>NC_140933.1:99589475-100189475 GCF_014529385.1 Adiantum capillus-veneris | reverse complement strand
TATGTTTCCAGGCTGCGCAATCTGCAGGAATTCGTAGCACACCATCCGAAGATTTATTCTCCTCATGCCATGATGCTAGGGCGGCCATGGACTTACATTCGAAGAAATGCTTGATGCGAGGAAGAAGAGGAAAATGTCGCAAAACCTTTTATGGAATTTTTGTCCCATGGAGATCTACTCGATATCTTTCAGAATCACATTTCGGACACTTCTCCATGTCTATGTATTCCCCTCTGAAAAGAATGCAGTCATTAGGACAAGCGTGGATAGAATTGTAATCCATCCCCAAGTTTCGCAAAATCTTTCTTGCTTCATCTCGGGAATCTGGCATCACATTGTCAGCTGGTAGTATGTGCTCTTTAAGCAATCTACACAACATAAAAATACGATATAGTCGTGTAAAAATCTATCAGATCATTATACATTTAGAGTTTTATTAAAGTAAACTAATTGTAATAGATCACCTGAAAAGCGCTGTGACGCTAGTGTCACTCCATCCAAACTTTGCCTGCATGTTGAGAAGAACCAGGAGTGCTTTCAATCTAGACATACGTGCTCCATTATACAATGGCATATCGGCTTCACTTTTCATATCATCATAGATAAGCCTTTCTGAATCCATGATCGTCTCGATCATTTCATCAATCTCGGGCTCAAACATTGCCTCGTTGGGAATGTGCTCTGCATGATCATCCCCCGAGCTGTCAGAGGCTACATCTTGTGGCCTCACATATGCTGCTTGACCAAAGCGCCTGCGAACACGTCTATTGGGTTGCAAGATTGCTGCTTGTTGGCCAGCGTCAGAGTCCGACGAGTTATAATTGGCAACAACTCGATCTATAATAGATGGATCGAACTCGCCAAATTCGCGAACGTGCTGCAAAGAAACACGTCTTGTCCGTCGCACAGCATGCTTGCATTGATTACAAGGACATAAGACCCTCGTTGAGAGATAGGTGTTTCGGTTGGACGGTCCCACATCCTCGTCACTACTCATAATGAGGATAAAAATTTATAACCTGGACAACAAATTTAATATTCTATTGGCATTTTTCGTCTTATCTCTCTCTCTCTCTCTCTCTCTCTCTCTCTCTCTCTCTCTCTACCTCACATTCTCTAGTCATGTCCAATCCCCGCACACCTCGGTCTAGAGGTGCACGGAGATCAGAACCACCGGGTTATAATCTCGTCTTTATTGGTCAATACCTATATTTGTGGGTACAAGAAATCTACAGACCCACGTCTACATGATACTGCATGTAGTGGACAAAACCCCTTTGCCTCTTCTCTAGCTGTAGCACTTCACAGCATCTTAACATCTTTTCACAGTAGATCTTTTCACTGTTCGTCTAACTCTAAACCCTAAACCGTAAGTAATTCTTGCGTGGACTCGATCTAACGTAAATCTAAATAAGCGTAAATCTAAATAAACTAAATCTAACTAAAAATAAACCTAAATCTAATTTAACGTAAGTCTACATCTAACCTAATCTTTAACGTCTTTTGGGATAGTTTCCTACGACGTTAAAACTCTCTTCTTCTTGTGTGTGTGTGTGTGTGTGTGTGTGGGTAAACCTAAATAAACCTAAGTCTAATCTAATATAACATAAATCTAAATCTAACGTAAATTATGTTATATTAAAAACAAAGAACTAAACTAATAGGGATTATAAGAACCTTAAAACTGATTTAACACATAATTTTTCACATAACTCGGCAAGAGTTGGCATTCTCATCACTAAAGATGTGAGAGTTAACTTCCGGCGGTGACGCTGCCTCATCTCCATCCACATTTGACGACAGCAATTGGCCCTTTGGACCGTTCTTGCTCTTGTTACTAACTTTGAAGTTGCTGTTGAATGACTAGAGGTTGTCTAGATGGTCATTGTTGGGGATGTAGTGACTCTTGCCGCCCAGAAGATCCACCTTCTTCCCTATCTTCTGAAGACATTTCACCAGTACTTTTGGATCGACGGAGCCCACCATGAGTGAAGGCAGCAATACCCTATATTCCATTGAGGGCTTTCTTCACCCGCTTCATGCAGGCATCGCAGTCTATGGAGACCTAAATATAATCTAATATAACGTAAATCTAAATCTAGCGTAAATAAACATAAATCTAATCTAATTTAACTTAAATAAACCTAAATCTAATTTAACGTAAGTCTACATCTAACCTAATCTTTAACGTCTTTTAGGATAGTTTCCTACGACGTTATAACTCTCTTCTTCTTGTGTGTGTGCGCGTGTGTGGATGTGTGTGCCAATAAAAAGAGATAAATGGTATAACCTTTCTATCACCCATGCCAAGTATGATAGATTGGTTATGCCATTTCCCTCTTGAATAATAGGTCTTGAGTTCAACTCCTCGTCGGCTAGATCTTTAGGTCTTTTAATTTTAATTAGTTTCCTACGACGTTAAATTAGTTTCTCTCTCTTTCTCTCTCAATGTGTGTGAGTTTTTTGTTTATGCATGTTTTCTCTCTCTTTTCCTCTCTCAATGTGTGCGTTTTTTGTTTATGCATGTTCTCTCTCTCTTTTCCTCTCTCAATGTGTGCGTTTTTTGTTTATGCATGCTCTCTCTCTCTTTTCCTCTCTCAATGTGTGTGTGCATTCTTTGTTTATGTATGTGTGTGTGCGTTTTTGTTTATGTTTGTACTCTCTCTCTCTCTCTCTCTCTCTCTCTCTCTCTCTCTCTCTCTCTCTCTCTCTCTCTCTCTCTCTCAAAAACACTATGTGTGTGTGTGTGAGAGAGAGAGAGAGAGAGAGAGGGAGAGAGAAAGAGGGGAAGGGAACATGAGAGTGAGGAGAGGGAAGGAGCATACCTGGCTCTCCTTCCTCTCCTCGTGTGTGTGTGTGTGTGTGTGTGTGTGTGTGGATAAGAAAGAGAGAGAGAGAGGGAGAGCGTTACCTGCTCCTTGCTTGAGGGCGCCGAAAAACTCAGATCTGAGATCTGAGTTTTTGGGCGCTCTCTATTATTTTTTTTAGCCCAGCCGGCGTCGCTATGAGTGTCCCAAATTTACAAGTAAATTTGCGACGCTCATAGCGACGCCGGGATTTTTTTTTTTGAGCGTCGCTGTGTGAGCGTCGCTAATATGAATAGCCTCTTGTAGTGGTATAACCAGCAATCAAGGTGTAGGTAAATCAAAGCAAACTAGCACAACCTGCTTAGTAAAGAGATTTTTATATTTTCCGTTTTATCAAACCTAGACTAGATTAAAGGTATTAATCGAGTAATCAGTGGCATGTTTTAGATTTTTCATCTCAAGGCAAGCAAGAAAAAGTTCAGCAAGGTCAGCACAAAAAAGTGAGAGGATCTTGCAAAGAAACAGCTAAGAGAAGTATTAGCCAGAGCCAAAGAAGTGCCAGCCAGAGCCAGAGCCAGGGCTAGCCAACCAGATATAGTAAAAAAGGAAACTGTTTTAAGCTAATAAACTGAGTATCAAGCTGAAGGTTTAATGTTTTGTCAATGCAAGTAGCCTCCCCCATATCATACGATACATAGGTAGTAGAGCAAGAAAAGGCCAGATTAGTACTTCACAATGTCAGATCAGAATCTAAGCCAATGTCTTTTTATGAAAACCAGATTATGTATGAAGCCAAACTAGGAAAGAGCCAAACCATGTTTTGATCTTGCAAAGCCATAGAGGCCAGTAAGAAGTGAAAGGATCTAGAAACAATTTAGATAATAATTTGGTAGTGTCAGCCAGAGCCAGAGCTAGAGCCATAGCCAGAGCACCAATGTTTCAGATTTTTTGCAAATTGAATGTATCATACCCAGATAAACAACTACAACATTCCAAGTTCAGATTTTGGCAGCATAACCAACAATGCCACTATCCATGATAAGTTTCCTTGAATCTCCTCATAACCCACCTAAATATGAACCACCACATAATATTTCAGAGTATCCAACCAGTGATCAGTTTCCCCATATTACCATAGTATACCACAATTAGGTAACAACCTGATCAGTAAACATAGAATTGATGCCACTTTTTTTGTCAAGCAACAAAAAACTAGAGTGCGTAAGTATGTAAACAATACTAGGCAAGAAGCAAAAAGAAACCATCTATTGATGTGCAATTATCAGTGCCAAGGTTATCAAACATATGCTTTAGCTAAAGAAAATCCCAAATGTACACTTTTGTCAATATTTCTAATGTAAAAAGCCTGTTGTAATTAACCCAATAGAGCAAGGAATTAAGCATTTGAGATTTTGATCATTAGTAAAAGACTAGAAAAGCCAGTGTGGTAGAAAAACATTTAGCCAGCTAACTGAAGTATATCACCCATGACAAAAAAAACCAGAAGCTCTTATGAGAAGGACATGTGTGTTTAGGCAGCATGATAGAGCTTTTTTCTTTAAAAATTCCAGCTAAATACCTAGTTAGTAAGTATGTTTAGTTTCAAGGTAAAAAAACCAGTTAAAGTCCCCCAATAGAGCAAGGGATTTCCTTAGTATTGAGATTTTGAGTACATAGTTAAATCACCTGTGAGCAGAAGTAATTATTTGATTTTCTCCATAAAGCCAAGAGAGCCCAACTTTAAGTGAAGGGAAGAGCCCCTCACCTTAATATATAGGTCAGAGAGGCATGACAGTAGTCATCACAGCAAGCCAGGTAAGGCCCCCCCCTGCAATCCATTCATGGCGCTTAATCATCATCACGATCGTGTGCAAGCCCTAAGGAGGGGGGGATTTTATGAAAAAGGTAGAGCAACAGGTATTGCCGGGCTGCCCATCATCATGAGAAGGGGATCGATGGCCACAGGAGGAAAAAATGGGAATGTAACCACTCACTTGATTCCAATAGGTTAAAATCCTACGGGACTGCTCCCACCAAGCCCAAGTTCCAATAGGTTTTTAAAAGGAGCTGCTCCCATTGGTCCCAAGTTTCAATAGAATGGTTAATACTAACCCAAGTAAACCAGGTGAGGTTAAATCTACAAGGGGTTTCACCCACCAAGCTAAATTTCTTTGTGGCATTCATTCAGCCATGCAATAGTTGGATGTAGTTGGATGCAATAGTTTATTCTTAGATAAAGTGACTAAATGTGTGAATGTGTATGTGTGAGAGTTGTAACTAGAAATCATGGTCAAATTTTTGTGACCAAGTGTGTGTGTGTGTGTGTGTGTGTGTGTGTGAGAGAGAGAGAGAGAGAGAGAGAGAGAGAGAGAGAGAGAGAGAGAGAGAGAGAGAGAGGTTGTAGGTGATTGAGAAACGGTGAGTATAGCATCAACGAGGAGTATGGTAGCAATGGTTCCTTTTTCCTCTCGATGTGCGCAAGATTCCCTTTGTGACAACAATGGAAGAGGTGAGTGACACACCATCTGTAGTTGTAGAGCTTGTCTATGTGCACAGGTTGTGTGCATGTAGCCATTGCCATTGTGGCTTGCACAACACAACGTTGGGCGAACTTCTTGCAGTTGACATAGTCTTACATCACTGGTAGAAAATCCCACTATTGTATTCAACTAGTCAAAGTTTGTTGTTGGGCATTTGTAGCAGCTTCGAAAGAAGGGGTATTATGATGGCCATGTGAAGAAGTGGAATGGGTGCAACATGCAGTTTCTATCACCTAAAATAAAGACTAGTGTTGACTTTGGTGACGAGTTTGAACAAATTGTAAATAGCATCGGCATGGCTACGAGAGGCACACCATTATCCCACTTGAGCACTCACTAGCAAGTTGGAAAAGATGGATTCTCATTCTTTGTCAAGTGGGACATGGAACATGTTAGGAATATTTCTTCATATGTGATGAAAAAGCTAATTTCTGCTAAAGAGGTCTTGGTGTGTGCTCAAGAGGCTAAACAATATGTAGCTATACAAAAATCAAGCAATGCAAAGGTCATTCATGTTGTGGTATATTCCAGGCCCAAGATATAGGATGCAGAGATAGAATTGGGTTCTGCAAACATTGGGGCCAAGTACTAAAAGAAATTTTTCATTGTGTGTTTTGCGGATTGAAAGAAGAACCAAAGTGGAATGTGTGCAAGAAGTAGAATGTCAAATGTGTTCACGGATATAGCTCAAAAAGCATCTTTTGGACACACATGTACCCTCATGGGGTCACTTAATAATTATGTGACTATCACATGAGTGCAGTTGAAGGGGTTATTAAATCTCAACTTTTCTTACATTTTCACATTTAGAAGGGCATTGTAAAATGGAATTGGGAAAAAAATTTACAGATTGAATAGGAAAGGTGCATGCTTAAGGTAACAAAATGACCCCTTTTTCCACAAATTTACGGGTTTTTCTCTAAAATAAATTAAAAGCCCCCTTTTGTTAATATGATCTTGTTAAAATTTTAAAATTTTGGCATTTAAAAACCCCATTCATTAAAAAAAAACTTATGTGGTAACTTACATGTCTAAGAGGTGAACCCCCCAATACAATAGGTAACCACATCTGTTGCACACTTTAAGGTGGACTTGTTAGGCTTCAATTGCTTGTATTTCATTGTTCTTTTGACAATTGCATATGCTTCATAGTGCTCTTCCTTGCCATCCCACAAGCTAAAGAAGAACAATCTCTTCGGTATTCCTATCAAACTACTTCCAATGAAATAGAATTCTCTAGTGACCTTCAACTATGATGTCAAACCATCTGACCAAACCGAATGCTATTTTGGAGTGATATCTTCTTTCTACAAAGAATCACAATGTAGCATAAAAGAATGTCGGATGAATAACGTGTCATGCACCCTATGATCCAAGACAAATAAATTCATTGTTTTGACAAACTCTACCTCCTTGCAGTGATAGGTTGTGTGAAAAAAAATGATTACCTCATTGGAGTTCCATTGCATAGACTGAACTTCATTTTTCTCTTTGGAAGAGTAGTTTTTAGTCAAATACACAACTAAAAAATTTGCATCATCAAAAAATACAAGTGTGAACTCCTTGAATTATTATGCTTTCCATTAAGTGACATACTTATGAGTGACTAGAAGTACACTTATCTGTTAGCTAGCATACATCCTCTAAACATGTATGCTACATAGCAAACCAATGCTACCTAGATTATATGTATGTTACCTAGCAATGCAATGTTGTGTTGATGAGCATACTTCTAAAAGAGCCAGAATGCTAGTTATAATAGATTCCCAAATTGGCATCTACTAGCTAGCATACTTCTCTTATAATCTATGTGCTAGCTAGCATAAATTGATAGAGTGGCAGTTTTTAAGTAGACTACAACTCTTAGGGAGAATGTATGCTAGTTAGTATAGACTCATAGAGTTGCATTTGCTAACCAACGTACTTTTGATAGACCTTGGATGCTAATGAGCATATGCTCACAGATGTGGCTTTTGTTAGCTAGCATTCTTTTGAGAGAGCCTGTATCGTAGTTACTATAGACTCACAGAGTGGCATTTTCTATCTAGCATACTTTTGATTGTATACCAATTAGCATACACTCACATAGTTTCATTTGGTAACTAGCATACTTTTGAGAGAATTTGTATGGTAGTTAGCATAAACTCACAAAGTGGCATTTGCTAAGTAGTGATAGCCGGCTTTCGAAACCATGCCTGTGAGAACCACACCCTAAGGAAGGAAGGGTTAGCTACCAAGAAAAACAAAAAAAAACAAAAAAGGGGCTTTACCATTCATCATACCCCCAAGGTTAACCATTGGAGGGGCGCCGCCAGTTTGACAACACCCCTCCAATATCACCACAAGACAATCTCTCTCTCTCTCTCTCTCTCTCTCTCTCTCTCTCTCTCTCTCTCTCTCTCTCTCTCTCTCTTAGTACATGGCCCCGCCCATATTCTCTCTCTCCTACACACCCGTTGCATCATCCGGCCCGGTAGGCACGTTTGGTATCTCTGCCACTTCAGCCCCGGCGGGCCGCCATAGATAATATCCTCTCTCTTCCAAATATTCTCTCTCTCTTCTCTCTGCTTGCCACACTCCAGCCACGGCGGGCCGTACCCCCACCTCCTCTCGTCCACACCCCCTTTGGACTTAAGCAACCCCCCCCCCCCCCCCCCCCCCCCGCCCCCTTATCTACACCTAGCTCACCCCCCTCCCCTCTCTCTTGGAAGTACCCACGGCAGGCCTTAGGGCAAGTATCACCTCACCCTTTCTCCATCTCTCTCACCCTCTCCTCTCTCTCTCCTCTAACTACCCTATCTCCTCCCAAACCCTCTTACTCTCTCTCCCTCTCCTCCCTTGGTGGGAACCACCCCCCTTACTAACTCCCTCTCCCTCTCTTGTTGACTAAAACACCCCCCCCCCCATCCTTGTCCCGCCCGCTGTCCACTACCCCCGCCTCCGGGCCTTGCGCTCATCCACTCCCACCACGCACGTTTCTACCATACACCACACCCCAACCCTATCCCCTTATCCCCTCCCTCACCATCTCGCCCCCCCCCCCCCCCCCCCCCCCCCCCCCACTCTCACTCTCTCTCGCGCTCCGTCTCGCCCACTGCCCGGCTCCACATGACCGCAAGCTCGCGCTCCCTGTACACTGCTACATGCTACACACACACATACACACACACACACCCATTGCGCACGTGCATCCACACCCCCCCCCCCCATTTTTTCACCATCCTCACCCTCCCATCTCTGCGTCGTCTGCACTGCCAGAAATATATATATATATATATATATATATATATATATATATATATATATATATATATATATATATATATATATATATATTGCATACATTCCCCCGTTCCCACGCACGCTCGTGCGCACACATTTGCTTACATATACACACACACTCACGCTCGCATGCACATGTACAAATATAAGCACACACCCATAAGTACACACACACACATATACGCACCACAAATACAAAAAAAACCAAAGGATTCCATGACTACGACGACAACGGAGAAGAAGGAGGACCCAAAGCACGCGCCACCAACAACAAAAAAGATAAATGCACCGAAGGCATTTCCCGGCCGACCCCAAAAAGAAGTACGTGCTACACCGACGCACTGGCAACACACCATTCGCCGGCAAGAGGCAACCAAGAGCCATTTTTAGTAATTTATAGGTTATTATCATCATTTCTTCAATTTTCACCCAAGCCATTGTAAAATTCCCACTTTGTCAATTTCCTCTCTCTAGGTGATGGTCACAAAGGCCCACCTAGAGATTCTCATCTTTTAATAACCTCCCAAAACAAAGCAAGGGTCAACCACAACGGGGCCACCACTTGCTTTGTCTCCCCGATTAGCTTACCCTAATCACACCAGGATTACCATAATCCAAGCAACCAACACCTATAAATTGGCACTGAGAGGTCACTATCAAGGGGGGGGGGGCAATTTATGAGAGGTCGGCACTTGGTAGATTGTAGTGGGAAGAGTTGACACTATTGGCATCACGGGGAGGGGTCTTGTGTGATGGTTTGCCTTGGGATTTGCACCATGTAAAGGGAGCCACGTCCACCTCTCGACTCCAATGGTCGATGCACACACGTATACACACTCTTGGTAGCAAGCTTCACAATCATTGAGTCGTCTTAGAGAACGCACCAAATAGTTTGCACCATCTTTTCTCCCTACCTCTCTATCACCACGGTGTGCTGCCTCGCTGGAAGGAAGGTCATTGTAAATACGACAGAAATAAATTACCCTCACACCCCCGAGGGTTTTCATCATTTGTCATTCTCTCTCTCTCTCTCTCTCTCTCTCTCTCTCTCTCTCTCTCTCTCTCTCTCTCTCTCTCTCTCTCTCTCTCTGAGTGTGTGTGTGTGTGTGTGTAAGTTTGCAGTGTTCATATCATCGTGGTCTGCATCCTAGCCGCTCAAAGCTAGGTGGTGCCCCCCCGTTCGCTTTACCGTGATAGGCTCGGGGCATGCCATTCGGCCCCCAACGTTTTAGAGGCCGTCGGGGTTTGGGGTTCTCTTTGCTCCCGTCATTTGGTGCCCCCACTGAGGAGGGCTTCTAAGACCCTTCGGTTTACAATGCTGAAAGTGACGCCCACTATCAATCATGGACGAATGGCTAAAGGAATTTTCTAACTGGAGGACGAAAGAAGAAGAGACGAATGAGGCACTAGCCGCTTTCATTGAAGTACTACTGCCAGGCTGCTGTGTCGTCATTATTCAAGAGATAAATTCTCCATCTCGTGTTGCTCGTTCTAACCAAAAATTGAGAGCACCAAGTAGGAGGTCCGTGAAGTGCCATCACTGTTGTCAACCAAGACACATTGTCAATGAGTGCCAGCAACGAAGGCAGCAAAAGGGCTGAAATCGTCTACATCGACATTCATCGCGAAGAAGTTATTCACATCAAAGAAGGGAAGAAAATGGTGAGGCCTCTTTTCCCTAAAGAAACTACAGTTAAAGTTATAACCTTTACTCCAAAGTGGCCTAAGGGGCTGCTCGAGAAAAAGGTAAGGAGAAGCTAAGCCAGTCTGGAAACACATGACCCCAAAGGGAGAAGCATCTGGCCAAGCAAGTGCTTCAAGCTCAGAAATCCGGGTGGTTCCCAGCTTGCCAAAGAGGAAGTCATCGAAAGCTAAGCGGCGGAAGGTCGCCTATCGATTTGCACGACACATGCGAGTGCTACCAATCCACTTCGACAATCCTCAAGAAGAAGTGGTAAGAAGATTCCCATGTCCTAGGGAAGAGTGGTTTGGCTACTGCTCTTGCTGTTTTGGAAGACAGGTAGAGGATCTTCCTCCTCTCCCTGTACAACTTATCCTGAAGAAGCTCTCTACCACGGGTGAGACCTAGTGGGCTAGGGACGAGTTGCAATTGAATGGAGTAGAATTCATGCAGCACGCCGACTACGGAAATTACCTGCAATTGCTACTAGCCAAGAGGCAGGGAGTGGTTAGACGCATCGCCATCACCCCGTACGTGCTGAGCGATGAAGGAAAGGTAGAGCCCATGAAAGGCGACGACCTCCTGTGGATGTGCCGACTCATCAACACTGGCACGGTAAGAGTATAAGTAAGGTTTTCACCCTCTGTGCATGATGGAAAACGGGCTGATGACATTCTCGTTTAGATTTCTGCAGCATATTCATGTGAATATCTATGTAGATAGGAAAGTCTTCTACCAACAGAAGATCGTAAACCTATTCAGTGCGGCGGTACTAGGAGAAATCCTCAATTCCCCAAACCCTATCATTCTCTCCATATTGGATTACCATCATTCCTTTAATGTTTCTATCTTTATCCTGTTTTAACGTATCCACCCAACCCTGTAAAAAACCGCTATGAGCCGCTACTATTGTTAATGTATTAATCTTATAAAAAAAAGGGGGGTTTGTAATTTCCTGAGTCACAACCATGGAAAGTGTTTCTTTCCCCACGTTCAGTGGAAAGAAGGGAGAAGATCTCACCACCGACTTTTTGGATGATTTCGACATTGCTTGTGCCGTCTCCAACAAAGATGACGACGCTTCACGACTTCGAATTTTCCCTCTACTGATGAAAGTAGAGGCCAAGTCCTGGTATAATGCATTGCCCCGGGCTACCAAGAATGCATGGGATGTGTTAAGGGCTGCCTTTGTAAAGAGGTTTGGTAGAGGCACAACCTCGGAGAAGCTATGGCAGCTTCTAGTGACGGAATTGAAGGAGGGAGGTCTGTTAGACTATGCCACCTACGAGTCCAAATTTGTGGACTTATGGGAGAGATGGGTTTCCTCACTGGAGGAAGGCGCAGGAGCACCTAATTTCCTAAAGAAGGACCATTTCATTGCTGGTCTATGGTCGTCGCTTAGAGAGAAGGTGAAGGGAAGGTTTCCTGCAACCTATGAGTTGGCAGTCAAAGTAGCCCGCCTTAAAGACAAGAAGCTGCACATGCAAGCAAGAGTAAAAGATTCAGAGGAAACAAGCTCGGCCCGACCAACCCCAGTGATGACGGCAACAGCCAGTCATAGAGCCCAACCGCAAGAGGCATCAGAAGAGCAACAAGACCTGCTGAGTCGCATCATCACCCAACTAGAGAGTTTATCCGTGCATCTGGTGTAGCAAGGGCATGCACATTTCAGAAATCCAGAACAAGGAAGAGGACAACGAAGGCAGAACCAAGAGTACCATTGTTACAACTATGGGGAAGATGGCCATGGAATGTACTACTGCCCACATCCAAGGAGGCAGAATTTCAATAGAGGGGGGAGACAGAATCAGATCTCTCCGCCAAGAGCAAGACCACCACCACCTAGGCAACCAGGACCGATACCACCAATCCAAATCCCTCGACCACCTGTACAACAGCAACCACCACCCCAACCTCTCATTCCACCACTACCCCCACCACCTACTATGAACCAAGCAGTGAGTGTTATTAGCTTGGAGGCTAAAGGGAAGGCAAAGGTAGAAGAATCAATTCGAGAGAAGCACAAATGAAAAGAGAAGGTAGAAGAAGTGGATTCTATGGGAGTGAAGCGTGCCAGGCACGAGGAAGCCTTTCAAAGAGAAGAGAAGATGAAAGGGAAGGCCAAGTCTAGCAAGCAAGCAGCTAAACCACGACAGAAAATAGACATCGTGGACTTCTCACTAGGTGAGTATGCAAAACCCTATGACTTAGTTTAGGATGTGTTAATGCAGGGCCTGAAGATAACTTAGCCCCAATTACTCCACCTTGCACCAAGGATGAGGAGGCAATGGACAAAAATGGTAAGTACCAGGAAATCAAGACCCAGGATAGCTGGGGCTATCTCTGGGAGGGATCTTGATGACATCCTACCAACCATGGATGCTCACATCAAGGGGCAAAGAATCTCAAACTTCTACATAGATGGTGGCACGCAAATATGCGTCATGAGTGAAAAGATGATGCACCATCTAGGTCTAGAGGTAAGTAGGTCGGCACCCTGCCGAGCCAAGATGGCAAACAATGTAAGAGTAAAATGCGTGGGCATTGTGAATGCGGTCAAAGTAAAAGCATTCAATACAGAAGTGGAGGTAGACATCTTTTGTCATGCCACACAAAGGGGAGGGCTACCCCATCATTCTTGGGAGGCCTTGGCTTATGGCTATGGAGGATAAACAAGATTGGAGCACCGGAATGATTCAGATGAAGGACGCTAAAGGGAAGTCCATATTCTACGACATGAAGATTGGGAAGCAGCGGAACATGATCTTGGAGGCGTCAGAAGATGAGTCCACCAACGACTATTCGTCTACCTCAGGAGAAGAGACAACCACCACCGACGGAAGTGACAGTAGCATCGAAGTGATGGGAGTCATTCTTAAAGACCCAAAAAGATTGACACAATCTGAAACACCCCTGACAAACCAAGAGGAATCATCAGGTATGCAGTCCTTGGAGGATGCATGTAAGTTACAAAAAATGCTCTCAAAGCAGTTAATAGATGAAGAAAGGAAGGAGTATGTCTCCATGCTAGGTAAGTTCACTACTTTGTTCATTGATGGCTATGATAAGATCACAGGAATTACAGTAGTGCAACACCACATAAAGCTCAAGGAAGGCAGTAAACACGTAGTACAGAAGCTCAGAAGACTTGGAGTAATCCAACAAGAGGCACTACTTAAGGAAGTGAGAAGTTTGCTACAAGGAGGTTTCATGTACCCTGTCAAAGACTCAGAGTGGGTCTCCCAAGTAGTAGTCACACCAAAAAAAAATGATAAGTGGAGAGTCTATGTGGACTATAAACCTCTCAATGCAGCCACAAAAAGGAATCACTTTCCCCTCCCATTCCAGGATGAAATTCTGAATGAAGTGGCGGGTCACGAACGATACACGGTGTGCGACGGCTACTTAGGATACTTCCAGATTAACATTGTGGAAGAAGATCAGAAGAAGACAACCTTCATCACACTGTGGGGATACTTTGCTTACAGAGTGATTCCGTTTGGCCTCACTAAGGCCCCGGCCACATTTCAGTGCTATGTGAACTTTGTTTTCCAACCCTACTTTGGAACATCAATACGGGTATTCATAGATGATTTTTGCATCTATAGGTCACGAGCCCTTCATTTAAGCAAAGTCTATGATGGCTTAACAAGGCTGCAAACCTTGGGTGGCCAGCTCAACGTGGATAAGTGTCACATTGGTGAAAGCAAAGTCACTCTCCTTGGCCATGTAATTTCAGAAAAAGGGATTGAGGCTGACCCTAGCAAGATCCAGGCCCTGGTATCTTTGTCGTCACCCACCACCACTAAGCAGCTGGTCTCTTTCCTTCAGAAGGTAAGATACTAAAGTAGGCTCATTCACTTGCTATCCCAAGTGGTCCTTCCCCTACAACAACTCACCCAGAGGGATGTCTTCTCATGGAGTGAAGAGAATGAGTAGCAATTTACTGAGGTAAAGCAAATCCTAGCTAAGCTTCCCACTATTTCACCTTCTAAGTGGGACGAGCCATTTTATGTGAACCCTAGTTTAGGAAGTGATACACTCGGAGCCGTGCTAATGCAAAAGGACCCCCAAACTTCTTTCATGCGTCCTATTTACTTCTCTAGTCGTGTCATGACCCCGTCAGAAAAGGGATTTACCGAAGTAGAACACATGGTTATGGCACTAATGTTTGCTACCACAAAGTTCCGCTCCTATCTCCTGCCTAGACCCTTTGTAATCCTGACAATGGAAGAGGTTTTCCCATATGTAATACAACACATGGATGTCTCATCTAGGATCTCAAAGTGGTTAATTAGATTACAAGAGTTTGACTACACCATGCAAGTAGAAAACTCCACCAAGGCTAGTTTAGCGGGAATTCTCACTCATCACCATTATGAGAAGAAGCTGAAGGTCAACACGGAAGGGAAGGAAGAAACACCAATGGTAGAGAGTCCTAGGCTAGAAAGAGATCACTCTCTTTTCTTTGACGGAGCATACAAGAGAACAATGGACCAGTCTACAGAGTAGGCATAGTCATTTTCAACGAGCAACAAGAGAGTATTCTCCATCGGGCAGTTACTACACTCCCACTCCAACAATGAAGCTGAATATGCATCCCTAACTCTTGGGTTGGAACAATGTATTTCACAAGGAATTCAACGCCTAAATGTGTTTGGCAATGCTTTTCTTTTGATAAGGCAGATAAATGGCACTTGGGTTTGTAAGAACCGGGTTTTACTTGGTCAAATACGCCAAGTTAAGGATCTTCTAAGGAAGTTTGAAGCAGTGAGACTATTTGACGTCCCTAGAGAAGAAAACCAAGAGGCAGATGCTCTAGCCAAGGAAAGAATACAAGACGTTCCCGTAGGAGCCATCAAACTAAAGCTACCCCTCTTCCAAGGTAGTGACGCTATGCCTAACATCATCGGCTTTCTAGATACAGGAGAATTTTCGGGAGGATACACCAAAGGCCAGAAGCAGCGGTGGCTGGTAAGGAAGGCTACCAGATATCACCTTGTAAATGACCACTTGTACTGGAAAGGCAAGGATCAGATTCTCAGGCGGGTGCCAACCTCCGATGAGATCACCGAGGTAATTTCAAGTTGCCATGATGGCATTTGCGGCAGTCATTTTTCTCTAGATATCACCAGTAGGAAGATTCTACAGCCAGGATACTCTTGGCCTAGCTTGAACAAGGATGTACACCATTGGTGTAAAACATGTAAGTCTTGTCAAGTGGCCAGTGATCAGAAATTAACCCACGAGCCACAAACTCCTATCATTTCATATGGTCCATTTGAGAAATGGGGAATAGATGCAATCGGTCCTTTACCCAGGGCCCAATCAGGTAAATTGTACATCATAGTGGGTGTAGACTACATGTCTCAATGGGCAGAAGCAACAACCACCACCCGCATTACAGCCCAAGAGGTAGCAAAGTTCATTTTTGAGCATATCTGTTGCCGTTTTGGCACTCCTTTTGAGATAATACAGATAGAGGACCAGGATTCAGAGGTGATTTGGTGTGAGAACTGATGAAGAAGCTAGGCATCACACGTCGACATTCCTCACCATACTATCCACAATGCAATGGTATGGTAGAGAAGGTAAACGGAATGATTTGTAAAATCATCACAAAGAAGGTGAACAATCACATAGGGGGCTAGGATAAACATCTCATGGAAGCTCTTTGGGCCTACGAAACCACGTTCCGAACATCTAGTCTATGGGAAGGAGGCAATTCTACCCATTGAGGTACAGATAGCCAGCTTCCGAGTTTTGGCTAGCCAGATACATCGTCCAATTGTAAATCTCCGAAACCATATCCTAGATCTGGAGAGACTCCAACTAGATATGGAAGAAGCCATCAATCACTATGCAACACAGGCAGAACGACGCTGGCTCACTTTCAATCAAGGACTTAAAGAAAAGGGACTGGAAAAAGGTATGTTAGTGCTGAGATACGACAACAGGTTTGACACCAGGAAAGACAAGAAATCTCAACCCAGATCGGAAGGATCATTCATCATCAAGAAACACTATGACAACATCAGCTATAAGCTAATGGAAGCAGCTGGGAGAATTCACAAGACTAGGGTCAATGGATGGAGACTGAAAAGGTATTTTCTTAGGTTTGATCCAGAATTCATGCTAGACATTCCAGAAGAGGGAGAACCCTCTAAATCCATAGCTAAAGATGCAGAGGAAGGGCAAGAAGCATGAATGCCTCTAGCCAGATGGGAGGGCTAATGATAGCCGGCTTTCGAAACCATGCCCGTGAGAACCACACCCTAAGGAAGGAAGGGTTAGTTACCAAGAAAAAAAAAACAAAACAAAAAAGGGCCTTTACCATTCACCATACCCCCAAGGTTAACCATTGAAGGGGCGCCGCCAGTTTGGCCACACCCCTCCAATATCACCACAAGACGCTCTCTCTCTCTCTCTCTCTCTCTCTCTCTCTCTCTCTCTCTCTCTCTTACTGCCCGGCCCCGCCCATATTCTCTCTCTCCTACACACCTGCTTCATCATTCGTCCTGGTAGGCACCTTTGGTATCTCTGCCACACTTCAGCCCCGGCGGGCCGCCATAGATAATATCCTCTCTCTCTCTCTTCCAAATATTCTCTCTCTCCTCTCTACTTGTCCACACTCCAGCCACGGCAGGCCGTACCCCCACCTCCTCTTGTCCACACCCCCTTCGGCCTAAAGCACCGCCCCCCCTTTTTTGGCGGACCATTATCCTTAAACACCCCCCCCCCCCCCCCTCCCCCCCCTCTCTCTCTTGGAAGTAGCCACGGAGGGCCTTAGGGCAAGTATCATCTCACCCTTTCTCCATCTCTCTCACCCTCTCCTCTCTCTCTCCTCTAACTACCCTATTTCCTCCCAACCCCTCTTACTGTCTCTCCCTCTCCTCCTTTGGTTGGAACCACCCTCCTTACTTACTCCCTCTCCCTCTCTCGTTGACTAAAACACCCCCCCCCCCCCTCCTTGTCGCGCCTGTTGTCCACTACCCCCGTCCCCAGGCCTTGCGCTCCTCCCCTCCCGCCGCGGGCGTTTCTGCCATACACCACACCCCAACCCTATCCCCTCATCCCCTCCCTCACCATCTCCCGCCCCCACTCTCACTCTCTCTTGCGCTCTGTCTCGCCCTCTCACTGCCCGGCTCCACATCACCGCAAGCTCGCGCTCCTTGTAGACTACCGCACGCTACACCCACACGCTGCGCACGTACACCCACACACACACACACACACACACACACACACACACACACACACACACACCCCTTTTTTCCACCATCCTCACCACCCCCCCCATCTTTGCGTCGTCTGCACTGCCAGAAACCGAGAAAAGAAAAGTAATAGAAATATATAAATAAATAAATAAATAAATAAATATATATATATTTCATACATTCCCCATTCCCATGCATGCTCGTGCACACACATTTGCTTACATATACACACACACTCACGCTTGCACGCACATGTACAAATACCCTCACACACCCATACGTACACACACACACATATATGCACTACAAATACAAAAAAAACCAAATGATTCCACGATTATGACGACAACGGAGAAGAAGGAGGACCCAGAGCACGTGCCGCCAACAACAAAAAGGAGAAATGCGCTGAATGTATGTCCCAGCCGACCCCGAAAAGAAGTACGCACTACACCGACGCACCAGCAACACACCATTTACCGGCAACACGTAACCACGACGCCATTTTCAGTAATTTATAGGTTTTTTTCATCAGTTCTTCAGTTTTCACCCAAGCCATTGTAAAATGCCCTCTTTGTAAATTGCCTCTCTCTTGGTGATGGTCACAAAGGCCCACCTAGAGACTCTCATCTTTTAATAACCTCCCAAAACAAAGCAAGGGTCAACCACACCGGGCCCACCACTTGCTTTGTCTCCCCGATTAGCTTACCCTAATCACACCAGGATTACCATAATCCAAGCAACCAACACCTATAAATTGGCACTAAGAGGTCACTATCAAGGGGAGGGGGGCAATTCATGAGAGGTGAGCACTTGGTAGAGTGTAGTGGGAAGAGTTGATACTATTGGCATCACGGGGAGGGGGCTTGTGTGATGGTTTGCCTTGGGATTTGCACCATGTAGAGGGAGCCATGCCCACCTCTCGACTCCAATGGTCGATGCACACACATATACACACTCTTGATAGCAAGCTTCACAATCATTGAGTCGTCTTAGAGAATGCACCAAATAGTTTGCACCATCTTTTCTCCCTACCTCTCTATCACCACGGTGTGCTGCCTCATTGGAAGGAAGGTCATTGTAAATACGGAAAAAATAATTCTCCCTCACACCCTCGAGGGTTTTCATCATTTGTCATTCTGTGTGTGTGTGTGTGTGTGTGTGTGTAAGTTTTCCGTGTTCATATCATCGTGGTCTGCGTCCTAGCCGCTCAAAGCTAAGTGGTGCCCCCCCTGTTCGCTTTACTGTGACAGGCTCGAGACTTGCCATTCAGCCCCCGGCATTTTAGAGGCCGTCGGGGTTCAGGGTTTTCTTTGCTCCCGTCAGTAGCATACTTTTGAAGAACCTATATGCTAGCTAGTATAGACCCATACAGTGGCATTTACTAACTAGGATACTATGCTAATGAGCATACACTAATAGAATGGCATTTTTTAGCTAGCATGCTTGTGATAGAGCATGTATGGTAGTCAATATAGACTAATACAGTGGCATTTTCTATCTAGCATACTTATAAAGATATTGTATACTAATTAGCATACACTTACATAGTTGCATTTGCTAGCTAGCATACTTTTGAGAGAGCCTTTAAGGTAGTTACCATAGAGTCACATTGAGACCTATGTTGAAGATCAATATTCCTAGCATATTCCTTATAGATCCTCTATACTAATTAATATAGAATCATAGTGAAATTTATGGATTACAATACTTTATAGAGAGGATATGTGCTGGTTAGCGTAGAGTCATATTGTGGCCTCTAATAATACAACCACATGTATGGAATGTCACATAGTTGGCATAGAGCTACAAAGGATGCTATTTACTACAATAGGATATTTATAGTGTATGCAAATTATAGAGGATAATATATTAGTTACTACTGCTTGAGTGTGAGTTGAGTAGCTAAGTCTCCTCAAGGACATGAACATGGTGTGTCATGTAAATCCTTTTTTTATTCTTTTGCAACAAACATCCTTTTTGTTAGGTGATATGTGTACCTCATCTCTCTAGAATGTATAAACCAGTTCTCTCAATCCTCTAGTATTGGACTTTGACGGAAATTCTTATGACATGCAACTATGGAAAACAAACCAATACCTAGATTGACACTAGATCATGATTATTCCTTGTGCAAGACACGATGGCTACCATTTAGAACCCATGATACTTTTGCAATAGGGATTTTCTATTGTGAACTCGTCATCATTGTCAATGCTATATGTTTCATGAGTAAATCCTCATTAGATTTTGGCAGGTCGACAATGGTCAAAGTGTTGTAAACATTGTAAGGTAAAGCACATTAGACAATAGACTCCTTGTTTGTGTGGGACTCTTGCATCAGTTGCAAAGTAGGATGGTCAGCAAGTAGAGTCCAGATATGTTGTTTGGTAGATTTATTGAACCCAATAGTCTTCCTCTTAAAAATATCCACAATCTGTGAAGAAATATTCTTTTTCAAAGGGTTGTTAGGAGCATGCACTATATTCTCCTCCCTGGACAAGTTTTGCACCTCCCAAAGTTTTCTCTTGTTTTCTCTTTCATACACTACAAGAGGCTATTCATATTAGCGACGCTCAAAAAAATAAAATCCTGGCGTCGCTATGAGCGTCGCAAATTTACAAGTAAATTTGCGACGCCTGGGCTAAAAAAAATAACAGAGAGCGCCCAAAAACTCAGATCTCAGATCTGAGTTTTTCGGCGCCCTCAAGCAAGGAGCAGGAAACGCTCTCCCTCTCTCTCTCTCTCTCTCTTTCTTCTCCACACACACACACACACACACACATAGTGTTTTTGAGAGAGAGAGAGAGAGAGAGAGAGAGAGAGAAAGAGTACAAACATAAACAAAAACGCACACACACATACATAAACAAAGAATGCACACACACATTGAGAGATGAAAAGAGAGAGAGAGAGCATGCATAAACAAAAAACGCACACATTGAGAGAGGAAGAGAGAGAGAGAGAACATGCATAAACAAAAAACGCACACATTGAGAGAGGAAAAGAGAGAGAAAACATGCATAAACAAAAAAACGCACACACATTGAGAGAGAAAGAGAGAGAAACTAATTTAACGTCGTAGGAAACTAATTAAAATTAAAAGACCTAAAGATCTAGCCGACGAGGAGTTGAACTCAAGACCTATTATTCAAGAGGGAAATGGCATAACCAATCTATCATACTTGGCATGGGTGATAGAAAGGTTATACCATTTATCTCTTTTTATTGGCACACACATCCACACACGCGCACACACACAAGAAGAAGAGAGTTATAACGTCGTAGGAAACTATCCTAAAAGACGTTAAAGATTAGGTTAGATGTAGACTTACGTTAAATTAGATTTAGGTTTATTTAAGTTAAATTAGATTAGATTTAGGTTTATTTTTAGTTAGATTTACGTTTATTTACGCTAGATTTAGATTTACGTTATATTAGATTAGATTTAGGTCTCCATAGACTGCGATGCCTGCATGAAGCGGGTGAAGAAAGCCCTCAATGGAATATAGGGTATTGCTGCCTTCACTCATGGTGGGCTCCGTCGATCCAAAAGTGCTGGTGAAATGTCTTCAGAAGATAGGGAAGAAGGTGGATCTCTCAATAGAATGCCAATAGAATATTAAATTTGTTGTCCAGGTTATAAGATTTTTATCCTCATTATGAGTAGTGACGAGGATGTGGGACCGTCCAACCGAAACACCTATCTCTCAACGAGGGTCTTATGTCCTTGTAATCAATGTAAGCATGCTGTGCGACGGACAAGACGTGTTTCTTTGCAGCACGTTCGCGAATTTGGCGAGTTCGATCCATCTATTATAGATCGAGTTGTTGCCAATTATAACTCGTCGGACTCTGACGTTGGCCAACAAGCAGCAATCTTGCAACCCAATAGACGTGTTCGCAGGCGCTTTGGTCAAGCACCATATGTGAGGCCACAAGATGTAGCCTCTGACAGCTCGGGGGATGATCATGTAGAGCACATTCCCAACGAGGCAATGTTTGAGCCCGAGATTGATGAAATGATCGAGACGATCATGGATTCAGAAAGTCTTATCTATGATGATATGAAAAGTGAAGCCGATACGCCATTGTATAATGGAGCACGTATGTCTAGATTGAAAGCACTCCTGGTTCTTCTCAACATGCAGGCAAAGTTTGGATGGAGTGACACTAGCGTCACAGCGCTTTTCAGGTGATCTATTACAATTAGTTTACTTTAATAAAACTCTAAATGTATAATGATCTGATAGATTTTTACACGACTGTATCGTATTTTTATGTTGTGTAGATTGCTTAAAGAGCACATACTACCAGCTCACAATGTGATGCCAGATTCCCGAGATGAAGCAAGAAAGATTTTTCGAAACTTGGGAATGGATTACAATTCTATCCACGCTTGTCCTAATGACTGCATTCTTTTCAGAGGGGAATACATAGACATGGAGAAGTGTCCAAAATGTGATTCCGAAAGATATCGAGTAGATCTCTACGGGACAAAAATTCCACAAAAGGTTTTGCGACATTTTCCTCTGCTTCCTCGCATCAAGCATTTCTTCGAATGTAAGTCCATGGCCGCCCTAGCATCATGGCATGAGGAGAATAAATCTTCGGATGGTGTGCTACGAATTCCTGCAGATTGCGCAGCCTGGAAACATATAGATGGAACATGGTCGGATTTTTCCAGGGAAGCTCGAAATTTGTGCTTAGGCCTGGCTATGGATGGCGTAAATCCATTTGGTCAAAGATCAACATCTTACAGTGTATGGCCCATTGTCATCGTCAACTACAACATTCCCCCGTGGTTGACTACGAAGAAGGGGCACCTATGGCTAAGCTTGATTGTGCCAGGGCGATATAAAGTGGAGAATATGGATGTGTATCTTCGTCCACTATTGGAAGAGCTACAACAATTGTGGATTGGCATAGAGGTGGTGGATATGAGCCGACACACTGGACGACGGAATGCTTTGATCAGACGCATTCTAATGTGGACCATGCATGACTGTCCCAGGCTAACAGAATGCTCAGGTGATATATTGACACTCCTCACTCAGACACTGTAATTCTTGTTTTTTCCCATAGTTGATCTATTATCATGTGTATACATGCAGGGCTTCAAACAAGCGGATACAGAGCATGTGTCACATGTGGACCTAGACTGAATGCACGTAGGGCGCCCTCACTGAAGAAGAAAATCTACAAAGGTCATCAAGCGTATCTTCCAGAGAATCACGTGTTACGCGACGGCTTTTTGGGAAGAGAGCCACCAAGGATGTCTGCACAAGCATGGCTAGAGCAGAAGGAGATGTGCGATGACGGATTGCCTCCAGGGATGAAGAGACTATCTCTATGGTACGAGTTACCATACTGGCCCCAACTCATGATCAATCACTTGCTCGATCCAATGCACATATTCAAGAATGTGGGTAATCTACTATGGGACCATCTGACCGGCAAGAAAGATACTTTGGGAGCCAGAGTTGACCTTAGAAATGTGGATCGTATGGAGCAATATTGGCCGCAAACAGCGTCTGATGGATCGATAAAACTCCCTAAAGCACCATGGATTTTCACAGGAGCCCAAGAACGCAAAGTAAAAGAGACCATTCGATCTTTTTGGACCCGCACTGGCGTCATGCACTAGCTCCGAACGTGTTTTACTAAAGAAGGAAAGCTTACCGGTTTGAAGTCACACGATTGGCATAAAATGTGTCAGGTACGTTCATAGTGGACTTTAATATCATTGCATAAAATGTGGACTTTAATATCATTGCTGCACATACTTTATAGTTTATTTTACCGGTTGCCATTGAGGGATGTTTGTCTCTCGACATCCGTAACACAATCTACAAACTTGCAAAGCTGGTGCAATGGATCTCACAAAAGGAGATCAACGTAGACTCCATACCATTCGCCAAACTAAATGCTGCGGAGCTTGTGTGCATGTTTGAGAAACATTTTCCTACTACCATGCTAACCATTCAGGTGCATCTTCTTGTTCACATAGTTGATGAGGTGGAAATAGCTGGCACAGTTCATTCCAGATGGATGTTCTTCTTAGAACGTTTCATGAAAACGCTTAGCACTAGGTTGGTAATGGGACACTTTTATGTCCTGGGACACTTTTATGTCCTGGGACACTTTTATGTCCTGTTAAGTGACCATTTTCCTTGAGTTATGTCAAGAGTTTCAAAATGGATTTTGAGGTGCTATCTATTTAGAAAGTTGTGTCATGAGCTGAAAAAAACTCGACAGTTTTTTGGAATATCATTTCCATCTTAACCTTGTCCTTGCACAACATTTCACAACCTAAACTGTGTGAAAAAACGGGTCCTGTTTTTGGCTTTTTTCAAATTTTTGCAACTATACCACTCTAGAATTCATGTTTGTGAGGTCTATAATGCTAGAGAACTATCTTTAGTAGTCCTCAACATGTCCTGATGCTTCTAGGGAGAAATAAATATTAAAGTTGTAAGTTATGACCAAATTACAAAAATTGTCAAATCCTGTTTTTTAGCCAATTTTAGCTCTTCTATGATTTTTTTGGTGGTTTTCATGATATCCAAATGCAGTTTTTATTTTCTATGTCACATATTGTAACATAAAGCTAATATTCCTTGAGTTTTGGGGCACCTAATACCCTATTTTTCATAGTATACAACGATGGTTGATTTTTTCAATTATAGAAGAAAACAAAACATTCTAGTATATAAAGTATAGCTTTTTCAATATTGTTAGTTTCTTGTGACAACTACATGCATTTTGTAGGTAGTAACCATATCTAGTCATAAGGATCAAATTTGGCTAGATATTGAATAGTTTCTATGGGATTCTACAACTCATAATGTTGAACCCAGTTTTTTCATGTTTGCTGTATTTTGCACTTCATCTTTGTGCCCAAAATTCCCCTTGATAAGAGATGTATTATTCTTTTGACATGCTCCATGGCTCCTTATGAACCTAAAGGACAATAGGGAATTAAGAAAACATGCATATATTATTTGTATTGAGCGTGGCTATAGAAACTTTGATGATAGGTTTGCAGAATGGTAAAAATTCAACTTTTTTGTACCTATTTCTTTTGGCAAAACAAAAAATAGTGAGTGAGAAGAAATCATATGTTCAAATCACCAACACATTGAAGTTAACTAGGGAATTTATCTCAAGTCCTACAAGAATCCCTAATCTTATTTTTATGCAACAAAACGTAAGAAATGACTGTTTTGATGAAAATGTATTGGTCCATCAACTTTGGAGGCTTGATGTGACCAAAAGATGAGAAATTTTACAAGTTTCTTATTTTTTCCATGTGTATTAGGCCTTGAACTATAACCTCATGAAAGGATTTTACAAAATGAGTGGATCTACTATGATTTTGGAGGTTTTTTTCAAAACCCTGAAAGGACACTTTTATGTCCTGTTAGGTTACCAACCTAGTGTTAAGGGTTATGTGCATCAAAAGGCACGTCCGGAGGGTAGCATGGCAGAAGGGTGGTTGGTATCAGAGTCCCTAGTGTACATTGGAGAGTGGCTAGATGGATTTGATAAATCCCGGGACACGCTATGGCGAACCATAGATGATGAGCGCATATCTGGGATTGTCATGTGCAATCTCGGTGTTGAGAAGAAGATGACGGAAGATCTAGAGGCTAAAATCAACCGATTTTGCATGCTTCACAATCCAGTGATGCAAAAGTGGATTTCACAATATGAGGATGCAAAGCAAGAGCGACAAAGGGCACGAATCGAGTGGAGACGGGGAAGACGACCACCGATGCACTATCCGACGGGTCTGGAGAGCCTACCAACATTCATGAGCTTAAGATGGTTGCACAACCAATTGAAAAGCGCACAACAATGCGATGACGAAGTGACTAAGGAAGAGTGGGAGTACTCTCGGGGTTGCGCGACCAAGGTAAGTTTGCAATGTACGACTAGCTAGTGACTTTATTTCTAAACGTTTGAACGGCCACTCATAATCTTTGTTCGTTGTAGTATAAGTCATACACAGCATCATGGTGTAAAGGTCGACATTTTAGGGTGGAACGGATCGACAAAAAAGCGTTTTACTCAAGATTGTGGAATCATGGCAAAATTTGAACAGTCTAGTCGACGACGTTCCTCTGATGCAGATCCTGTGGTGGCGGAACTCACTTACTTCGGCACGCTACAAGAGATTTTGAGGATCGATTACAGAGGATTTTTTGTCGACTTGTTCGACGTGCAATGGTTCAAGATAATCATGGAGGGTCGCAACGCTACTGTGCGTAGAGGAGAGTCTGGTTTTCTTGAGGTGGATTCTACTAAGAAATGGGCTGACCTAAGAGACACTTTTGTACTACCCAAGAATTGTGAACAAGTAAGTATGTAAATAGTTAACATCCCCCTTTTACAAGTTATGTGCTTGAAAGCTCTCATGTAAGTTATGTGGCTCTGGCAGGTAATATTTCATCCTACAAAGTCTACATCAAACTGGTGGTACGTCATAGAGGTAGCCCCTCATAGTGCAAGGACGTATAAAGGCTACCATGTGCCAATCACAACGGCATCAATGGAGGAGATCAGAGAAGATGCTCAATCAGAAGCCGCTGCGGTGGTGCCAGACGAGCATCAAGATGCTACTACTCTATATGGGGTGCATGCAGAGGAGCTACAAAATGAAACAGAGAATATGTGTTTAAACGGAGAGCTCTATATAGATATAGGAAGTTATGCTGAGTTATGCGAGGATGAGAGAGAGATCTCTTAAAGCCACAAATATTGTATTTGAACATTTTTGATCCGTGTTGTAAAAGCTCTGGCTCTCTAAGTACCTTCCATGGTGTATAACGCTCTTTTCTACTCGCTCTTTTCGACTTGCCTCTTCTATCACTCAATTCATTGCGTCATTGTATTTATATGCAGCATTATGTCATCGTATTTAATGGTCTTTGCGTCATTGTCTACTCTATTCATTCAATATTAAGTTTAAATATTTGTGTGTTTAATGCAGGTATGGATGATGAGGAGTTTCTTTCTTCTTTGTCACCGCATCAGAGACAGTGGTACGTGGAGCGTCATCGCTCTGGCGCATCATCGCGCGTTCCTACTCCATCCGCATATCCCTCTCTTTCGGAGCATTCGGCACGCTCCGAAGCTTCGGTGTCGACGAGACGATCTTCACACTCGTCTAGACACCGGCGCTCTAGTGGTGGCGGTGGCGGTTGTTGTGGGGATTCCGCCGCCGATGCCTCCACACCGCCTCATGTTCGACGAGGCTCTTTACCCTCCCCTTCTTTTCCCGCCCCCACACCAGCCACAACATCGCCATCTACGCCAGGTTTTGCGCGGCTGACTGTTCCTAGTAGCTACACACCTCTACCTACTCCGCCAGGAGCCACCCCACTCGACACTCCTCGCTTCGGGGCCCAGACGCCGGTGGAGACACCTGACGTCCGTACCCCCATCGACACGCCGCTAGAGACCCCTGCCGGGACACCCAGGTTCACACGTCACCGGCCAGAGGGCTTGCCTTACTCCGTCGACTTCAGCGGAGGCATCATCATGGATGATGACGGCAAGAAGGTGATCTCGCGCATGCGTGGTCTTTGCTCTGAGCTATTTAGACACTACATACTAAACAAATGGAGTAAAGTACCAAGTGATTTAAAAGATAGAGTCATCAGCATACTTCATGATGAGTTTCCCGTTCCAACACAGGATCAGCGCTTCAATGAAGACCTAATGAAGATTCGAATGCGCGAATACTGCAAACACAAGCGTTTCGAAGTGCAAAAAGCAATCAAGCATGGGTGGAACAGGCCAGATTGGCTGGCCAAAGAAGATTGGAAGAATGCAAAGAAAGCAGCGCACAAGAATCCCGACAAGTGGAAGCAACAAAAGGATGCAGCCAGAGCGCGAGTAGAGGCAGGGAGCTCGCACCACTTGGGGAGCGGTGGATGGGCATCATTTGAGGCCGATTTTGTAAGTGTTTTTGCATTGCTCTTTATGTTCGATAGTTTAGGGTTTATGAGTTTTTTAATTCTAACATAATGAAATCTTTGTATGTTTTGACAGTGGTCGATGACAGGACGTGATCCCACACCGTACGAGCGCGAGTACGCAGGCAGGAAGGGCTTAAACGCCCTGATGGACATTCTCAGTTCTCGCGGCGGCATGGTTAGTATTAGGGTTTACTCTTTTCTATTTTTTGTATTGTTTTATAAATGTCATTATATGTTTATACTTACTGAAAGTTGTCTTATTGTCTTTTTTTGCAGAATCCGACAGATACGCCGCTTGGATGCGATGAGACGTCTGACTAGACGATGTCAGTTTAGCCGTAGCTAGATAGCATTAGTTTAGGGTTTCTCATAGCTTATGTATCATGAGACGGATTTTATACGTCTTTTTGAACCATGTATATTATTACATTTGTCACCGTAGTTCATTTCGCCAATCAATTCTTTATGCCTATGATGTTGTACAATTGTCATTATTACATTTGCCAATCAATTCATTTTGCCTATGATGTGTACAATTGTCAATTTTACGCTTGTCAATTTTGCAAACAATGCGTCTTGTGGGTGACTATTTTGGGTCTATTATCTACCCTTGCACTTTTTTTTAAAAGTGAATCAAGTACAATATGGTTGATGGGTGGCAGGGCATTCAATGCCCTGTCACCAAAAAAAATTTCTCTCGGGCGTCGCTAAAACCGTCGCTATCTATGGCTCTGGAGCGTCGCTATAGACTTCTGTGTAAACGTCGCTATAACCGTCGCTATGAGCGTCACTATGAGCGTCTCTATATAGCGACGCTTATAGCGACGCATATAGCGATGCCTATAGAGTCGCATATAGCGACGCTCTCGTAGCGACGCTATTAGCGACGGTTTTAGCGACGTCGAGGGTTATAAAAACCCAGTGTATTTCCGTCGCTAACAGCGTCACAAAGAGCACACAACCTCTTGTAGTGATACTCCCTAATGTCGCTAGCGCTATGTTGCTATGGGTATTATGAATTCAGGTTTAGCCCTATCAAGGGAGTTCTACTATTGCTAGTTTTGACGTTGATGTGACTACAAACAAAAACAAAAAACAAGCTCCAGTCACAAATAAAAAACATGATGTAATGTACCCAACATTTATCCATAAAAGTCATTTCAGTTATTTTGCAAAGTAATTGAGATTCTCAATTTTGTGAGTCATCATGAGTTTATCAGAGAAATCGGATTGAAAATCGGGTTCAGAATATATTTATTTATGATCTTTCTTTATGTGCAACAATAGGTTTATGTGGGAACCTAACTTTATGTGTGCAGAAAAAGCTTAGAGATAGTATTTTTAGGAAAGAAAGAGAGGTGAGTCAAAATTAGGATACTTATTTCTTTCTCTGTCTCAAGATAGAATGGGAACTTGTAAGTATAGAGCTTTTTAAAAATCGCGCATAAGATTCGCGAACGTCCAAAAAACAAAAATATTAGATCCGCGACAACGCGCGAGCTTTTCCTTCTTCTACTCTTGAAACCTCTCAATATTCTTAGCATCCCCCTAGGGCCTATATAAAGGACCCTTCTCCTCTCACTTTGAACACACACATCTACAGAAGTGGAAGCTCTCTTGAAATGACACGCCGGAGGGAAGCTCTCTCCCTTAACCTCTCACCTTCAAGCCATCTCCATCTCCAATCGTCGACGTACCGTTTTCCGGTTTGTGAACACACTCTCTCTCCAACAACGTGATTTTCTTTTCTTTATCCCGAAGCTATAGCTCCGAAGAGTGTAACGCGAAGTTCTAAGGATACCCGTGCCGTTGCACCACCAAAGAAGGTGGGAAGGAAGGTGTCTACTCCGAAGGTATCAACCAAAGAAGAAGTCGAAGCCAATTAACCTCCAGCACAGGAATTAGGCGCACGCACTCCAAATCTGGTAAGACAAATTTATAATTATACATTGCTATTCATGTTTGACTTAGGAAGCTAAGCATAGGGAACCCCTTAAACTGTCCAAAAAACGTGATTCTATCACAAGAAACAAGCATGTGTTTTCATAGATTAGTGAAAGGACTGTTTGATAAATTGTCATTGTTTGTTGAATTGTTATTTCTTAATAAATTATTATTGTTTGATAAGTGGATTATGATTGATATGAAGAATTGATTGATTATGTTTGAAGAATCATTTAAAGAGAAGAATTGTTGAAAGAATATCTTTTGTTCCTCGCAGGTAGCGGGATGCCTAGCGGTTAGCAAGATGCCTGGCGGTTTGCAAGATGCCTCGCGGTTAGCGAGATGCAAGGCGGTTAGCAAGATGCCTCGCGCATAGTGGGATGCCTCGTCGTTAGCGAGATGGGAAGGTTGTGCAATTCGCGGTTAGCGAATAAATGCTTTGCAAAGGCTCTGTTGGTTAGACAGAGAAAGTCCGCGGGTAGCGGCAACTCATGAGAAATTGGAAAAGTTATTTTTGTTGAATTATAGGGCTGTTTTCATTAGACCTTGTTTGAATTGTTTTGGTATTGTTTGAAGGGCTATATAAAAGAACTTGTGTTTGGAATTAATTAAGGAACATTGTTTGTATATGTAAAACAATGTGGAAAAACGTTTGCGTGTGGGGTGGAAAGTGGGGACTGGCTCAGGTTTCCAGTCAAGGATGGGTGGTCTCGATTATTCAAGAAACTCTCCACTCCCTCTTATTAAGAGAAGTGAAATTAGAGATTCATTGTGCCAAGAGTCGAGATGACCCAGATCAACGTGACACAAGATTACTATTTAGTTTAGACTAAGTCTCATATCATATTTATGGTTTATGTATGGCGGCCGTGCCTCTTAAACGTGGGGAAAAAGGTATTGTTTATGGATTCTAAATATGTCAATGGGATTTCATCTTTATGTTAGGAAATAGTTTCGTTAAAATCCTAGATTATCGACCTAGCTTGTGGCGTATGACCCTTGTAACCACGTAAACGATAGATAGAGGACTTCCTCTCTTCTGTTGCTCGTATCTCTACTTTGTGGAAACAGAGTAGGCTGTCGTCAATGGAAAAGGAGAATAAAGGAAGGCCATCTATCAAAGTTTCCCCAATCTTCTCGGGGTTGGGGACCTCACACATGAGTAGGAACTTTGAGATAAGTTGTACGTTCCATTACCTCCATCAACACTCCACTTGTCATGCTCAATCGATTGCCATAAGAGGTTTGATGTGATGGTAAGTCTTCAACTGGTAGAAAACTATTCTCCATAGCTCAACCAGATCTTACAAGATCAAGGAGGAAAAATAGGTGGAATATAGAGCAGTTTGAGCTAAAGTAAATACATAATGAGAGATTTCCTTTATAGGTGATTTCCATTACTCCCTTGTGTGTGCGCATAGACACATGGAGCTCACACACACAGAGAGAGGGGTAGAGAGATTTTACACAGATATTTCCATTACATTCTCTCATAGTCCACTATGAAACAAAGAGAGAGGGAGGGACCCAGTCACCCACGATCTTACATAATCATGTAACTAAAACTCCTCTTTCAGGAATAGAAGGTGGCACTCTCTTTTCACTTTTTTTGAAAATTAATACAAAGCCATCTTCAAAAAATACAACTGCTTCCTTCCTAATGCTAGCATTGTTATCTGTGCTATTTGTGTGTCATGTTAACATGATTACACCCTAAAACATAGTGCAGCCACACACAAATTGACTTCCATAATGCATATGAATAGATGAATCCATTCACACACAAAGCTGCATTTTCACAAATCAACAATAGTCTTTACGACATTTTATGACAAGATTCACATGAGATGATTTTTTTGATGTATGCACTAGCGCATAAAATAAAAGCAGAATACTAATTTATAGAATACACACGTGTCTCTCTCTCTCCCTCCCTCTCTCTCTCTCTCTCTCTCTCTCTCTCTCTCTCTCTCTCTCTCTCTCTCTCTCTAAACATGAAAATTCACATAAAAAGATCATAGAGAATGTTTTATTTTATAGTCATTCAACCATAAAAAAAGTATCCACCAACAATCGCATGACATATACAAATCTAGTTACAACACTCAGAAAGGACACAATCCACCCATTCAAGAGCCCAACAAGTGCATCAGTTGTTCTTCCTATGAAAATTATACACGTGATTTTTCAATAAACACATGATATCAACAGCAACCATTCTTATAATAAAAGCATTTTGGTTCATAAATCTTAGATAGATTCTCTAAAGAGAGGCAAGAGCATGACATGAATGGAAATCTATGGAAACCATTTCTCGCTTCCGCTCTTCACACCATGACACGCATTTTCTCTTCTCACAAAATTTGAATGGCATTGAAAACTCTTAGTGAATTTGTCAAGTAATTTGTGTAGACACATTTAGCAGATGGTAATTACACCCTTTCTTCTTTTTGGTAACCATATCAAGCCCAATAGACACAAGATCCTCTTATAGTAATTTAAAGAAACAACATTTTCCAAAGGTCCAAATTTCCTACCCATTTCTCTAATCTTGGTCAAGCATCTAGTAAGCAAACAATCTAGTCACTCATATATATTAGTAGACAATTGAAGGCCAATAGAAGTAGCTGATGACAGACCGCTTCCTACACATAAATATTGAATAAGAGGTGCTTCTAGCTAGCTCAATCACACCCTCTTGCACCAATCACTTGTGATTTTCCTCAAATTGATATAAAGGTAGAGAAAATACATATAAATTGATAGCCCGAATTCATTTTAGTTTACATCTATCTTTTCTTGTGCAGGCTATGTGTTGCCTACCATTTCAACCTATGTAGTTTTGTCTTGCATGACCATTAGGAAGAGGATGGGGTGTAGAAGGGCCTCTTTATTTGCCATGAGCTTATGGAGGTAATTAACATACTAAGGAATAGGTGTATGCCATGTGTGCAAGAATGGTGGGTGTGTAAGAGATGTGTAAGAGTGGTCAAAGGATGCACTTTTCCCCCCAAACACCATATTAGTGAGTTTGGGAATTTTTCAATTCCCACTTTCAAAACAAGCTTAAGATTTGACCACATGGCCAAATCTTAGCCAAATTTTTGAGAGCATGGCTGAAAAGATTATTTCAAGTACTACCTTCTAGAAGGCTCTGATCTTAAAAAAGAGTTTTAGATTTTTTCATATGGCCAAATCTTCAAGACATTGGTGATTCACAAATTATTTTTAAAGTCTCAAACTCTCTAATACGGTGTTCCCAAAAAGAAGGTGGACTTTTTTATAATTTTTGGCCTTCCATAACTCTCACATATGATCCCTGATTTGAGTGGAGATCATAGATCTGAAATCTACACCTCAAGCTCTTTCCATAGATATACTACATGATATGGTTTTACTCGCTAGATTTCAAATTCCATTTTGGGGGTAAGTTTGAATTCAAACAAACCAACCATTTTGCCTATTTGAATTCAAAATCTGTCCTTTGATTACTTTCTTAAAACTAAAGGCTTGATTTACTTAAATTGCCAAATAAAGAGGCCCTCCTAGACCCGATTCTCTTCTTATTGCATGAATTGTCTCTAAGTGCCCCCATGGCATGACACCCTAGTGAAGCTCTGTAAATATCTTAATCGCTTAAATCCATCTATCTGATTCTCTATCTGCATGAATCACCAAGATCCTCATTAGGCCAAGAGGATCTACTCTAGGAGGCACTTGATCTTGCCTCTCAAGATCTACTCTAGGAGGCAATTGATCTTGCACACACATATAGAGTCAACCAACACACACACACACACACACACACACACACACACACACAGAGTGAGAGAGACAGAGAGACACATTGGCCTCTATCATCTCAAAACCTAAGAATTTTTGTTGTGTTTGACTTTCTAATTTGTGAACCTACTCATACCACCTTCCATGATAGCTACCCTTTGAACCTGCCTTGACTATCAATTGCCCAACCAATGTGCCTTTCATGCACTAGGCCTGCCATTGTGCAAATTACCTTCATGGAGAAGAAAAGGAAAAGTGATCAATGTTGTATAAAAATGTTCCATTAGTCATTTCGTGCTATAGGCATGCAATGCATCACCTACTACTACATTTCAAATTAAATGGTACCATAACGAGGAAGAAAATCTTGGTATTCATGAGTGTAATGATGGTGCACATTATTATGGTATTGTTGTCAATGTGTCAGTATTCGATAGTGGGCACTCCACAGCCTTATTAGCACCTCCATAGGTGTATCATGTGGGACTTGTAGGCTCTCACCACATCCTTGCTCCCATTCCTCACCTAACCCATGTGGTCATTATCTACTCTATCAAGGTCAGTGAGAAGGAAGGGAGGGAAAGAAAGTGAAGAGAGGGGAAGAAAGGGAATAGGGAAAAGTTTGAGCACCGCGGGGGGGGGGGGGGGGGGGGGGGGGGGGGGGAGAGAGAGAGAGAGAGAGAGAGAGAGAGAGAGAGAGAGAGAGAGAGAGAGAGAGAGAGAGCTTGAATTGAGGAGGACCAATGCATTTTGATGAGTATCTGTTGGAGCTAGCAAATGCTACCACAATATTGTTACCATATACATGTGGTAGTGATGTGTGTGAGCACACTAGGACCCTCGGGCCATTTTTTCCCTCTTTAGGGGGTTTTTTCCCCCATGCATTGTATATACGCCCATCACTCTAGGGCTATCTATCTTTCATTGCACACCAAGTAACACACTCTCTATTGTGTGCCTTGAGCTTCCTTCGTCTTCTCCAAGTTGTGTTTGTTTCTCTGCAACCCTAATACCAACAATTGGTATTAGAGCAGGTTACATCCACCCGGGCTTAGTCGCCAGCTCCTTCAGTACACACTTACTCACTTTCTTCGATTACAGTGAGGTTTGGCGAGTGTTCGCAGGTCGACAAATATTTTGGGATTGCTTGTAGAGATCAGTCTACTCAAATTTTTTATTTGGGCTCATTTCGGCCTCCATTTCCACTACAGGCAGGTTTGCATAGGCAATTTCATCATTTTGTGCATGATTTTTGTCAGTGTCATTTTCTGCATAACATGTGCCTTACAGTCTTCTACGGTTTGTGCTACATAGCACGTGTTTTTCCCGCTCCATTTCTCCTATTTTCGGACAGTTTTCACATCAGGTGCATTATTTACCATGGCTGATGAAATTGGAGCTGATCTCTTTAGATAGCTGAATCGAGTGTTAGAAGTTTACAGCTACTAGTGATGTGTTAGTTCAAACAGTAGACTGGACAAGGAAATAGAAACTGAACTGGGATACATCTACTGAAATGAAAAACAGACTGAAGTACTAAGAATGATGTTCAGATTCAGATTCAAATTCATATTCAGACTCAAAGAGAATGAGTACAAAGTATGTATGAGTGGAGTATACTGTACTGCTATTAGGATTACAGATGAAAGATTACAATAAAGATGATGTAGCTCAAGAATTGCTTAGGGTTAAGGATTATGAATCCAAAGCTAAGCAGATGTACAGCCGACAAATGCCACCCGATTAATGCCAACCCGATTACAATGTAATGGGTCCCATTTATATGCCTTGGAAATTATTATAGTAATTTCCGTGGTAATAATTGATTGATCCACTATTCGTCTCACAGGAGCCGGTTCCTACCCAGTGAGACTGTCTCAGCCATCTACATCCTTCCCTCCTTTCTTGAATTTTGGCAAGATTCCAAAATTTCTGAGAAAAAAAAAATCATCATTGGATTCTGCTGGAATGTTTCTCGGCGACTGCTTGACACCCCTGTAGTTGTAATTCCATGGGCATCCAACCAAGTTGTACTGAAAAAAATCCACCGTCTGATTCTTCTAGAATTTTGCTCATTGAGTGCTGAACGCCCTGATAATTGTAATTCCAAGGGCCGTCAGCCAAATGACACCAACCCCTGAGTGGAAAAATCTAGCGTCTGCTGTGAAAAATGGTGGAAAAATCCATCGTCTGATTCGAGGACTCAAAGTCTGTGCCAGCTGAGAAGAAGGAAAAATCCTTGACCGAATTTTGAGATGGAACTACCTAGTATCCTTCCACTGAACCCGCTTTCATTTACCCTTTGACCTGGATGGAGTCTGACAAATCCTAGTGCCAGCATTCTCATTCTGAATGAGCCTGTAAATGGCCTCCTACTCAAGCTGATCCTGCCTTTCTGTGGTCATCTCAATTTCATAAGGCGTGAGAGGATGATAAGTTTTGGTGTTGGGATCATAGAGTGTGCGTCTGCCTTTGGTGATCCGAGTTCTGGCCAGTTTGTGACAATGCAAGGCTGTATGTAATCTCCATCCTTCTAGGAGAGGCTGATTGGTTTTGATCCGAGCTTCAAAAATAATCTCAGCCATCTCTCTGTACTGTGGTCCTAGGCCTGGTTTAGCCATAATGTCCTTTTCAAGCAGTTTAGAGGAATCAACAGTGAGTTGCAGCAGTTGGTTGGTGATCTTAGTGAGTCCTCTGATCTGAATTTTCCACTGGCTCTGCACCTCATCTTTCAACTCCTGGAGATCATTCAGTTGGAGAGCGTCGTTGAAGAATGTTTGCCAAGTTTTCCATTCCACAATCGATCGCTCATACCAATCCTGAAGATCATCAGTAATCTTGATATATGTGAGCTGATCAACTAATTCTAGATGTTGAGGGTAAAGTGCTAGAAAAAAACTTGGCAACACTGCCTCTCTTGCTGGTAAATCATACAAGAGGACTGGGGAATCAGGCACAAATGCCAAGAAGTTAAGAACATCCTGGTTCTCTTGCTGCATCATTTTTTTGGTTACTCTAACTAGCTAAAACAGTCGCCGAAGAGCAGTTGCCTATTCTCCTACTGACATTCGAGTTTGAGGTCCCTTGTTGGTGGCAGTCTGGTCTTCAAGAATGATCCTCACCCTTTGATCCAAAACTCCCCTAGCAATCTACATTTGCACTAAGACCTCTTTCAATTGATTCCTGACATCCATCATGCATTTATATGTTGGCTTGTTCCCCAACAGAAGCTCTAATTCCATGGCCAAAGAGTGACAATCTGCAGTAGACTGCCGTTGCCAATGGGGATTGGTTACTCTCTCTTCAGCACTTAGTATCCATTCAGGCACCCTTTGTAACAACTGTACTGTATTGGGATACACAGGTAATTGGCAGGCCTCTTGATCATGGAAGTCAATTGATTTCCAATGCTCAACTATTTCCCTGGCACCGACATACACTCGTTGAAAACGCTCCGGATCAGAGATAAGATCATTATCCTCCAGATACCGCCTGGTTATAGGAGCCTGCTGATGTCTCAATCTCTTGTTCAATGTGATGATTTGTAATGAATGTTTCTCATCACCTGCTAGTCCCTCAATCACAGCTTTGCCTTTAACATCCCTGCTGTGTTGTGACAGGTGTGCTGGTGGATTCCCAGTGTTGCTGGTTGTTGCTCTCCTATCTGTTGATTTCTCAACCACTGTCCTTCATGCTGGTCTGGCTGGTCTACCTGTGATTTATTTCCTCCAATAGGCCATGTACCACCATTACCAGGTCCTGGAGGTGGAGATAGAGGAGAGGCATCATCATCATGATCATTATGCCCTTTGTTTGGTTCATCCTCCTCCTTCTCTGCTTCTTCTTCCTCCTTATCCTCATCTCCTTCAATGGTAGTCTGTTGTTCAATGTAATCAAGGATAACTTGATTTGTCAGAGCACTGTTATATTTAGTAACTTTATCTTGTAAATCACTTTACATCATCTCCATAAGAGACTTCAAGTTATCCATATTGAAAATAGCATTGCCTGCTAGATTCAAGATCTTGGCCAGATTAGTATAGATATATCTTTCTGCTAATGTGGCCTTCAGGGCATTGTGGCGGATCAGTAAAGATTTGAACTCAACTTGCTTCATTTTCAGCATGGTTTCGAACCTATCAGCATCACGTTGTGCTTTAGCCTTTTCTTTCCGCATAGTCTGCATCTCAGACTCTACCTTGGCTAGCTTACTTTGTAACTGTTGAATGTTCCTATCTGAGTGAGCCTCAAGGATAGTGTGGTGGAGGTTCTGGGCTTCTCTCTCTTGCTCCAGATTTTCAATCTGCTCCTCAACCTCACTTAATTCAGCCTTTACCTTAATTACTTCATCTTCTGACCCTGCAGCATCCAGCATTTGTCCCATACAATTGACAATAGTATTCCATGATGATTGTATGAGTACTGAACAACCATCATTAACTGTTGTTGGGTCAGAATCAGTTGGCTCATAGATTGTGACAAGAGCCATATAAGGTAATGCAGCATAATCATATTTTTGCAATAGGAGACGTCCCTTGAGCAAATGAGTCTGCAGTTGTTGTAACCTGTCTTTCTTTGTCAAGTGCAGGGCTTCTTCACTGTATGGGATGGAGACTCGGCCAAGTGGATTTGGAGAAGCTGGGCCTTTGTCCTTATCAACCTGGTCTACTGGCTGCTCAGGACTGGCCCTTTCTAACTGATCTTGTCTAGTACTAGTGGTTACTAAAATTTGTCCTGCTGATTGGTTGATTCCATCAGTGGTTTGTTCAGTCTGTTGTTCAGTTTGGCTAACTAGAGTTCTTTCAGTAGACACTGTTTTGACTTGACTTTCCAGCTACTTCAGGAGAGTAGTGCTCTTAGTCAGTGTCGTCCTTGGCTTCTTTGAACTGCCAGCTTCATCTTTTTTAGCCTTCCTTTTCAGTCTAGTGGAAGTTGACTGACTTTCGATCTCTTCTTCATCCAATGACAAGTCTATATTTTTTGAGAATGGAAGTGTCTTTTGACTCCAAGCCATTCTCACCTGATTATGGGTGTCTGGAGTAGTTGCCTAGTACAAAAACTACCAAACATACCAAGCCTTGAATACACTTTGAGATTTCAGCTTAGCAATTTGATGAAGCACATTGTGCAACAATATCTGGTAGAGGTTGATAGAGACTTTGGAATCCAGTCTTTTTGCTACAAGCATGGAAAAAAAATTCTCTGATACATATGTCGGGTTATTCTTCAGACTTAAGCTTCAACCACAAATTGGTAGGTAGTGGGATCTTTCAGTCCTGCAATGGAATCCCTTGCGCAGGATTTCCTTTTCCACTTAGCAGCATCATACTCCTTTAGAGCTGCAGTGATCTGCTCTGCAGTTGCTACAAATGGCTTGGGCTCGTTTGGCATACGGAATGCAAAAGCAATGTTTTCTGGTGTGACAGACACCTTCTGGCCATAAATCACAGCACTGCCATCTTCAGCATTGAAAGAGTCTAGGACTTGCCTTATGATAGCTGTGTCAAACTCAATCCTCATGGCTTGCAAAACCACATGGAAGTCCCACAGTTGGAGTAGAGCCTTAGCTTGCTCAGTAAACACATAGCGCTGAATTTTGTTGTGAGGGATGAGTGGAAGAGTTGCCTTTGTAGCAGTAATAAGAGCTTGGGTTTCATCGATAGTGTCCTGCATCTTTTTTGATAGTTTCCTCCTACCCATGCACCGTGAAGATGATGAAGCAAGTGAAGAAGAAGATGACTTACTTGTTTCTTTGAAACGGTATCCAGGTGTGGCTGGCAAAGTCAGATGACAATCCACGGTCTCCTTAGAGGATGAGGTTTGCGACTGCAGTGAAGAAACTTCAGAGCTCTATGATGATGAGTGGACAACAGGAGGTAAGCGTCGCGTAGGGGATTTGCGAGGAAAAATGCCTACTCACCTTATTGTTATACACGTTCGCACCATAAAAGCTCCACCACTTACCGGTCCGAGACTTCTGTGCACTACAACTGACGTGGAAAACATGCATTGGACAAGACTTTCACGCGTGATTTAAATGATTATTACTGATATTCCGTCTGACAATTGGTCTCCTAAAAACTGATAACTTTGTCCCCACTGTTGTGGTCCTGGTATAAGCCTGGCTTGGTCTTGTCGGTACTGGTCTGAAACTAGTTCTGGAACTGCAACTGGCTGCACATGAAAAAGTCCCAAGATGGCTGATTCTGGAATTTCTTGGTCTTCAGCGCCCAGATCCTCAGTACCTTGTTCCTGGCAAGGCTCTCTAACTTTTGAATAGTAGAGCTTGATTTTAGCTCCATTATACACCCCTGGCAGCAATAATCCAAATAGGTCTTTCAGTCTTACCGTAATGTTAGAGAAAACCCAGTCCTCTTCAAATGGTCCTGCCCAGGCTATCTTTAGATTTGGCTTCTTAGGACCCAATCTGGACTGATATAGGAGTACCAGATCCCCTTTCTGAAACTCTTGGAACTTAATCCTTTGGTCATGCCAATGTTTCCTTCTTTAGTGGACAATATCCAGTTCCAGCATAGCCCGTTGGTCTCAGTTCATCTAACTGGGTAAGCTCCTCCAGTTGCTTCTTAAGATTGTGATTAAAATCTAATCCATATTCTACAACCATTCTGAGACTTGGAATAACAAACTCCATAGGGATAATAGGTTCAGTGCCATATACCAATCTGAATGGTGCTAATCCTGTAGTGACATTATAAGCTGTCTTGTATGCCCATAAAGCAGTCTGAAGCTTCAAATCCCACTGGTCTGGCTTTTTCTGCACAATCTTAGTGAGAATAGTCTTAATGGTCCTGTTACTTCTTTCGGCCTGTCCATTGCATCTAGTATAATAAGGTGTGGATTTTTTATGCTTGATTGAAAGCATATCCATAAGGATCTCCATAGTGTCATTGATGAAGTGCGTCCCTTGATCTGACACAATCTCCACAGGACAGCCATAGCGACAGACAATATTCTCAAATAGAAATCTTGCAGTGGATTTGGTTGTGTTGTCAAGAAGAGCCTTAGCTTCTACCCACTTGGTTACATAGCAGGTAGCCATCACTATATACTTATTCTTTCTAGGATTAACCTTCTTTAACACTAGGTTGGTAATGGGACACTTTTATGTCCTGTTAAGTGACCATTTTCCCTGAATTATGTCAAGAGTTTCAAAATGGATTTTGAGGTGCTATCTATCTAGAAAGTTGTCTCATGAGCTGAAAAAAACTCGACATTTTTTTTGGAATATCAATTCCATCTTTAACATTGTCCTTGCACAACATTTCACAACCTAAACTGTGTGAAAAAACGGGTCCTGTTTTTGTCTTTTTTCAACTTTTTGCAACTATACCACTCTAGAATTCATGTTTGTGAGGTCTATAGTGCTAGAGAACTATCTTTAGTAGTCCTAAACATGTCCCGATGTTTCTAGGGAGAAATAAATATTAAAGTTGTAAGTTATGACCAAATTACAAAAATTGTCAAATCCTGTTTTTTAGCCAATTTTAGCTCTTCTATGATTTTTTTGGTGGATTTCATGATATCCAAATGCATTTTTATTTTCTATGTCGCATATTGTAACATAAAGCTAATATTCCTTGAGTTTTGGGGCACCTAATACCCTATTTTGCATAGTACACAACGATGGTTGATTTTTTCAATTATAGAAGAAAACAAAACATTCTAGTATATCAAGTATAGCCTTTTTAATATTTTAGTTTCTTGTGACAACTACATGCATTTGTAGGTAGTAACCATATCTAGTCATAAGGATCAAATTTGGCTAGATATTGAATAGTTTCTATGGGATTCTACAACTCATAATGTTGAACCCAGTTTTTTCATGTTTGCTGTATTTAACACTTCATCTTTGTCCCCAAGATTCCCCTTGGTAAGAAATGTATTATTCTTTTGACATGCTCCATGGCTCCTTATGAACATAAAGGACAATAGGGAACTAAGAAAACATGCATATATTATTTGTATTGAGCGTGGCTATAGAAACTTTGATGATAGGTTTGCAGAGTGGTATAAATTCAACTTTTTTGTACCTATTTATTTTGGCAAAACAAAAAATAGTGAGTGAGAAGCAATCATATGTTCTGATCACTAATCCATTGAAGTTAACTAGGGAATTTATCTCAAGTCCTACAAAAATCCATAATCTTAGTTTTATGCAACAAAACGTAAGAAATGACTGTTTTGATGAAAATGCACTGGTCCATCAACTTTGGAGGCTTGGTGTGACCAAAAGATGAGAAATTTTACAAGTTTCTTATTTTTTCCATCTGTAGTAGGCCTTGAACTATAACCACATGAAAGGATTTTACAAAATGAGTGGATCTACTATGGTTTTGGAGGTTTTTTTCAAAACCCTGAAAGGACACTTTTATGTCCTGTTAGGTTACCAACCTAGTGTTAAAGGTCGTGTAAAATCCAAACCCCATTTCATGAAAACACCCATTGGTTGTACTAGTGTTAAGGGAGTCATGTCTGTAGCTATGGATCTACCAATTCTGTGACATATGTCATAAGTTTTGGAAAAACTTGTGACATCAGATATCAATGTTTGCAACCATAAACCAGCCTACAGAATCTTCTTGTAAGTAATATCAGTAGAAAAGTGTCCACTAGATTCTTCATTATGCGCCTTTGAGATAACTTGCATTCTCCCCTCCATAGGCATGCACACATCGACGAAGAATACCATCAACACCTAATATGTAGAGTGAGCCCCCAATAATGGTAAACTTTAAGCTTTTAATGACCAGAGCCTTCTTTTGGTTTTTCTTTTAGTCATCTGGGAAACACCTTGAGGAAGAAGCTGATATACTTCATATAATTCAGGATCAACTGATTCTGTCGCTTCCAGCTGAAATAATTCAGCATCCAACACTGGTTTGTCTCTTAAAGACACTTCAGAATAGCCCTCCGTACTTCTAGAGAGAAAATCAGTGCCACAGTGGTTTTTGCCAGGTTTATGAAAAATCCAAAATTCAAATTCCATAAGGAACATCATCCACTGTATTAGCTTGCCTTGAGTAATGACTTTATTAATCAAGAATAATAGGGCCTGATGATCCACATAGAAATGAAACATTTTGCCTAGCAAATAATGCCTGAATTTCGTAGCACTAAAAACCATTCCTAGAACTTTTGTTCAGTGGTTGTATAACCTTGTTCAGCCTGGCTGAATCTGCAACTAGCAAAGTAGACAGGATAGTAAGTCCTTCCATCTGGTTGGGCTAGTATCGCCCCCATCGCCAGCCCCAAAGCATCCACATGTACATGGAAGATAACATCCCAATTTAGTTGCCGAAGGACTGGTTTACTGATAATGGCACTTTTTAAGTTTTGGAAACTTTCCTCACACTCAGCAGTCCAAATGAACTTGCTTTCTTTGTGAGCTCATATAGTGGTAAAGCTTGGGAGGCAAATTTATGCACAAATCTTTTGTAAAAGTTAATATATCCCAAGAAAGAACTTAACTCGGATGCATTCCTGGGCACCTTGGCCTACTAAATGCACTAGATCTTGTCGTGGGCCATTTCTATTCCATTGTGGGATACTATATGTCCCAGTAGCTGGTCTTTCCAGAATAGGAAAACAGATTTGAGTGGATTCATACAAATCCGCTTCTCCTGACAGCGCTTAAAAACCATTTTCAGGAATAGTAAATGCTATTCCTTAGATGAATATATAATGAAATCGTCCATGAATATGGCGATGAACCGATGAAGAAACTCATTGAATATCTCCATCATACACCGCTAGAAAGTGGCTGGTGCATTGCATAGTCCAAATGGCATTACCATATACATAAATGCTCCCCACTCTGTAATGAAAGTGGTCTTCCCCTAATCCTCAGGAGCAATTTAATTGGTTGTAGCCACTATATCCATCCATAAAACTGTACATCTCATACCCTGCAATCTCATCAAGCAACATATTTGTGAAGGGTAATGGAGATGGATCCTTGATGGTTTGAGCGTTGAGTTTCCTATAATCCACACATACTCTCAACTTCCCATTCTTCTTGGAAACAACCAATTGCTATTGGCTACGTCAGTGATGAACCCAGCTTTGAGAGTTGTCAATCTCTTCCTTGACCTTCTTGGCATAATTTGGATTCATTCGGTACCGCTACGGTCTTATTGGCCTGGCATCTGGCTTCAGTGGTATCCTGTGCTGGTAGACCTCTGGATCCACCCCTTTCAGATCAGTGTGTTTCCAAGAAAAAACATATTTGTAATGCTGGAACATTCTGCATGCTTTCTCCTTCATTGTAGGGTTGAGATGTTTGTTAACTTTGATCATTCTAGGGTTGTCTTCAGAGCCTAGATTCCACACCTCCATCTCTTGGTCATCTGGGAGTAGCTAGTTAGGCCCACCGCCTTTTCTCTTGGTTGACTCTTCGGCGTAATCCCAAGACGGCCCTTTGATTTCCAAATCACTGTTCTGATTTTCTGTGTCCTCCCCAGAATGTGCTGGCTCATCTAGTGTGCTGGATTCAATGGATCCTTCCGGTCTTCCAGTTAACTGAACTGAACGTTGTCGTGTTGTGACACGTACATAGTGGGAACGCATGCTACAAGAGTTATCTTGTAATTTTTTAGATACATAATTATCTTTCTTATAATGTACATATGCATATTTAAGTATAATAATGAGCCTTCTATCTCATCCTATTATTTTTCTCAAGGGTAACATATCCTTACTTTACCATCAGAAAATACTATGGGAAAAGCATCAATAGCTCCGCCTCTTTAACTTGGGGCAAAAAGAATTGATTCTTTATTTCTACTATTTCATTATCATCTCACACCCTAGCTAGATCCTATATCTAGGGTAAACTCCAATATATATATATATTCTATGTATTTTTTATACTTTTCTTATATTTCTTTTTAAATAGCTACTAGGAGAGAATCAAATCCTAGTGGGACACTAGGTGGCATGATTTCAAAGATACACTTATTTTAATGCATTATTGCAAGCATGGTTACAAAAATTTATCAAGGAGAAATGTTATGCTTTCATATGGCATGAGGTGTCCTTGGGAATTAAATGAAAGTCAAGGCTAAGGAGACCACATGAAGACTTTTGCTGCCATAAATGGACCCTATTTTGATGAATTTTCTACACAAGGTTCCAATCCGAATTGGAGAATGATTTTAAAATGAAAATCGTAGCTAATGAGCTGAAGTTTCTTCCCATTTTTTTATTTTTTTATTTGGAGCTACGGTTGAGGAGATATGATCAAAATACTGGACCCCAGTCTGCCCACATCATGCAGGGACAGCTCATTTCCAACTTTTCCAATTCCTGTTCACACTGGCTCCTCTCTTCTTCTGTAAACCCTTGTGGGTTCCCTTCACCTATAAAAGGGGACCTCTTCTTCCTTGGAAGGAGCTCAAGCATTCAAGCCATTGATGAGAGGAATTCTGGAGGGAGTGAGTAGTAATGCCTAATTGTACTTAGCCATTAACATAAGCCCAAGCCTACACTTTCTCCTAGAAGGAGACTAGCCATTCTTGCAACAAGCTAACCTTGGAAGATCAACTCTAATCAAAGAAGGTCTTGCAATTGGTGTATCAATCAAAGTGGAATTATACACTCTTCTTCTCTCTCCCATCAATAATGGTGCCGAAGGGTTTCAAGTAAGATGTGTTCTACATTGATGTTTTCTTGATTTCTTGTTGTTTTCATTTTCATCTCTAATCCAACATATATATATATATATATATATATATATATATATATATATATATATATATATATATATAATATATATGTATGTATCTAATCTCATCTCCTTAACCAAGCCTATCTCTCTCATTCTTAGTAATTCATCCTCTCTAGGTTCTCTTTGCTACAGGTACATCTCTCCCCGCAGTATCCTTATTGCTTACGGGCAAGAATAGGGCTTGGGAGGGAAACTTCTCATCTCTTCACTTCTCTCATATCTACATTTTTCACATACTATCCTAGATGAATAACCCACATGATGATAATTTCTATCGCTTTCACTCTGTACGATCTATTAGAATTAACGTATGGATTAGCCGAAAAATACACTTTCAACAACGTATAGTGTTTCTCTTTGGCCCAGAAAGGCTTAATAAAATACTTATATCACCGGATCCCATCATACTACCTCTCATAGACTATAATTTTTCTTTTGATGTAAGCGTAGTTATCTTGCTATGAACCAAGAGGATTTGTACACACAATTAATCCCAATCACTAGACAAAATATATATATTATGGTAAGCACAAAACTACAATTCCAAAGAACAATTCGTAGCCTATTTGGTCAGCCAAGATTGAATGCCATTAACTCATCCATTAACCCTTTCATATTACCCATGATACGATATGACCATAGCCTTGATGTTTTCATCTTCGTATTGTTTTGACATTCTCTTTTGCGTTCTTTCTTTGTGTGTGTGAATGCAAGAGAGAAAGAGTGAGTCTTCTTTGATTGCACTTCTTTCCAAACCCTAGTCTTCATGGCATCTATGGTTTAACTCCTTCATATAGTTTTTGTTGAGTTCTCTCACAAACTCTCACAGCCATAAGCCCGGTGCTTTCCTGGCAAGACTGCAAATTTCTCGACATATTTTTGGTGAACCCGACGCGAATCTGCTAGGGTGAGAGTTTGTGGGTAACCATGGGTGATCATGTTGAACAACAGGGTATGCATTTTGACCTAGCAACAATGCAAATGTTTCAAGCATTTGCAATGTTCATGCAACAACAACATGCTACTGAAAGAAGGGAGATTTCAGCAACGAAGGCCATACAAGCGGTCGTCAACAGAATGGATCAGTTCAATGGCAAAGATGTAACCAAGTACTTACGCGAGTATGTGAAGGAGATGGAGCTGCATCGCGTGTCAGAAGGTGAGATGATTCAAAGATTTGAGCTAGTTGTTGCTCCAGAAATTAGGGAGCATGTTAGGGCAATTAAAGATGGGCATGGGAGAAATTGGGAAGAACTCAAAGTAGCTTTAAAGGAGGAATATTTCATGGAGGACTCTGAGAGAGTGACCAAAAGGACATTCTTAGAATGGGTAGTCAAGCCAAAGCAAGGACTATCAATAACAGAGCTACTTAGGGAATTTGAGCGGTGCTATGCACAACTCACTAGGACAGAAAGGGCCACACTAGATGCAGAGAAGACAGATCTTTTCTTACAAGCTGCAGGTAAAGAGTTTCAAGAAAATTTGGAGCTTCTTCTTGAAGATAAAGATGCTGAGCAAGGACTAAAGACCGACTAGAATGAGGTTGAAGGTGCTGTCTCACTGCTTGCCAAACGACAAAGAAGAAGGGACAAGATGGTAGTAAACACTACAAGTCCTTCCACCTCAACTTCTGACAAAATGGTAAAGCCTACTTTTATCGCTCCTAAGTTTGATGAGTCCATGCTAGATGAGCTTGTGAAGGGAATGCGTGACTTGAAGGTGAAGTTTGCAAAGCTTGAAGAAAAAGGCCAACCATCAGGGCCACTTCCTAGGCAAAGACAACATCCCAAAGAAGGGTTTGTTAATAGATGTATTTGGTGTGATAGTACAGACCATGTAAGAAGGGATTGTGATGATTTTAGTGATGCTTTGTCAAAAGATTTTGTCTTTTTTAAGGATGGTAAAATCCACTTAAGAGAGACAGGTCTACCCTTGAGAACTAACTTTGGGAAGGGGGGAATGCAAACCTTAGTTGAAGATATGGCAACCAAGCATGCCACCTCTTCGGTTGAGGCAGCTACTTATGGAGTAAAAATTGAACATTTTTGTGATGAAGAGGTGAGTGACCATCATGGTCAAATTTGGCCAAATGTCATGCAATTAGCTAAAAAGGGAAAGCTTACAAAAGAGATTCTACATGAAGCAGGTGATTGCATACGTCTAGAAACAGGATGGAATGATCCAATGGACTCATTGTCAGTGCATGCCTACATTAAAAAATGCCAACAAAATGAGGCAATTGTAAAAGAGAAGCGCAGACGTGAGAATGTTGATGAAGGACCATCAAAAAGAGGTTCTAGAAGTGGCGGAAGAAGCGACTCAATGCCTTCTCAAACACCCTCAACAAAAGGAGCATCTCCACCTGAAGTACTCATGGAGGAGTCTACAATAGGAAAGAAGAAAGAGCCAACAAAAGGAATGACAGATGCACATTCTCTGCATGAGGATTGGGGTTCTACAGATGAAGCTATGAATCGTCAAGATTCACAAATCAAAGATAGAGAAGTGTTTGGGAATGCTATACAGGTTGAAGTGACATCAGAGGATAGAGCAGAAGAGCAAGAAACCTCTTGGGATATGGTCTGTGATTGGGGTGATATTTCTTATCTGTGTGAATATGCAAATAAAGATGCTTGCCATAAAGTGCCTACTATACAGGGTTGCCTGCAGGTATGCAAACAATATCTGAGGTATAAAAGGGATTTAGGTCTTGTGTCACAGGGTATAAATTGCAAGCAGGTTGTGAGCATCTATCTGCTATGGATAGGAAGGGTATACATGGTGATTCCTTGAAGCAAGAAGAGGATGCTAGCTCTACGCTGACACCAGAGCCATGTAATGAAGAAGGGTTCTCCCTAGAAGAGTGGAGACATGATTCAATTGAAGATAATTTAGCGATGAGTCAAAAACGAAGAAGGGGTGAAGATATTGTGTCAGAGACTAACTCCAAGGAGGTTTTTGAGCAGTCGGTTACAAGTGACCGGGAGCATACCTACGGGGATGATTTGGAAAGGGAATTAGACACCATATTTAAGAGGTATGCAAAGTTTTATGCTATAAAGCTGGAGAGGTATTTGGTAAAAGGTGAGAGAATTGATGAGAGGTTTACCATGCACATTTCTGAGGTTTCTCTCGATGTTGAGAAAGGCTATCTAGAGGATTCTTTTGAGAATGAAGATGCAGATTCAGACTTCTATGCGAAAGAGGTACATATGGATTTACAGGTTGGTCAGAAGGTTGAAGTGCAGTTTCAAAAATCTTTCAAGTATATCACAGGAAGCCTGAAGTGTTTTTTGAAGAGGAGGATGAGGAACTTATGTCTCTACGTCATGAAGATTTTGCGCATAATGGAGATTTGTTACAGATGTTTTGGAGACATATGTATATAACAATTCCTTCTGATCTAAGAGGAATTAAAATATGCGGAGAATCTCAATGCTTAGTACAATACAAGTTTTTGAGTTACCCATATGATCCTGGAGGAGGTCATGGGATGACAGGGGATACAAATGCTTTCACAAGTTACCATGAGGTTGGCACATGCCGGAGGATGTGCAGGTTTAGAGGGGGTGGATGTCGTGTTGTGACACGTACATAGTGGGAACGCATGCTACAAGATTTATCTTGTAATTTTTTAGATACATAATTATCTTTCCTATAATGTACATATGCATATTTAAGTATAATAATGAGCCTTCTATCTCATCCTATTATTTTTCTCAAGGGTAACATATCCTTACTTTACCATCAGAAAATACTATGGGAAAAGCATCAATAGCTCCGCCTCTTTAACTTGTGGCAAAAAGCATTGATTCTTTATTTCTACTATTTCATTATCATCTCACACCCTAGCTAGATCCTATATCTAGGGTAAACTCCAATATATATATATATTCTATGTATTTTTTATACTTTTCTTATATTTCTTTTTAAATAGCTACTAGGAGAGAATCAAATCCTAGTGGGACACTAGGTGGCATGATTTCAAAGATACACTTATTTTAATGCATTATTGCAAGCATGGTTACAAAAATTTGTCAAGGAGAAATGGCATGCTTTCATATGGCATGAGGTGTCCTTGGGAATTAAATGAAAGTCAAGGCTAAGGAGACCACATGAAGACTTTTGCTGCCATAAATGGACCCTATTTTGATGAATTTTCTACACAAGGTTCCAATCCGAATTGGAGAATGATTTTAAAATGAAAATCGTAGCTAATGAGCTGAAGTTTCTTCCCAAATTTTTATTTTTTTATTTGGAGCTACGGTTGAGGAGATATGATCAAAATACTGGACCCTAGTCTGCCCACATCATGCAGGGACAACTCATTTCCAACTTTTCCAATTCCTGTTCACACTGGCTCCTCTCTTCTTCTGTAAACCCTTGTGGGTTCCCTTCACCTATAAAAGGGGACCTCTTCTTCCTTGGAAGGAACTCAATCATTCAAGCCATTGATGAGAGGAATTCTCGAGGGAGTGAGTAGTAATGCCTAATTGTACTTAGCCATTAACATAAGCCCAAGCCTACACTTTCTCCTAGAGGGAGACTAGCCATTCTTGCAACAAGCTAACCTTGGAAGATCAACTCTAATCAAAGAAGGTCTTGCACTTGGTGTATCAATCAAAGTGGAATTATACACTCTTCTTCTCTCTCCCATCAATAATGGTGCCGAAGGGTTTCAAGTAAGATGTGTTCTACATTGATGTTTTCTTGATTTCTTGTTGTTTTCATTTTCATCTCTAATCCAACATATATATATATATATATATATATATATATATATATATATGTATCTAATCTCATCTCCTTAACCAAGCCTATCTCTCTCATTCTTAGTAATTCATCCTCTCTAGGTTCTCTTTGCTACAGGTACATCTCTCCCCGCAGTATCCTTATTGCTTATGGGCAAGAATAGGGCTTGGGAGGGAAACTTCTCATCTCTTCACTTCTCTCATATCTACATTTTTCACATACTATCCTAGATGAATAACCCACATGATGATAATTTCTATCGCTTTCACTCTGTACGATCTATTAGAATTAACGTATGGATTAGCCGAAAAATACACTTTCAACAACATATAGTGTTTCTCTTTGGCCCAGAAAGGCTTAATGAAATACTTCTATCACCGGATCCCATCATACTACCTCTCATAGACTATAATTTTTCTTTTGATGTAAGCGTAGTTATCTTGCTATGAACCAAGAGGATTTGTACACACAATTAATCCCAATCACTAGACAAAATATATATATTATGGTAAGCACAAAACTACAATTCCAAAGAAAAATTCGTACCCTATTTGGTCAGCCAAGATTGAATGCCATTAACTCATCCATTAACCCTTTCATATTACCCATGATACGATATGACCATAGCCTTGATGTTTTCATCTTCGTATTGTTTTGACATTCTCTTTTGCGTTCTTTCTTTGTGTGTGTGAATGCAAGAGACAAAGAGTGAGTCTTCTTTGATTGCACTTCTTTCCAAACCCTAGTCTTCATGGCATCTATGGTTTAACTCCTTCATATAGTTTTTGTTGAGTTCTCTCACAAACTCTCACAGCCATAAGCCCGGTGCTTTCCTGGCAAGACCGCAAATTTCTCGACAACGTTCTCCTGAATTGAGTTCAGTAAACTGGTATGGGAACTGCTTCTTATGTTTGTCAGCCTGCTCCTTGTTCAGTAGAACTGCATTAAGATCAATTTTTGCTAAGGGAAAAATATTTAGAGTTGCTAACATCCTTTCAATCTTCTTGATCTTATACTTCTGGCATAGTTACTTAGGTCTCAGTTCCTTTTTCCAGCTTCTAGTGTTGTTTGTTGGAATCTAGATTCTGCCATTGGCCCCTTGTAGAGTCACAGTTTGATTAGCATAGTCATGAACAACATGTGCCATTCGCAACCATGGGTGCCCTAGTAGCATTCCATATGCTCCTTGCACATCGAGAAATAGAAAATTTCTCTTGAACTTCTCCTTGCCTACTCGTATCAACATATTTTTTATCATACCAGTAGCTTGCACTACTCGATGATCTGCCATACGTACTTTGAAAGGTGCTGGCTTCAAATTTGTGATGCCCATCCTCTGCTGAAGATGACTCCCATGATGTTTACTCCTGCTCCTCCATCCCGAATGACACTCGAAAGTGGTTCCCATTGTTTTTGAACTTTGTAATCTACTTGAATTAGTGGCACTTCATCATCTCTAATAGCCGTCAAGTCAACTGTCTTGGCCTCCGCCTCAGCATTCCTTCTCTGTCTGATGAATTTTGCTGCTTCAGGCAAAGTTCTTCTAATGTCTTCCAGCTCCATAGTGAGTTTTTGGATTCTGTCATAGATTTTGACATGAATCTCCTCTTTCTCATAGTCAGAATTGTTGTTGGAGCTTGAGGAATTGATAACATCTTCACAATGCCATTTCTTCATTGTAGTGCTTTCAGTTCCTCTATAGCTCCCAACTCTTCAATCATCCCTTGTACTGCAGCCAACATGGTCTCAAGTATGCCAGGCTTTGACCGATCTGTCTCAGTAGATTGGGCTGGTATCTTTTGAATGACCCGTGCTTCAAAACTCTCTGGCTGCTCTGGCAGCCTCTTGGCTAAATCCTATGTGATCTTCGCCCCGCTAGTTCAATCTGCTCCTGCCATTCATCAACCACCTTTTCTTTACCCTTGGCCTTCCATACCTCTCTCTGTTGAGCCCATTTTCTACTTTCAATAGTGACTAGTTTTTCTGGAATCTCTGGGACTTCCTCAATCACTACTTCTTTGCTTCGTGTAATTGCTTGTACTGGAACTGGCTCTGGTACCTTCACCTCAGTAGCCACAGTCCCAGGTGTGTCTGGACATTGAGCCGTGAATGCCCATACTTTCCACAAGTATAGCAATTCAGACTTCAGCTTTGGAAATTACCACGCCCCCGGCCTCGGCCAGTACCCTCTTGGTATCTACCGCGCCGTGGACCAGTACCACTGGTACCTGGTTTCTCCTCCTGAGAAGCGTTGGCAGTTTCCACTCTTACTGGTTCATCATTGGTAAATGCCACCACTAATAAGTCTTTGTCCTTTTTGAAATGATGAATCCTAATGCCACAACTATTCCATAAATGTCCATAGGCTTTACAATAAGTACACTATGGGCACTCATTGGAAACATGGTCCTTACATTTTGAACACCAAGTCTCCATTCTTCTCACTGGTTGTCTGGTCTGGCTAATCTCAGCAATTTGCGAGCCATCTCTTCAATCTTCCTAGCCCAAGACCCCTTTTTAGGCTTATCCTTGGTCTTCTCATCGGAGCTACTCTCAGAAATGTTAGAAACTCTGCTTGAATCAGTCACAGTAGAAGAACTGCTACTACCGGACCTCCGCTTCTTATGACCTTTTTCCTTCTTAGCTTGTTGTTCCAGCAGCAGGGCTCGCTGCACCAAATCATTGAATTTCTTCGTCGATGCTGGCACCTTTTTCTCCCTAAGCTTCTTGCTGAGAAAGCCATTCAAGAACCATGATTTCAATCGCTTTTCTGATGGTGGTTCTTGCAGCTGCCTTGTCAACTCCTTGATTTTCTCAACATAGCTTCGGACTGACAATTTCCTTTGCTTAATCTTATCCAGCTCACAAAGAATATCCTCATCACCTCTGTTGTCAAAATATTCAAGTCTGAAGGCTTTAAGTAGTTTATTATAGGATCTGAGCTAGCAAGCCGAGTAATGGTAGTACCACTTCCTCACTGCCTCCTTCACCGTTTGCGAAAAGTATTCCCCCCAATCATCCTCATCAATATTTTTCAGCTCTCCATACTACTCAAAAGCTTGGATGTGAACATACGGATCATCGTTCTTGCCCCATTTGAACACTGGAAAAGATATTTTCAACGAGGATGTGTAATCATGCCGATCACCGTTGGTCCTTCCTCTTCTCATCTTAGAGTCTGCACGCCTCTTTGGAGTTTTCTTACAATTTTCTATATCTGCATCCCAATTAATATCTTCTTCTGTGTCAGTTTTTGTGTCCTTCCTGGCCTGTATACTGGAAGTATGGCAACTTCCTTTACTGCCTTTCGCACCCTCGTCCCCCTGCCTGGACCGAGAACTTTTAGCCTTGCGTGCTTCCCTTTCTGCCCTTCTGCATCTGGAGTGACTAGAATGTTGTGAGTCCTTTGCCTCATTAGCCTGACTGTGCTCCTTTTGAGCCTCAGTGTAGTCACCAGCTCATGCTTGGGGTCAGAGTCTCTTTTTGACTCCTCAAGAATAGGGTCAACACGGTAGGATGGTTTCGGCCACGACTAGTTTTGGGTGTCATTACTGTAGCTGAGAAACTTCCAACTGGGAGATGAGTTTTCTAGTCAACGAGCAACAGCTCTAGCCACCATGATCGCCAAAATGGAATTGGAGCTAATCTCTTTAGATAGTTGTTTCCAATGTTAGAAGTTTACAGCTATTGGTGATGTGTTAGTTCAAACAATAGACTAGACAAGAAAATAGAAACTGAACTAGAATACATCTACTAAAATGAGAAACAGACTTAAGTAATGAGAATGATGTTCATATTCAAATTCAGATTCAGACTCAGAGAGAATAAGTACAAATTATGTATAACTGGAGTATACTATACTATTGTATTTAGGATTACAGATGAAAGATTACAATAAAGATGATGTAGCTCAAGAACAGCTCAGGAGTTAAGGATTATGAATCAAAAACTAAGCAGATGTACAACCGACAAATTCCACCCAATTAATGCCAACCCGATTACAATTTAATGGGTCCTATTTATATGCCTTGGAAATTACTGTAGTAACTGTCGTGGTAGTTACTGACTAATCCACTGCTCGTCTCATAGGAGCCGGTTCCCCTCCAGTGAGACTGTCTCAGCCATCTACACCTGACAACAAAACAGATGTCTTCAAGATGTTTGTTGTTGAGGAAACGTTGGATGGGGACAATTACCCTATGTGGGCTTATATGATGCCACATATTCTTGTGTCAAAGGGCGTCTGGAATATTGTGCAGGGCATTGATTTACGTCCTGGTTCTGAGGATGTAGGCGATGTTGAGGATGTTGCAGGTCTTGTTGCAAGGATTGTAGCTATTAGAGTTGTTTTGCCTATGTCAGAGCAAGCTCGTTAGGATGTAAAGGATGTACAGTCTCATGCATTAATTGCGTTGTCTATGAAGCGCACCATTGTTCCTCACATCCATTCAGCAAAATCTACAAAACATGCTAGGGATATTTTGGTTGGTCTTTATGCAAGTCGTCATGAGGCTAAAATTGCTTTGCTTGCGTAAAGAGCTGGAGTCAAAGATTATGCATGAGGAAGATGATATGGACACTTCACTTGCTAGTGTCAAGGATATCAATGAGAAACTTATTTCTCCAGGTGAAGTCATTTTAGACACTTCCCTTGCGCAGACTGTTCTTGATGCCTTACCAGATTCTTACCAGCCTTTTGCTAGTACTTGGAGACCTATGACCAAAGGAAATCCAGAAGTTGTCAAGTTTGATGCATTATGCACATTGTTGTTGCAAGAGCCACTTTCTAGAAAAAACAGGACTAGACAGCGTGCAGTTGAACAGGCTTTTATTGCTTCTCAAAGAAAGGGTGGTCAGAGCAATGCAACCACTTCTTATGGTTCTAATGCGAGTGGCAAAACTTCTGTTCCCAATGCTTCTACTGGCAGTACATCGTCTGGCAATTCTGGTGATAAGGGCAAGCGTTGCCATTATTGTAAAGCTAATGATCACTTGATCAAGCAGTGTCCTAAGTTAAAGGCCAAAGAGGCTAAGAAGAAAGAGGGTGGTTCCACCGCAAATGATGGTTCCACTACAAATGCAGCCATTGTTGAGTCTTCTGTAAAAGGAGACTATAATGTTGATGTTGATGCAGAATGGGCTTTTAGTGCAGAGTGCACTTACCATCCTGATGTCCATGATGCATGTATGTCAGTTTGCTGCAAATTCACATGTGTGGTATTTTGACAGTGGTTCTACAAAGCACATTACCTCACATCGTGAATTGTTCACCTCTCTCGAGTCTATCCCTCATGGGAATTCAGTCACTTGTGCCAACAATGCCTCTTATCCGGTTCAGCGAATTGAAAAAATTGTGCTTACTGCTGCTAATGGTAGTTCTTTCACACTTGTTGATGCACTATGTACCTGGGATCAAGAAGAATCTTTTGTCTGTATCTGCACTTGCTAGACATGGATGACAGATGTACAGTTCATGATCTCAGTTTTGGTAATGAAATCATTGCATCTGGGCTTTTGTGCCGTGGGTTGTATAAGCTCACTTTGTATGACAAGTGTGGACAAAATTTTGCAAATGAATTTGCAGACTCAAGGGCTATTTCAGATGCAAAACTTTGGCATGCAAGTTTTGGTCATCTGAATTTTGCAAGTTTGCTACGTTTGCAGAAATCTGATATAGTTGCTTCTTTGCCGCCTCTTGAAGCACCTGTCAAAAATGTTTGTGAAGGTTGTATTTTGGGTAAGATGCAGCGTTCTAAGTTTCCAAAGGATGGTTTAGTTCGGGCCACGTGCAAGTTGCAGCTTGTGCAAAGTGATGTTTGTGGGCCCATGCAAACTCCATCCTTGGGAAATTATATTTACTTTGTGACTTTCATTGATGATTACTCCAGGCATGCATGGGTATTTTCGCTTAAAGCGAAGTCCGAAGTTTTTATGTGCTTCAAAAAATTTCTGGCATAGCTGAAAATGTCTCGAATTGTACTATGGGCACCTTCGATTCTGATGGAGGGGGGAAGTATATGTCTCATGAATTCAATGCATTTCTAGCTAGTTGTGGGATAAAACACCAATGTACAGTGCCTTATACACCTCAGCAGAATGGTGTTGCTGAGAGGAAAAACAGGTCACTCACAAAAATGGCACAATGTATGGTCAAAAGTGAAGCTTTGCCACATTCTTTTTGGCTTGAGGCCATCATGTGTGCCACTTATGTACTAAACAGGTGTCCTACGAAAGATTTGCAGTCTATTACTCCATATGAAACATCGCATGATAGAAAGACTTCTATTGAGCACATGCGTTTTGGCTGTTTGGTATATGCTTTGGTGCCACAAACACAGCACAGAAAATTGGATGATAAGGCTGTCAAATGTATTTTTATTGGTTATAGTGTTGAAAGCAAAGGTTACAGGTTGTATCATCCTAAAAAAAAACGTATTCTGGTTTCACGGGATGTAGTGTTTGTGGAAGATTCTATTCAGCTCTTGTTGTCATCTACTCATTAGGAAAAATATGGACTCTCCTAGGGCCCTTTTGATTAGGGAAGGGTTAGTGGAGGACCAATGAGAAGGCTCTTGGGATATCACCTATAGCCTAAGGAGAGATAGGGGGGTAGCCTATTTGTCCCCCTCTTCAATGCTTGATTCCTAGAGAGAAAGGGGAGGTGGACTAGGGGGGGGGGGGGGGGGGCTGGGGTAAAAAGGGGGAAAGAGGTGTCATAAAGCCTAGAGAGGGACCCTTGACAAAAAGGGACCCCAAAAGAAAAATTGCGCAGATCAAAAAACCCTAAAAATTTGAAATTTTTGAAAAGTCTCAAAAATGACAGTTTCCCCTCCAAAAATTCCCAAAACATAACCAAACATCAAAAAGTCTACATCCCGTCTCTCGTATTCTCTCCCCTGCCCCCTCCCCTCCCCTCCCCTCCCCTCACTTCCTCTCTGCAGTCAACCCCATCATAGCCAAAATCTCACTCTCCATCTTCTCTAGCTCTCCCTCCCCTCCCCCCTCCATTCTCTTTGTGCTGTGCAGCCCACCATAGCCCAAAGCTCATCACTATCCTCCTCTTCAGTTGTCCCCCCTCCCTCTCCTCACTCTCTCTACAGTCAACCTCACCATAGCCAAATGCTCACTCTCCATCCTCTCTAGCTCTCCCTCCCCTCACCCCTCCATTCTCCACAATGCATCCCACCATAGCCCAAAGCTCATGACTATCCCACCATAGCCAAAAGCTCCCTTTCTCCCCTTCATTCTCTCTCTACTGTGTACCTCACTATCCTTCTCTCCAACCCTCACCCCCCTCCCCCTTCCCAATCTCTCTCTACTGTGTGGCCACTCGACCTCTTCTCAAGCATGTCCACCCATACCATGCATAGACGGCCCAAGCTGGAGATACAAAAGGTCATACTGCACAACACAAAGAGCTCGAAGGTGGAATGGATCCCACAGGTATTTAGAAAGGCTCATGGGTCTACATGCAACCTTTCAGTGTTGGTCCTCATGGAGTACAATGTCGAGGCATACTGGAACGCCATTGGAAGTGAAGACTGCTGGATTTCAAAACAAAATCTAGAATGGTGTCCATCACTCAACATGTGTATAGTGTACCTGAGATCCACTTGCAGAGAGCTTCAAACCAATTTGCACCTCATTGTAAGTCTAATGCTAAGTCATCTTATGGATATGTCCTCTTTAATTTGCATGTGTTCATATTTTTTGACAAGGATATTTGTGAACGTATTTTTTTATCCAGCTTACTTGCAAAGCAACCGCTTGAATGCCTCTCGGGTACCTTTATGGTTGTGCATGCTATAGATAAGAACTAATCTTTATAACTCAACAATGTATACTAATTTAAAATATAGTAGCTAACACCATATTTGTTGTATTACAGGATGTTATTGTAGTGGATGCTTGGGCTCAACTTGGTTTGGTGTCAAGTGGAAAGTGCGACTTCTCCAATCAGAAGCTCATTCTAAACAGTCTTTGTTTGGTGTGTATACATGTGGATATGGAGGTCCATGGAGTTATCAATGATGAGACAAGCCTTGCTAAGAGCATAGAAATTTCCTCAGTATATATTCCATTCAATGTATTTGATCCAGTACATAACATCCCAAGCTATTATTGTAGACAAGCTACAAAATTTGTAATGAAACTACTTGAATAGAAAGCACTCTTGTTTCATTACATTTTTGTCCACTCTAGTTAATCTTCAACTATATGATGTTGTGCTTGTGATCAATTTTTGTTTCATCTAATCTTGTATGTGTATTGTGCTTCCTGCCAAATTTTTGGTGCTCATAAGTGAATTGATCAAGTAAATTGATTTTTTGGTAGCAAGTACACCTTTGCAATGTGCCTGCATGTAGATCTAGTAAGCCATCTAACCTCAAAGGTCAGGTTTGATTCATTTTCTATTGTATGAGCACTTAGAGTTTATCTCAAAATGGTGGCAAGCTTTAAATTCTTATAAGAATCCCATACTCAAGACTAATCTAAGCAAGATAGAGCAATCATATTTCCTTGTGTTGCAGGCATAGACATGAAACTCCTTTGGCATTGAACAAACATTTATTTGAGCACTCAGAGTTTATCTCAATATATTTGGCAGGTTTCAAATTTTTGAAAGAATACACTCATACCTAATCCAAGAAAGATAGAGCAATCATATTCCCTCATGTTTGCAAGCACACACATGAATCCTCTTGGCATTGTGCAAACACTTCGTTCTACCTTTGCCATCAATAATGCAATGGAATGCTATTATGTTGTATTTGATATGAGTTTGTGTAAGTTCAACCATAAGCTTGTGTTCTTTGAAATCCCCAAGGAAAACAGAGTATGAAATCAAAATAAAGAAAAGAGAACGAACAAACAAGATAGATATAGGGTATATATATATATATATTGTACATAGATAGATGGAGGATAAACACACAGACAGACAGATAGATATAGATAAATACATTAATAGATAGATGGATAGATAATTCGATAGATAGATACACATGCAAATAAAAAACACAAAGATAGATACATAGATAGATAACTAGGGATAGAGAGAGAGAGAGAGAGAGAGAGAGAGACCCTTTTGGAACTCAAGGGCATTGCCCCTTTATTGAGGATACACTTTTATGATGGACAAATGACATGATACATGGATCAAACCAAAGACAAGTTATTCCTTGTATTGATTGCTAATTGAGTATGCATCATGCAAACTTTGAGCCATCTGTAGCAGAGAATGAGTAGAGAATGCATCATGCACATGGTGAGCCATCTATAGCCATTTGTAGTAGAGGATGAGTTTGCTTTTTCTAGATATATCATATGAGCTATAGTTTTGTAAAATGCTTCTTTGGATGGATGTTCATGGTTATCTTGTAGGCCCAAGGCCACCATGCCCAAAACTAAGCAAGCACAAAGAGTAGGAGGCAAGGCTGGGGGTGCATAGGCCTTGGGAGGCCCAAAGAAAGCCTTCCACAAGGGAGCGCATTTGGGCCTTCCATAGGTCTATGGAAGGCCCAAATGCGCTCCCTTGTGGCAGGCTTTCTTTGGGCCTCCCAAGGACTATGCATCCCTTGCCTTGCCTTCTATTTGTGCCATCTTGCTTTGGCATGGTTGACATGGTCCTACAGGATGTTCAAAATTCACTCAACCATGCAATAATAGCTATCTCATACCATGGTGCATTGCAAGCCCCCCTTTGATTTTCAAGATAGTGCCCCATAGTGTGTATGCTCTAAGTTTGGTCTCAAAAGAAAAAGGAGGTGCTTTGCTTGGTTGTACAAGACACTTTTTAGTCTCACAAAGGCCTACTAGTGAAACAGAGCTGAAGAAAATGGCCATAACATCCACAAAAAGGAGAGATACAGAGAGAGATAATTGATTCTTAAAGAAGCTACCCATAAAGGAGCCAATATTCTATTAGTACAAAACACTACTCTATAAGTTTATGCAAAAAATAATTGATCATACATGGCTAGCTAGTTGCAAGCAAAGAGATATTGGGGGGGGGGGGGGGGGGGGGGGGGAGGAGGTAGAGAGAGAGAGAGAGAGAGAGAGAGAGATAATAAAGGTTTTCTAAACCCATCCCATGCCTCTTTTCCATCCAATGCATGAATAGGCACCCTTGCCTCCTCTCCTAAACTAACCAACTAGCCCCTAACTTTGAAGCATTGGTTGATATAGTTTTGCATCCTCAAAAATGCTACCATGATGCAATTACATGGCCCATCTTGATGCAGGCTTATGAGTGATGGGTAATCCTCCCCACTAGCATAATTCTCAAAATTGGTTCAACACTTTCTATATTAGTTATGAACCCCTAGAATTTACCGTATTCATGTGACACACTTGTATAAGCATCAAACCCCTCAGTAAGAATCAAATATTTAAAGAAATTGCTACATGGAAAATAATTTGCAAGATCAAAAATTTCATATATTAAAGCCATAGCGCTTGTTGTTACAAAACCATGTCCATTGTAGACCACCGCAAACATGATTGAGATTACAAAGTAAAAGCTATGTTGATAGCTTTGGGCATTATGGATACGTGTTCAACATGTATAGAGTACAGATCTAAATTCTTGACACGTTGCCTCAAATACAATCAGGTTTGAAACCAGTGCCCTTGTGTAAAGTAACATCGCCATTGCTTGACATACTTGACCTTCCTATGCTTGGAATCCATCTCTGTCTCATGGCTATGGAGTTTCCACCTGTGGTGCAGGGGCACCCTTCTGTGTCCTTCCAACTAGAAAGTTTATGATGTGACTCCACCTTACATGAAAAAGAAATATTCTGTTCCATAGCTTGCAAGAAGTTGGGTATGCTAGAGTCTTTTCCATAGCGTGTGTGACGGTTGTGTATTAGTGTTGTGGGATGCAATAGAGGCAAAGGTGGATGTGAAGACAACTACACTAGCTTGTAATCATGGTGGGCTTGGTTGATAGGGGAAGTTGAGTATGAGGGAAGGGGTAGGGTCAGGGGAGGGGACGTTGACATTGAAATGGAAGATTGAGGAGGTAGATGAAGAGGTAGTTGCTGTATATCTTGGCTTACGGTAGACTTGGTATTTTTGAGGGAGGACAGTGAACAATGGAAGAGGGTACATGGATAGAAAGAAGAGAGGAGAGAGGAATGTGACAGTGAGATGAAGGGTTTAGCAGGTAGATGAAGAGGCAGATCTAGGAGTGTGTGAGAATGAGAGGGAGGGTTTAGCAGGTAGATGGAGAGGGAGATGCAAAATTCTGTAAGAGTGAGAAGGAGGATTTAGTATTTAGATGAAGAGGGAGATGAAGCAGGTCCTGGCTATGGTGGGCATGGCTACTTTGAGGAAGGGGAGTGAGAGAGACATGGAGAGAGAGAAAGGGATTTTGGAGGCAAAAAATGATGTTTTGATATTAGAATAGGTTTGGGGTCACTTTTTGGGGGGAAATGACTACTTTTGAAAAATTCAATAAATTTCAAATTTTTAGGGTTTATTTTTGGCCGCGTTTTTAAAAAAACATGAAAGGTGGGGTTCTCTTTTTGTACAAGGGTCCCTCTCCCTCTTTATGACACCCCCTTTTCTCTAAGAGATGCTGAAAAGCTAGAGAGAGAAGGTGGCCTCCTAGTCACTGCTAACCCCATCTTTTCTAGGCTTGCAGGATAGAAAAGGACCTACCAAAATAGCCCCCATCATTTCCTTTGTCTCCCTTAATCACAACATACTTCCTTAAAATTAGGGATTCCTACAAGGCCCATGGAGAGTCCATATTTTTCCTAATGTAGAGACAGTAATGTAAGCTTGCAGGACATTTATGACACTTTGTTGCCTCTTTTCAGTGGTGGAAATACGAATGTAAGTTTTAATGAGGCAAATGTACAGCCTTTGGGGGTTTCTAAAAATGTTACAGATTAGTCTATTACTGATGCAGATATACATGATGTACTTGAGGAGGAAATGGCTGAGAATGAGCAGGCTAGAGGTATTCCAAAATGGCTAGTGCACACTTTGCGTGACAGTAATTTGGATGCACCTTTGTCTAGTTGTACTCGTTCAAGCTCTCACCATGCATCTTATGCATCGGATTGTTATGCTTTGGTTGTGTCTAGCTTACATGATGTTGAGGAGCCTCTATCTTTTGATGAAGCACAGAATTCAAAAAATTGAATGGTTGCCATGCAATCAAAATATGATGCACTTATAGAAAATGACACATGGACTTTATGTGATTTGCCTCCTGGTCAAAATGACATTGGTACGAAGTGGGTTTACAAGTTGAAACGCAAGCCGGCTGGTGAGATCGATCGCCATAAGGCTTGACTTGTTGCAAAGGGTTATGCATATCAAAAAGGAATAGATTATGAAGAGATCTTTGCTCCCACTTGTCTTAAGACTACAGTACGTTTTCTATGTGCATTGGCAGCTCATTTTTTTTGGGATGTACATCAATCGCACATTGTTACTGCTTTCTTGAATGGTGACATATTTGAGGAATTTTATGTAATGCAGCCTCGCGGTTTTGTCAAGAAAGGGCAAGAGGACAAAGTGTGCAAATGTAACAATTGAGAAAGCTGACACTCATTTGGTCAAACAAGGCTTTTGTAACAGTCCAACAGAAAGCACATTGTATGTAAAGCGTGAGGGTGATGTCATTGTGGTTCTTATGTAGATGATTGTTTGATCACTGGACCAAATGAGAGACATATTGCTTAATTTAAGGTTGATTTGAATGCTACTTTCAAGATGAAAGATTTGGGGTTGTTGCATCATTATTTGGGCATACATTTTAAGTAGTGTGATGGTGGTGTTGCCTTGTGTCAGAAAAGTTACATAGAGACATTGCTATGTAAGTTTGGACTTGAGGATTGGAAACCTATTGCCACTCCGATGGAAACAGGTTTGAAGTTGAGTCTACATGATGTTTGCGACCCTTCTGATGTCACTCTTTACCAAATTATTGCTGGCTGCCTCATTTATGTATGCAACACAAGGCCAGATATTCAGTTTGCAGTCTCACAAGTCAACAGATTTATGCATAGCCCAAGGTCTAAGCATTGGCAGGCTGTCAAGAGGATTTTTTGCTACCTTAGTGGCACTTTACATCTTGGATTGTTTTATCCCAAGGGAGGATCATTGCCACAAGATTTACATGCTGTTTTGGACTCAGATTAGGCTGGTTGTTTTGACATGCGAGTGTCCACAAGTGGTTTTTGTTTCATGCTTGGCAGTTCATGTATATCATGGTTGAGCAAGAAGCAACCTACTGTGGTCACTTCAAGTTGTGAGGCTGAGTACAAGGCAGTCTTCATAGCTATGGTTGAGTGTGTATGGCTCAGATGGCTTATGGTGGTGATTTGGGTGTTGGACAAGACAGTGCCAACACTATCTACACTGACAGTCAGAGCGCATTGGTAGTTACGAGGAACCCAGTTTTTCATGCTTGCACAAAGCACTTTGAGGTGCATTACCACTGTGTTAGGGAGAGGCTCTCAATAAGACAAATCAGCTTGGCTTATGTGCCAACATAGGACAACCTTGCAGAACTTTTCACAAAGGCATTGTCTTGTGAGAAGCTCAAAGCTTTCTAAAAAGCTTTGGGCTTACTTCCCTTTGTGGACTGATCATGTCCTCAGGGCATGGCACTTCCCTTTACTCATGTGCCAGCTCTCGTTCACCACATCACTCCAGGGGGGATTTGTTACCATATACATTTGGTAGTGATGTGTGTCAACATACTAGTACCATCAGTGCATTTTTTCCCTGTTTAGGAGGTTTTTTTCCCCGTGCATTGTATATACGCTCATCCTCTAGGGCTATCTATCTTTCCATTGCACACCAAGTAACACACTCTCTATTGTGTGCCTTTAGCTTCCTTCGTCCTCTCCAAGCTGTGTGTGTTTCTCTGCAACCCTAATTCTGAAGGAGTACGAGCGGAAGTGCGAAGCGAGAGAGAGTGCGAGAAGAAGAGCACGATGATATGGTGAACTCGCTCTACTGTAATGTGTAGAGCATAGTGAGTTCTTATTAGTTTTTTACAAAAGAATATGTGTACATACCTGGCGGCCCGCCCACTTACCTGGGCGACCGCATTGGGCTTTATACCCCAACAACCTCCCACTTAAAGTCCAATGTGGTACTTTAAGTGTGAGAGAAGCTACTATACAAGCTAATATACAAGAGATGTAGAGAAGTGATGTACTACCCTACACCTAACTGCTTGCGAAAATGCGCAAAGCTCTCTGAGGGAAGTCCTTTTGTAAGTAGATCAGTAGATTTTCTGTGGTGTGAACTTTGACAAGCTGAATTTTCTTATCCTCGAGCATTTCCCTGATGAGATGATACTTCACATCCACATGCTTTGTCTTTGAGTGATAAACTGGATTGCGAGCCAATTGTATAGCACTCTGACTATCACAATATAACACAGGAATCTCTTCTTTGATTCCCAAATCTATTACTAGTCGATTAAGCCAAATTGATTCCTTGCATGCCTCTGATGCTCCAACATATTCAGCCTCTGTAGTAGACTGAGTAACACAATCTTGTAATCTAGAACGCCATGATACTGCTCCACCAGCCAATGTAAAGACATACCCTGACGTAGACCTTCGGTTGTCTAAGTCACTTGCATAATCTGAGTCTGTAAAACCCTTTACACTTAGCTCCTGACTCCCATAGCATATGCGCATACTCTTTGTAGCTTTCAAGTATCTCAATATTCCTTTCACTGCCTCCCAATGTTTCTTGCCTGGGTTTGACATGTATCGACTTACTACTCCCACTGCAAATGCAATGTCTGGGCGAGTAGCAATCATTGCATACATCAAACTACCCACTGCAGAAGCATATGGAATCTTATCCATTTCAGCCTGTTCTTCCTCAGACACAGGACAATCTTGTTTGCTAAGTTTCACATATGGTGGCAATGGAACACTCAATGCCTTTCCCTTCTCCATATTGAAACGTTGCAAAACCTTGTCAATATACTCTGTTTGAGATAACCAAATCAACTTCTTTGACCTGTCTCTCTCAATGCGCATACCAAGTATATGACTTGCCTCACCCATGTCTTTCATGTCAAACGATTTTTCCATCTTTGACTTCAAAGCTGAAATTTCTTCCAAGTGCTTGCCAGCAATCAACATGTCATCCACATACAAAATAAGGATCAGCCAACTACCATCCTTAGCCTTCTTTGTATATAGACAGTGATCGAACTCACTACCTTTGTAGACTTGAGAAAGCATAAACTTGTGGAATTTATGGTACCATGCCCTCGGTGATTATTTTAAGCCATAAAGACTGTTTAACAACTGGCATACCAAATCTTCCTTGCCTTTCTCAACAAACCCTTCTGGATGCTGCATGTAAATTTCCACACCTAAATCACCATGAAAGAACGTTGTCTTGACATCCATTTGGTGCAACACCAAATCTAATATGGCAACCAATGCAAGAAAGCATCTCAATGTAGTCATCTTGACCACCAGAGAGAAGACTTCATCAAAGTCAATGCGTTGTTCTTGCTTAAAGCCCTTTGCAACAAGCCTTGCTTTGTACTTTGGCTGACTATCATGAGCGGTGATCTTATACCTGTAAACCCATTTACAAGGTAGAGCCTTTTTGCCCTGTGGTAATTTAACTAGATTTCATGTCTGGTTTTTATGCAGAGCTGTCATCTCTGACTGCATGGCCAATTGCCAATTCCCGGAGTCCTTCATTTGCACTACTTCCTTGTAACATGAAGGCTCATTGCAATCAGTCAACATGACATAGTTCATAGATGGAACAAACCAATCAGGAGGTCGCGTGATATGTCCAGATCTACGCAAAATAGGTGGCTCAGGCTCAGCCACAACTTGTGGTTCCAATCTATCCTGTCCCTGCTCCTCTTGAGCCCTGACATTTTGTCTTCTCAACCCTCTCTGGTTTAGAATGATATTTGGATTCATTAAAGTGAACATCATTGCTATGGATAACCTTTCTGGATTCGGAATCCCAAAGTCTGTACCCCATCTCACCAGAATTACCATAGCCTAGAAAGATGCACTTTCTACTCTTTGGCTCAAGTTTGTTCCTAAATTCCTTTGGAACGTGAGTATATGCCTCACAGCCAAAGACTCTGAGATGCTTGTATGAGGGCATTTTGCCTGACCATACCATCTCTGGCACTGAATCCTTCTGCAAAACCTTGCTATGAGATCTATTTATAAGATGAACAGCTGTTGATACAGCTTCAGCCCAAAACCCATTTGGTAGCTGTGCATTAGACAACATACTTCTGACCTTCTCTTGTATGGTCCTATTCATCCTCTCAACAACACCATTTTGAGGAGGATTGTAAGGAGCAGTAAGTTCACGTTTTATACCTTTTGACTCACAAAAGTCCTGAAAGGCCTTTGAAACATACTCTCCACCATTGTCAGTGCGTAAGCATTTAAGCTTCTTGCCACTCTGATTCTCCACAGGTGTCGCAAATGTTTTGAAAACACTAAATGCTTCATCCTTGTGCTTGAGAAAGTAAACCCATACTTTCCTCGAGTAATCATCTATAAATTTCATAAAGTAAGAAGCTCCCCCTAGAGATAGGTTAGGCATAGGTCCACACAAATCACTATGAACAAGTGCCAACTGTGTATCTCTTCTACTGCTTCTATGCTTATGTGGCTGCTGTGTTTGCTTACCATACAGACAATGTTCACAGAATTCAAAATCATTAAATGAAAAGCCAGGCAAATAACTAGAACGAGACAAGATTTCCATTCCCTTCTTGGACATATGTCCTAACCGGCTATGCCACAAAGAAACGTTCGGCTGCTCGGTTACATTGATTACATTTTTAGAGACATTTGATACATAAATCATGTAAAGTCCTCCAGACTTTACTCCATGTGCTACTATCGTCGAACCCTTGGATATCTTCCACATGTTTTGTCCAAAAGTGGTGATGTAGCCAGCATCATCAAGTAAACCTGTGCTGATCAAGCTCTTTGTAATTGCGGGAACATGTCTCACATTCTTCAGCGTGAAAGAAGAGCCATTCTGAAACTTCAATTGAACATCTCCAACACCTAAGATCTCACATGTCTGCCCATTGCCTAGACGAACATGATCGTTAGTGGTCACATAAGAAGTAAACCACTCCTTGTTTGGAGACACATGAAGTGATGCCCCTGAGTCTATAATCCAGTCACTCAGTGCATTTCCATCAGATGCTGTAACAAGAGCTGATTCCATTGTATTCTTCAAGAAGTAGATGTCTCCTGACACTAGACTGTCATCCTCTACAACAGTGTTTTTCACATTTATTTCTTGAATCTTCACTGAGGACTTGTTCTTCTCACCATGGTCTTCAGCTTTCTCTTTGCCTTTTTCTGCTTTCCATTATCTGTAGTCTCTTTTCATGTGACCCTTCTTGCCACAATGGTAGCATTCTATGTCACTCTTGCCTTTAGCACTGTGGGACTTGCTACGAGACTGATTCCTCTTTCCACCTTTGTACTTTTCTTTGGTCCTTCCCCTGACAACTAAGGCTATTCCTTTTCCCTTGTCCATTGTCTATTGGTTTCTTCAGTAAGCAGACTTCCTTCTACTCCTGCTATGTTCAAACCATCTGGAGGTGCAGAATTACTCAAAGCTGTGCGAAAAGTGTCCCAACTTTCCGACAATGTGATCAACAGGAACATAGCTCTAACAGGTTCATCAAACTTGACACCTTGAGCTGACAACTGACTGTAGATGGTGTTGAATTCATTCAAATGATTGGACATAGGTGTCCCTTCTTTCATCTTTAAGTCAACAAGCTTCTTAAGCCAGTATACCTGTGAAGCTGCACTCTGCTTCTCATAAAGATCACTCAGCTTTGTCCATGCTTCATAAGCTGACATCTCGTCTGCTACATTGAAGTAAACGCTTTCTGACAATGTTAGCATAATGGTAGAAAGTGCCAATTCATCCATTTCGCTCCATTCATCTTCGTCCATATCTTTTGGTTTTATCCCCTTGAGCTTTATAGGTTTTATCTGTTTCTTTTGTACCAACACGTGCCAAATATGCTTCTTCCACAATGGGAAATTGGTTCCATCCAGCTTCTTGATATTGTAAAGAACAGTGTCCTGTGATCCAGCCATAGCTACGCTTCACAGTAGTTTACTTTCCTGGGAAAAATTCGGCAGAGTTTCCCCTGTAAACTAACCTCTGAACCAATATCAACCTGTCAAATGAACCAAGAAAGCTTCAGATTATGCAGAAATTTCGGCAGAGTCTCCTTTGTAAAATGTCTCTTGTGTACTCAAAAACAGCTCAAAAAACATTGTCTCTCTAACACTGTAAGCTACGGGTAAACCTGTCCTGCACCTGTACTGTCTCTCATTGTCCTATCACTGTCTTGTAAGCATAGACTGCGACAATGCCTCAACGACAGTAAAGAAAAGATGCAATCCCAACTGTCTAACTCAAAGTCAATACATCCTAGCTGCCTATCTAAGGGCCCCCAGCTCAATAAAACCTCACTCAACCCTCAACAAAGGCAGCAGTAAATCTGACAATACATAGACTTCCCACAAAATCATACATCCACAAATTTCCCACTATATGTTGTAACCGCTGCGGCGGTTGTTTGCTGCGTGACTCACAGCCAGCAAACCCTCAACAGACATACATCATCTCTGACAATACATCCCATGTGGAAGTACCTGCAATGTCAGGATGAAATCTGGAATATCAAGCAGCAAACACAAGCTACCTAATGAACTAGTGGATGTGGCCTACAGCCTGTGTGTAGATACGCCCGTGTCATATGTGACACGCCTCCAAGACCTGTGAGCCGTCCTTCGATGTGTAGACAACCACAAATCAACACTCTGGGAGTGCTAATATCCTCAGCACCTGCAGTCGTAGGCCGAAAACCCAAATTTGCAGAGTCGGATCTGCACTCGCTGAGACCACGTAGTCGAAAATGGCCTGCGCAAAACTTTGTCGAACCTGAACGGTGGCCGAGATGACCTCAGAATGAAATTCTGAGAACACCGAGCCCTTTGGGCAATCCCACAAGATTTGGGGCCGTGTCTTCGCCTGTCGAATCTCACTCCAATCTGAGCAGGTGACTCTGGCTACTTGCAAATGCTGCCCCGAGCCTCGATCTGAGCTCTAATACCAGTTGAAGGAGTACGAGCGGAAGTGCGACACGAGAGAGAGTGCGAGAAGAAGAGCACGACGATATGGTGAACTCGCTCTACTATAATGTGTAGAGCATAGTGAGTTCTTATTAGGTTTTTACAAAAGAATATGTGTACATACCTGGCGGCCCGCCCACTTACCTGGGCGACCACATTGGGCTTTATACCCCAAAAAATTCCAGCAAATATTGTCCCTAGAATCCTTTGAGCATGCCATCAGTTACTACCTGGCAATATGAGCTTTGCATGGGCCTTGTAAGAATCCGTAGTTTTACAGGATTAAGGCTAATTTGTGTAGCCTTTGGGAGACAAGTGTATTTAATATGCTACTTTTGAGTAGGATTTTCTAGGCTTTTTTTTTTAGGGCCATGTAGGTTGTTGTCCTCCTAGAGGTCCCTTTCTCTCTCTAGCTCTTTGAAAGTGAAGGAAAAAAGGTGTTGTGGCATTAAATACCTACTTCCATCCCTTTCCCATGCCACATCATAAAAAATATCCATAATTCCAAGCTTCTTTTTTTGAAAATCTCATTCTCACATATTTTTTACTTAAAGGTTCTTCTTAACCTATGTGCATATCAAAACAAAAATTGACCTTTTGTTTTACTCACACTCACCACAAGACCAGTTTTTGATTTTTTCTTTTCCCTCCAAAATAGTAATTCTCTCCCTCTCCTCTCTCCTACCTCTCTCTTTTTATCTCTTCTCCTTTTCTCTCTCTCTGTGCTCTCCCTCTACCTCTGCCTCTCCCTCTCCTACATCTCCCTCTCCCTCTCCTCTCCTCTCCTCTCCTCTCCTCTCCTCTCCCTAACTCTCTCCCTCTCCTCTTTCCCTCGCTCTCCCCTACCTCATTCTTCTCCATTTCATTTCCTTCCTCCATTGCATCCTTCAGTTTAGCAGCCAGAGTGTTCAATAATATCACAAACCATGTACCTACACCCCACAAGTGTGTATATTTTCTTGCCCATAGAGTTTGCATCAAAAGTGTTACATGTGGGTGACAAAAATGTCACGCCATAGGCTAACACCAATGTCAACCAGTAAATGGATAACATTTGTACCCATGCCACCGCCACTCCGATCCTACTTTAAGAAGTCTCTCAACGTTTCTTCAATATGTTGGGAGAGGGAAGGCATGCCTATTGGGATAATGTAAGTGATAGCCTATACTCTAATTTGTTTTCTATTGTTTTTATTCCTTTTAAAATATTCAATTCAAATTTTAAACCATTTTTCGTCAAATCTCGTGTGTGTGTGTGTGTGTGTGTGTGTACCCAACACACACACATGCACACACTCATCTCCTTGGATTTCATTGTAAAATTTGCATAACCTTCTAATTTTTGACATAATAGAGATTAAACACCACTTTTGCTTTAAAACAACCTTCTTTGTTATATCTTGTAGGTAAGTTCTTCAAATAAATTCTTATTGGAGATCTGTAGTCTCATCATAATCAATATTTTAGCATTATTTAGTCCAAGTTAGATGAAAATACTTGCAAATTTGTACATAATATACTAAGAGAGTGTGTTTATTATAAAACTTGCAAATATAGAAGTCATGTGTTTTTTTTGTTTGATCAGGTAAGTGCATATTAGGTAAAATGGAAAAAATCCCATTCCCACAATGCTCAAATAACTTTTTCTTATAAAGGACATGTCTTGTTTAGCACTATAAAGTATTATAATTATAATTTTCATAAACAAATTTTTGCGCATATATAGACCTATGTATTGATTGTAAAAATAGATACACCATTTTTCCATTATAGAACCATTGAATTGGCATTCTAGGATTGACTTCGCAAAATACAGTTCTAGTTCAAACAAGCTATCTAGCTCATAATGCTATTTATTCAAAGCTTTGAGTCCCTTTGCACTTCATTTAGAATGGTTCACTTGGATCTTGATTAGATAATGGTCATATGTGAATGTACCATTTTCAGGAGAGACATTTGTTTTCCATATTAGAATAGGGATACTATGATTTCTTGCTTGGACCAACATCAACCTGTACTTTTTCTTTCTTAATCTCTGTTCTTTTATTACTACATATGCTATCTAGATTGGCCACCTGTCCATTCTAGGTTACTTTTTTGGCTAAAATACACAATAAACATGAATATGATATAACATACAAGCATGCTTTTCTTGGGAATGAAAGATATAAAATATAGAAAATTAAATTGAGCATGGATTGGATGGGTGGTCAATCTATGTGTAGATATGTACATGTAAAAACATACGACCATCACTTGACCTAGAATGGACAGGTGGTCAATCTAGACAACACATGTAACTCTTATAGAACATGGTTATGCATGTTTTTCCTAGAAAAGAGTGCATACACATATGACCATCACCTTACCTAAATTGGACAGGTGGTCAATCTCAAGTGCACACATGCATAACAAAGTACATCCCACAAGCTAGCCTTGAATGGAGAGAGGCTAATCTACACGATAAACATGAATATGAAAGAACATACAAGCATGCTTTTCTTGGGAAAGAAAACTAGAAAATATAGGGAAAATGAGCATGGATTGGACAAGTAGTCAATGTATGTGTAGATATGCATATGTAACAACATACGATCGTCACCTAACCTAGAATGGATGGGTGGTTAATACTAGATAACACATGTGACTATTAAAGACCATGGTTATGCATATCATTCTTAGAAAAGAGAACATTCACGTAGGACCATCACCTGAACTAGAATGGAAATGTGGCTAAGATACACAATACACATGAATATGGAAAAACATACAAGCCTGCTTTTCTTGGGAAGGAAAGATAGCCAATGTAGAAAAAATGAACCTCGATTGGACATGTGATCAATCTATGTGTAGATATACACATGTAACAATAGATGACCATCATTTGATCTAAAATGGACAAGTGGTCAATCTAGATAACGCATGTGACTATTAAAGAACATGGTTATGCATATCATAATTATTAGAAAAGAGAATATTTACATATGAACATCACCAGACCTAGAATAGGCAGGTGGCCAATTTGAATAGCACATATACATAACAAAGTAAATCCCACCATAACTTAGCCTCAAAGGAAAAAATGACTAAGATACACAAAACACGTGAATATGAAAGAACATACAAGCATTCCTTTTTTCGGAAAGAAAGATATAAATATAGAAAAAATAAACTTGGATTGATCATGTGGTAAATCTATGTGTAGATATACACATGTAACAACATACAACCATCACTTGACCTAGAAGGGATAGATGGTTGTAACAACATACAACCATCACTTGGCCTAGAAGTGATACACATGTGCCTATTAAAGAATATGGTTATGCATGTCTTTCCTAGAAAAGAGCACATTCATATGACCATCACTTGACCTAGAATGGATAGGTGGACAATCTAAAGTGCATATATGCATAAAAAAGTACATCCCACCATAATCTACTATGGAATGGACAGATGAATAAGATATTCAATACACATTAATATGAAAGAATATACAAGCACACTTTTCCAGGGAAAGATAGATAGAAAAAATGAGTCTGGATTGGACAAGTGGTCAATCTAGGTGCAAATATACCTATGTAAGAACATACCCATGTGTATGAAATAACATTCAAGCATGTTTTACTTGGGAAAGAAAGACAGAAGATATAGAAAAAATGATTCTAGATTGGACAGGTGGTCAATCTATGTGGAGATATGCACATACAACAACATATGACCATCATTTGACCTAGAACGGACAAGTGGTCAATCTAGACAACACATGTGACTATCAAAGATAAAAAATGAAACTGGATTGAACATGTGGTTAATCTATGTGTAGATATACACATATAGCAACATACAACCATCACTTGACTTAGAATGGATATGTGGTCAATCTAGACAACACATGTACCTATTAAAGAATATGGTTGTGCATGTCTTTCTTAGAAAAGAACACTTTCACATATGACCATCACTTGAGCTAGGATGGACAGGTGGCCAATCTAAAGTGCACATATCTTAATTTGTGTTCTTTTATTGTTACATGTACTATCTAGATTGGCCACCTTTCCATTCTAGCTCAAGTGATGCTAATATGGTGATTCTTATGCATACATGCTCTCTAGATTGACCACATGTCCATTCTAGGTTAGTTTTTGTTAGATTGTCTAACTCTCTTCACTAAAAAAAGCATGCTAGTATGTTCTTTCTGTGCCCTAGTTTTTAATGTATCACCACGTGTACATATGTTCTTGTTCAATCAAAAGTACACTCTGGAATGGCCATTTGGCCATTCTTGGTAAACAAATATTTCTACTATTAGAGGATCACCATTATAAAACAATACATGTCTAACTTAAATACATTCTTTTAGATTTAGTATGATAACAATAGACATTATAGCCACTTGTAGCTACTTAAAAACCATATTTTTTAATGGAATGATAAGCAAACACACCACCTAGCCATTCAAAACTTAGCTTGACACGCTACGAGGTCCATCATTTAGTCATTCTAAACTTAATATTATAAAATGTGTGTCACAGATATACACATTTCTTTGTCATTCTAAACTCATTCAAGAAAGTTATGGCATTAAAACTAGACTTGTAATGAGCCACAAAACTAGCTAAAGCCATAAAAATGGCTCCCATCAGGATTTTAGAAATTGAAACATAACTTTTGTATATGACATCAAAATTTCATGGAACTTCTTAATTATCAGTTCAAGATATGAAAAAAAGTTTCTAAATACACAATTTACATGAAAATCTCAAAAATAAAAAATTTACTTTCTAAAATTAGCAAATTTTACGTAAAAGTGGACTTTACTTCTTAACTTCAAGAAGTTAAAAATGTCGGCAGTCTTTCTATGTGGGTTAAAAAATCTTGGTACATCTATCATATACCTATTGAGGGATTTTTCAAAGAAGTTTGGACCTGCTTAGCAAATGATTTGATTTTCTTTCAAAAGAAAATATTAAAAAATTATCCATCCGCATAAAAAAGTTGTAGAGAATGGCAATGGAAAGACACCTTTAGACCTTCATTTAGCTTTGTACTATTTTTTATCAACTTAGATTGAGTGTTGGTCATAATTCCTTGAAACCATTTTCTATTTAGATAACTAACATAGTGTTGGAAAATATTTTACAAAAGTCTCTAAAAGCCACAAAAGTGGCTAATTTTTTACAGGACTAGTGTTAAAGATAAAATCTAAAAGTCATTTTTGCTACAAACTAATTAGGATGCATCAATTTGACATGATATATCCTTTAGATGTCCATTCTAAAACTGATTCTAAATATTTGATGTAATAGGCAGGTATATTTTAGCCAACCAAAAGTTACAGTTTTTGTTTTGGGTAAAGAGGGATGTAGACTTACCACTTTGCTATGATACTACATTAAGATAAACAAATTGAACGTGATAAAGATCCATCACTTGGACAAACTAAGTATATCATATGTACATGCTTAAATTGATTGTGACAATCCACACACATGTTAGTAATCAAGTCTTTCAATGGAATGTGAAGTAGATCCACCACTTGGCCATTCTAGACATAGCTTGGCTTAAAACTAATTCTCTTGAAACCATTACACTTGGATATGTTAATCACATCAAATGCCACGCCCTTTTCACATCCATAATATTTTTATTCCTCATAACAATTAAATGATAAACTAAACAAATCATTATACATTTTAATTCTTATATAGTGCTAAAAGCATGGCTAACAATCTGGAGTACACATGAGTTAGTCATCTCAAATACTTTTCTTGCTATTAGTAAAAATATTCTAAAATAATCTAGGATTATTACCATATGAGACATTTTCCAAACATTGCGCTCAACAAATCTTACTTTAGAGATGGTTCTTAACCATGTGATAAGAAACAACACTTCATTAGAGAAGGATGTCCTTCATTATAATATCATACTTTTGAGATACAATGTTACTATTATATAAAGAACTTAAAAACATGCTATATTAAGAATATAACTTTTCTATAAAAGTAGTTTGTTAAATCTTTGAGTCCCCTTAAAATAGGGTGCACTCTACATAGCACTTCATTCAACAAAAAATTTTAAAAATGACCACTAAATTGATTATCAAAATATTGCACAATGGCTTGCAATAGCCAGAAAAAGAATTACAAGTCTCCTTTCCATCCACAAAGTTTGATGCACTATCATTGAATCAATCCAAACTTTTCCTTCTTGATAAGTACACATTTGTGACATAATCTATCTCACGATCTTCAAACATATTGATAACTGTGTTGCGTGTATAATCCCTTTGTTCTAGAGCATGTAACCACTCTAGCAACCAAGGTATCATGGTTGTCTCCAAGAAGCTTTGAAGTTCTAGCGGTGACTGTCTCCACATTTTTGGAAAGATAAGGTATGTGCCTTGCATATTCCACATAACTCTATATGGGTTGTCATAAAAAATCAAAGTACTCCCTGCATGTAAATCATGAAACATATCCCATACCAATGACAAATTCTTGTGGTAAACTCTTTTATAGCCCAACATAATATTTGGATTTTGGCAATTCTTGTTACTGAAGAGCATCATAAATTGACTATGATGGCTAGGAAAACATGTTTGAATGATATGTTAAGCTTTTTTAAGGTTGTAACAGCTCCAAATCCAAACCTCAAAGTAGTAAAAGCAAAAGTCTAAAAAGACATCTACATCAGGGTGTATAGCAAAACAAATTTTTTCTTCTTTTATGAGGCGCATGTGGGCAGTCCATGATGGTATGGCATCTCCATGTTGCATTTCAATCGACTTAAGTATTAGGCCTTTAATGTCCAAGATAGGGACTATTCTTTCTTTCTTGACCATAAGTGGCATCTGACTAAAGGATGAATAATCTTCTTTTGAAGGTCCCTTAGAAGTACCACTAGATGAGTCCTCATGGCTTGAAGAAGATTTCCATCCCAATAAAGAAATACTTTTTGGTTTTGAGTCTGCATTGAAAACATGGAAAATTAGCCAAGGCTAGATAGTCGCTAGTGTAAATGCACACATAACCAAGAAAGAACATATTTGTATTTAATCTAGCCTAGAATAAATAGCTTACTAATATATATTACACATGCATCCAATAAAGAAGATAATGATAAGTTGTACATTTTTGAATAGTTGAAGCCTTGTATGGTTTTCAATCTAGATTGGCCACCTGTCCATTCTAGGTTAGTTTTGGCTAAGATACACAATACACATGAATATGAAATAACATACAAGCATGATTTTCTTGGGAAAGAAAGATAGAAAATATACACAAAATGAGTGTGGATTGGATGGGTGGTCAATCTATGTGTAGATATGTACATGTAACAACATACGACCATCACTTGATCTAGAATGGACAAGTGGTCAATCTAGACAACACATGTAACTCTTAAAGAACATGGTTATGCATGTCTTTCCTAGAAAAGAGCTCATTCACATATGACCATCACCTAACCTAGAATGGACAGGTGGTCAATCTCAAGTGCACATATGCATAACAAAGTACATCCCACTATAAGCTATAGCGTGGAATGGAGAGATGGCTAAGATACACAATACACATGAATATGAAAGAACATAAAATCATGCTTTTCTTGGGAATGAAAAATAGAAAATATAGGAAAAATGAGCATGGATTGGACAAGTGGATAATGTATGTATAGATATGCACATGTAACAACATACGACCATCACCTGATCTAGAATGAATGGGTGGCCAATCTAGATAACACATGTGACTATTAAAGAACATGGTTATGCATGTCATTCTAAGAAAAGATAACATTCACATATGACCACATGCATCTATGCCCCTAAATTGACTAGCTGTCCATTCCAAGTTCATTTTTTCTAGATTTTCCATCTCTTCTCTAAGAAAAGCATGCTTGTATGTTCTTTTATATTTATGTGTATTGTGTGTCTTAGCCATCTATCCATTCTAGGTTAGATTACGGTGGATGTACTTTGTTTTGCATATGTGTAATTCAGATTCAACACCTGTCCATTCTAGGTCAAGTGATGGTCATATGTGAATGTGTTCTTTCAAAAAAAAAAAAACACATAACTATGTTCTTTAATAGTCACATGTGTTGCATAGATTGGCCATGTTTCCATTCTAGATCAGCTAATGGTCATATGTTATTACATGTGCATATTGTTTCCTAGATTGGCCACTTATCCCTTCCAGGTCAAGTGATGGTCTTATGTTGTTATTATGTGCATATGTGATTCCTAGCTTGGCCACAAGTCCATTCTAGGTCACGTGAACGTCATATATAAAGTACTTCAAAACATGCTATAGTAAGAAGATAACTTTTCTACAAATAATTTAGTTCATCAAAGCTTTGAGTCCCCTTAGAATAGGGTGCACTCTATAGATCACTTTATTCAATATGGTTCACTTGGATCTAGGTTAGATGATGGTCATATATGAGTGTGCCCATTTTCAGAAAAAGCATGTGTATCCATACTAGATTAGAAGGATACTATGATTTCTTGCTTGAAACAACATCTTCGGACACATGTTCAATTTCTAAACCACATGTAATTGTTCTTTCTTAGTTTGTATTGTTTTATTGTTACATGTGCTATCTAGATTGTCCACATATCCATTCTAGGTTAGGTGATCCTAATATGGTGATTCCTATGCGTACATGCTCTCTAGATTGACCACATGTCCATTCTAGCTTAGTTCTTCCTAGATTGTCCATCTCTTTTGACTAAAAAAAACATTACACACTGATTGGCCACTTCTTCATTCTAGGTCAAGTGATGGTGATATGTGAATGTGTTTTTTTTACAAAAGACACACATAACAATGTTCTTTATTAGTCACATGTGTTACCTAGATTGACCACGTGTCAATTCTAGGCTAGGTAATGATCATATGTTGTTACATTTGAATATGTGTTTCCTAGATTGGCCACTTGTCCATTCTAGGTCAGATGAGGGTCATGTGTTGTTACGTGTCTGTATGTGCACCTAAATTGACCACTTTCCCATTGGAGGTTCATTACAAGTGACCAATCCAAAGTTGATCATGGCACAATGGAACCATAACTCAAATACTTTGACGTATAAAAAATAGAACATCAATTTGTTCAAAAAGAGAATTTTTTATTTGTCTTTTTCAGTCAACCTAAATATAGACATAAGATTTTTAAAGGAATGGAAAAAACTCAATTGAACCAAAAGGATACATTGAAGATATTTGAAGCTTTCAAGTCATCTTTATAATAGATATAACAAGTTCAAACTACAAAAGAAACAATGAAATGGATGTGATGGTTTCCAAGTTAATACATACTTGCTTCAAGTGATAAAAAATCTTTGACGGAAAAGTTGCCTTCACTCATCCTTTCCACCATGTCGCTTTTGGGCTCAACTGGGTGCTCTACTTGATTGACCTGAAGTCCTGCCCATTGCTTGATGTCATCATGCAATGTCAAAAATTCTAGAATCCATGATTCTAGATTCTTCTAATCCTCAATGCTTTCCACTATGGCTAAAACTTCTTTCTTCTCTTCAAGACCAATCTCTGTTATATAGCCATCACTGAATAATTCCACTAGCTTGGATCCTTCTGTGCAAAACTTCTTGGTAAATTGCTTGACAAGAATTTTCTTCTTAAATCTTAAGAAATACTTGTCCGATAGATGCTTCATAGTTTGAAAATTGATAATGACTAGCCCTGCATCAAGTATGGTGGTAGATTCTCCTGGAGCAAGAGTTGTTGCGAGTCCACTAGATGCATCACTTTTTCCAAAAAGGACCAAAACAGAGAAGAACTATATGGACCCAGCATAAAACACTTCTCTTTCATGATGTAGAACTCAAACACTCTGTTGTCGCATTATGTCCTTCATATTATTCAAAGCGTTTTGCAATTGCACAAAATCTGTCATGTTTAAGAAAGCAAGAAGCACATAGTGTGCTTCTGCTGAACCTGCACTGATGGACATCATCCCATTCAAGAGATCTTTGTATCAATGCTCAGGCCAATGTGTGTTGCTCTTAAATGCCTCTGATCTATCCAATACACAAAGTCCTATGGGCATTGGGTTGCAAAGGTGACGCTCCAAGTATGAAGAACCTTCAATATGAAGGTTTACCACATAAATCCTCCAAGGAACATCTGTTGCTTTTACTTGATCCTTTTGTAGATTGATTGTCCATTCGACATACTTTCTTGCACTCTCTAGAAAATCAATCTTCTTGATTCCTCGCGTTAATTGTGTCTTGATCCATATATCACAAAGCTCAAGAAACTTCATATACACAACATCATTGATGTTATACATCAAGACAAGATCCTCCCAAGTATTGCACTTTGCATCTTCATTGAGAGAGTTAAACTTCTGAAGCAAGGCATCTTGAATGATACGATCTTGCTTGAGTTGTTTGATTCTTTCAAGCATGTCCATGATGTCTGTGTCCTTTATGCCCTTTGATAACACAATTGTGTCATCTCTTATTTCTGCTTGTAGTTTCTTAACCTCTTCTTCATCCAAACCAGATAGATACCTAAATACTGTGGCACTTGGTTTCTTATTCTCTTTTTCCAATTCTATTGTAATATCTAGCCATTCATTAAATATGTCATCAGAATAAGTCACCGTGTGAGCTTGCTTTGTAATAAAGGATGGTCCAATTCTATTATAATATCTATCCATTCATTAAAGATGGCATCAGAATAAGTCACCGTGTGAGCTTGCTTTGTAATAAAGGATGGTCCAACGCATATTCTAGCCATTCTTAAAAACACCTACACAAAGAAATTAAAGAAATAAAAAATTGACTATCAAACTTGCATGGTGTCCTATGTTTCTAGTGCAAAAGATAAATGATATGGGAATAGAAATTTATCACTTACATCCCATTTGCTGTGAGATGAAGTTCCCTCCACGACACCAAGTGGTGGCCTTGTAGGACATCCGTTAAATTTCCACTGATCACGTAAGTGATTCAATATGACACTGTATGGTTGCTTCACATACAAGGCTTTTGCTTGTTCATTTGCAATAGCAGATATAGCGATAGCAACATGTGGAGGTGGATCTACAACAATGCGGGCCTTTCGGTGAGCATACACTGCCACGAGCTCTTGTGATCTACCCCCTTTGTCATTTCTTGAACTCTCAGCATTTTTGTTGCATATATAGAGTGTTGTCCGTCAAGAATCCAATACCTATAGTCTTTTAGCTTTCCTTCTTCAATCTCTGATGGAATCATTGGGATTCCTATCCTTTGACCACAATTCTTGACAAGCATCAAATATGCACATGATGAAGGCCTATTTGCACTTTCAGCAAAGAGAAGCATGCAATTATTTAGTTGCTCCTCATCAAGTTGGCGAGAATTATAATGATTAGGAGCAAGAAAACAATTGGTCACTGGAATTTCATACTCTGTATACTTGAATGGAAAATATGCTGAATATTTCTCCATGCCTCCAGTATTGCTTTTCTTTGCCTTTTGAAACTCTTTCTCTAAACGATCAGGCTCCACAAACCTTAAGTGAGGCTAGTTGCTTGGACCCTCTTGTGAAGCATCTAGATTTGACTCATCCACCACTTTGGACCCTGCAACAATATGAGCCTTGGCCCTCTTTGCTTTTGGATGATAAGATTTTGGCCTTGGGCTCTTGGTGGAGGGCTTCTTATTCTTCACACTTTGGACAATGGAGTCATGAAGAGTGTCTGCAGTCACCTTTGTAGGATGCATGTCTGCATCCAACCTCTAGAGAACATAGTCACCTCTTTATCGTTTACCATGCATTGAGTGAAACATGCCTTTGGAGATACTCAATACTCTATATTCCCTAGAACTTGAATGGTAATGCACTCAATGCTAGCATGCCCTTCAGTGGTTGATATAGCTACTGCAACTACTTGGCCTAGATCCTCAAAAATATTGTTATCTTGTTCTGATGCAAGAAATAAATGTACTTTATGATATTGAGCACCTTGTAGTCCATAAATATCGACGTACCATGGACGAGGCTCATTGGTAGCAAGGTCAATGCTGACTGGAATGATAGTTACTTTTCTCTTATTTGAGGTCCTCACTTGAGACATTTTTACCCAGAAAAACATGTCATAATTACGTACTTAATCTAATTTTGAGGAAAGAACATACAAGCACACTTTTCTAGAAAAAGAAAGATAGAAAATATAGAAAAAATGAGTCTAGATTGGACAAGTGGTCAATCTAGGTGCTATAGACTTATATAAGAACATACACATGTGTATGAAATAACATACAAGCATGCTTTCCTTGGGAAATATAGATAGAATATATAGAAAAAATGAGTCTGGACTGAACAAGTGGTCAATCTTTGTAGAGAAATACAAATACAACAACATACAACCATCACTTGACCTAGAATGGACAGGTGGTCAATGTAGACAACACATATGACTATAAAGATAAAAAATGAACTTAGATTGGACATATGGTCAATCTATGTGTATATCTACACATGTAACACCATACGACCATCACTTGATCTAAAATGGACAGGTGGTCAATCTAGACAACACATGTTCCTATTAAACAACATGGTTATGCAAGCCTTTCCTAGAGAAGAGCACATTCACATATGACCATCACTTGAGCTAGAATATAAAAATGACCAATCTAAAGTGCATATATGCTTAACAAAGTACATTCCACCATAACCTAGCATGGAATGGACAGATGACTAAGATATTCAATACACATGAATATAAAGAACATACAAGCACACTTGTCTAGGAAAAGAAAGATATAAAATATAGAAAAAATGAGTCTAGATTGGACAAGTGGTCAATCTAGGTGCAAATATACCTATGTAAGAACATACACCCGTGTATGAAATAATATACAAGCATGGTTTCCTTGGGAAAGAAAGATAGAAGATATAGAAAAAATGAGTTTGGATTGGACAGGTTGTCAATCTTTGTAGAGAAATACAAATACAACAACATACGACCATCACTTGACCTAGAATGGACACGAGGTCAATGTAGACACACATCTGACTATAAAGATAAAAGATGAACCTAGATTGGACATGTGGTCAATCTATGTGTATATCTACACATGTAACATCATACGACCACCACTTGACGTAGAATGGAGAGGTGGTCAATCTAGACAACACATGTGCCTATTAAAGAACATCATTATGCATGTCTTTCCTAGAAAAGAGCACATTCACATATGACCATCACTTGAACTAGAATGGACAGATGGAAAATCTAAAGTGACATATGCTTAACAATGTACATTCCACCATAACCTAGCATAGAATGGGCATATGACTAAGATATTCAATACACATGAATATGACAGAACATACAAGCACACTTTTCTAGGAAAAGAAAGGTAGAAAATATAGAAAAAATGAGTCTAGATTGGACAAGTGGTCAATCTAGGTGCATATATACTTATGTAAGAACATACACTTGTGTATGAAAAAGCATACAAGAATGCTTTCCTTGGGAAAGAAAGATAGAAGATACAAAAGAAATGAGTCTGGATTGGACAGGTGGACAATCTCCGTAGAGAAATTCACATACAACAAGATATGACCATGACTTGACCTAGAATGGACAGGTGGGTAATCTAGACAACACATTTGACTATTAAAGATAAAATATGAACTTGTATTGGACATGTGGTTCATCTATGTGTAGATATACACATGTAACAGCATACAACCATCACTTGACCTAGAATGGACAGGTGGTCAATTTAGACAACACATGTGCTTGTTAAAGAACATGGTTATGCATGTCTTTAATAGAAAAGAGCACATTCACATATGACCATCACTTGACATAGAATGGACAATTATAAAATACTTTAACTACACATATTGAAATCACCTATTTATAAGGAACAAATGTGAATGTTAAGAATGCACATATGCCAAGAAGACCCTATTACAATCCATCTATCCTAGAATGGACGAGTGGTCAATCTAGTGTGCACATGTTATTGGACATGTGCAGTATAGATTGTTCACTTCCCCATGTCTAGCCTATTGGAAGGCCATTATTGCAAGGGACAATGCACTCGAAGAGATAGCATTTCAACTACACGTTTTCAAATTTGAATTTCCCTCCAAAGTTCAAAGTTCCCTCCAAAATTCAAATTTTCCTCCAAAAGTCAAATATTGGCCAATTTGAATTTTAAACCAAGAAGCCCCATCTCCTTCTCTCTTCCCCCCAAAGGAACCTATATTGTCACTCTCCCTCTATGTCTCCCTCTCCTTCTTCCTCTAGATATCCTAGAATGGACGAGTGGTCAATCTAGTGTGCACATGTTATTGGACATATGCAGTGTGGATTGTTTACTTCTCTATGTCTAGCCTATTGGAAGGCCATTATTGCAAGAAATAATGCACCCCAAGAGAAGATAGCATTCAACCTACACGTATTGAAATTTGAATTTCCCTCCAAAAGTGGTCAATCTAGTGTCCACATGTTTTTGGACATGTGAAGTGTAGATTGTTCACTAATCTATGTCTAGACTATTGGAAGGCCATTACAATTACACCTATTCAGATTCTAATTTCTCTCCAAAATTCAAATCTTGAATTTGAATTTAAATCAAGAAACCCCTATCTCCTTCTCTCTTCCCCCCCAATGAAGCCCATGTTTTCACTCTCCCTTTCTCTCTCCCCCTCTCTTTCTCCCTCTGTCACTCACTTGTTTTCACTCTTTCTCCTTCTTTATCTTTCTACTTTCCTCTCTCTTTTATCATGTGCGTAACAAAGGTGTAGCTGGTGGTGGCAAACAATCAAAAGCATCAGTAAAACAAAGCACATGCAAGCATATATAGGTGCATATCTAACTCTTTTTATTACATACATGTTTTGTAAATACTCGATGTATGATTATGTTTTTTAATTAGATTACTGATTTGAATAACTATGTATAAATAAGTAGCTAGAAGTAAGAATTAGAGATGAAAGGTAGTATTTTTTGCCTTTTTTACATTGAAATACAAGCTCATATTCGTACTCTAAATTAAATTTTATAGCCTCAAAATTTGAAAAGTGAGAGAAGAGACTAGAGACTTACCTGTTTTTGTCTATGTGTGTTGTTGTCGTTGTTGTTGTTGTTGACGTTGTTGCTGTTGCTTTAGTTGTTGTTGTCCTTGTTTTGTCGTTTTTGTCGTTGGTGCCGCTGTTGTTAACCCTAAAACATTGTTGTTGCTGCTCTCTTTGTTGATGTTGTTGGTCTTCTTGCTAGTGATGTTGCTACTGCTTTGTTTGCTGATGTTGATGTTCTTCCTGCTAGTGATGTTGTTGCTGTTGTCTTTGCCGATTTTGTGGTTCTTCCTGCTAGTGATTTTGCTGCTATTGTATCTGTTGTTGTTGTTCTGGCGTTTCCTGATTTGTCACCGCGACCAGATTTGCTCACAGATCTATCGTATGTAGCGTGAAGCCACCTCGATCCACGCACAATAGCTCTCCCTAGTTCCTGTGGTCTCTCAGATGACGCGGCTCTCTCACAATCATCTCCGTGTTTCTGTGGTTCTCTTTCTGCCTGAGTTATATGTTCATGTTTTTACTCGCCTTTTTTTTTCAAGAGTCTAAAACCTAAACATAGTATTAAACATTGGCCAATTTACACTTGGCCAAAACTAAAGAAGCTATGGTTGAAAAATTGCAAAACATTTATAAATCTATACTAGGAACACCCTTAAAAAAAAAAAAATCTTAGGGTGCTGCCCCTCGATCCCACCCGGCAATCACACCGGGAGGCAACAAGGGGCTGCCGCCCCTTGACCCCGCCGCCCGGGGCGCTGCTCAAGGCAAGGACTAGGGTGCTATCCCAAAACCCTCTCCATAGGATGTTGTCCCATGCATCTCCAAAGATTGCATAAAACCTACCACAAGTGTAACACCCTGAACCGACAACACCGCTCCTCTAAGAATGGAATGCAATTTGTTCTAGTATGTGGTAAACCAACCATGCAAGGAAAAATACAAACAATTTAGAGTTTGTGAAAAAATTGCTAAATATTTTTGGGTATCAACGGAAAATTTAGATGATGTATGTGACAAATTTAGGAATTTCAAAATTTTTGCTTCACTGCTATGAGATGTGAGTGCATATACTAGGGACATGGACCTAGGGATGTAAAACCCTTCCTAACATACTGACATGAAACGAGGGAGATAGAACCCTTTCTAACATACAAGCAAAACAAACATAATCCTTCAGCAAGTCTTTTGAGGTATAGAATTTTGAGAATGGGTTTTAATTTTTGGACTTCAAGATAAGAAACTATGGTTTGGGATTATTGAATTGGTTCTAAGTTTGAATTAGGGCTAGGTCTAGGGTTCTCCTATCTTGGATTACTATCTATAGTCTAAATACTATCTAGGGTGTATTGTCTATATCTACACATTGGGATCTAGGGTTTAGGTTTTAATTTTCATGGCTGAGGATTTTGAGGGAATGTATTACAATGGAGTTATTAATGATAGCTAGAATCGTAGAATGGTTATGGGCACGAAGGAAAAAGTTTCAGCAAAAAGTCCCATTATTATAGCAGTAGATTGCTTAGGTGGCCAATCTAGACAACACCTCTATTCAAGAGAGAATATGGTGACACCCACCTTGCCTACAATGGACACATGTGGCCAATCTACAATGATCAAAGGTCCAACATGCACTTATTTATACCACTAGAATGATTAGGTGACCAATCTAGACTTATTCTCTCAAAAGAGAGAATGTAGTGGCATCCACCTATCCTAAAAAAGATATGTGTCCAATCTATAGAGGTAAAGTATCCCCTACATTAGTAAAAAAATGGACTCTCCATGGGCCTTGTAAGAATCCCTAATTTCAAAGAAGCCTGCCAAGATTAAGGGGGACAAAGGCTTTGAATGGGGCTATTTTGGTAGGGTCTCCTCCACCTTTGACCCCTAAAAGGGTAGGGGGAAGCGGGGGGGTAACCATTTAAAAAGTAGGAAAGGGGGGGGTAAACCATTTGAAAAGTAGGGGGGTAGGGGGTCTTCTCTCTCTAGCTTTTTGGCCAACTTGTAAGTGGCCTCTTGACTCTTCCATGCCACCTAAGCAAATCCGTGGGTCAAAGAGGTCAAAAAAATGACTTTTTTCAAAAACTTTCAAAAAAACTCTATTCCCCCCTAAAAAGTACCCCCAACATATATACATATTAAAAAAAAAGATTTTTAAGTTAAATTACTCATAATTCAACATTTTTTGACTCCCTCCAAAACTTTTAGGAAATTCCCCCCAAAATTGAAAACTTTCCCTCCTAATCTAAGCTCCTCTCCTACACCCATCGCCCTTGCACCTGCACCTGATGTTGCACCTATACACCCATCTCTCCATCCTTCAAGCTCCATCTCTCCATCCTACAAGCTCTATCTCTCCATCCTTCAAGCTCCATCTCTCCATCCTACAATGCCTCTGGACGACGTGACCAATGTCCCAGCAAGTTGTTCACGCGGTAGGTCTCCAAGGCTTTTCCTACGCCTACCTCAAGAGTATGTTCCGAATAAGAAAACATGCTTGGGTACATTACCTTCAACCAACAAACGCCACGCTCAAGGGGAGAAGAATGTGGATCTCTGGAAATACGGATGCTTGTATCCAAAGGATCCTTCTCTCAATGTTCATCCATATCTTTCAAACATTCCATCACTGTTGCAATACGTTGGCAATGGAGAGCAAGGTTTGTTGGGCTACTGCAAGAGACTCAACAAACACGAGATTGCGCGGTCCGAGATCTTCTTGCGTCATTGGTAGTTGTGAATGGGAGTTTCCACAATCTTCAAGATCAGATGCAAACAGCTACTAGTGCGCTTGAGGAGGCAAAGAGCACCATCACAACCAAGGAAAATGTAATTAAAAAGCTTGAGGATACTCTTTCACACATGAAGAGTATTTCCATGGAAGGTAGGGTGAGGAAACGAGAGTTGTCCGAAATTTAGACTCTTGCACCACGTGGAGGTGCAAGAAAACAAAGGGTGACAACTATGAGGTAAGATGTTCTGTCCCTCATGTTGTTTAAGTCTAATACCGCTCATCATTGTTGTTTTGGGTAATAGGAACTTCGTCAAAGAAACGTGTGGCAGCGAGAATGCGTCAGCTAGGGCTTCTTTACTTTGTTCTTGTTTCAACAAAGAGGATTTTATTGGGATGCTTGATGCTCCAGAGGCAAAACACTTGAAAGACGCAATCACTAAGAGAGTTCTTAGTGATTTTTCTAATATTGTCACTGATCTAGATGTTCAGGATATTTGTGATGCTGTTGGGATTAGTACGAAGGGCTATCAAGCAATACATCAAGTGTTAAAAGGAATGAGCATCATGCTTATGAATGAAGCCAATGCTTATGCCAAGCAATCTTGCAGTTCGAGTGAAGCGACAAAACCCTCTTTTAGTGTGCAATTAGAGAAGGATATATGGTGGCTTGGTGCAATTGAAGTTCCAAAAGAGACACATGAAGTCCTTGCATGGATTTTCAATAGAATCCCATGGGTCACAGAGGTCATTAAAACTCAAATAAACGGTGAGAAGCTCAGGGTTCCAGGACGTGGAGAGTTTGATGTTGAATGGCATTTAGGTGGTGATCTAAAGACCATAAAGTGCATGCTTGGATGCAAAAAAGGTGCAAATTCTTTACTTCCCTGTCCATTCTGTGTGAAAGGGCACAAGACAAGTCGAGCAACTCAAGTGGAAGGTCAGGATGAAGATAATGATGACCATATAAATAGGGAGTGGAAAACTTCCGTTCTTTCATGTGATATGCTGCAGGTGCCCAATAGGGATAGCAAAGATCCTGGGTGGAACCCCATAATTCCCTTCTCCCTCAACAATGTTCACTTTTGTACATTGCATGCATTTATGCGAATATTTGATAGGATCCTAAAGCATCACATTGATTATGCTTTCACATTGAAGCCCCTTCAATGGTCAAAAGACTCCTTGCAGGGGGTGGAGACTCTCCTTAATGAGATTGGATGTCACCGATAAAGGGTGAGCATTGTAGCAGAGACTTGTAGGGAGAATACATATGAGGTGGCACAGAAGGTTTCCATGAATGGAGCCAAGGCACGTTGATTTTTCAAGAAGATGTCAAAGTCTCCAATGCAAGTATCCAAGGCAAGTGTTGATCTAGCAAGTGAGAAGCTGTGGGAGTTGTGGAAAGATTTGTGCTCATGCATGACGGACAAAGATCCCAATGTGGAGGTTGCTAACCAACGCAAGTTAGTATGGTCATCCTTTCAAAAGGTTGTGCAATTGATAAATCTTTCAAGCACCACCGTTGAGCAGCGAGAGGAGTTCAAGAAGGTGCTTTATGAATTCACAAAGGCTGCTAAGGACGGATGGTCTGAAAGCAAGATTACACACTACATGGTTTGTTTTAACGGACTTAATACATATGCAATGTAATGGAATTTGCCTATTCAATTTGAGAATAGCGAAATTTAATGAGAGTACTTTCAAGAAATGATTTTGTGAGCATAGCGGGTAGACATAATTGAAGATAGCAACATAATCATAGCAATTAGCTAACTTGGCATAGACAATACTTTTGCAAGAGAGAGAGTTTAGAGAACATGACAAAAGTTGAGGACCGGATTTATGTGGAGCCGGTCCCCCCTCCAATAGGCATTTGTATTATGATTTCTCCCATAAAGAGAGACTTGTTACAATACAGTCTTTGTGTTCCTTGTGACCTAGGTGATGCCATGAAGATGGAAGGCTTCATGCATCACAAACATAACATAAACTTGAAGAAAGCTTTAACTATCCCAAGCCTCAGTCCCAAGACCTCAAACACCTTCGAAGGTGGAGAGAGCTAGCAGGGAATGAGGGTAGGGAAGCGGAAGAAGAAACATTTCGTAGGAGAAAGAATTAGTTCCTCACTTATCATACTCTTCTTGCTAGCATACATAATAGCATAGTAATGAAGAAGAAGAAGATGGTAAGCTTAAGCATTGAAGCATGGCTCGTTGGATTTGCACTCCATAGCCAAGAGTGTTGGTGTAGGCTCTCAACCTCTACTTGCTTGGAGAAGGAGAGGGAGCTCTTGCACTTTGCATAGTACACAATGAGAGTGCTTGTGAGTGTGTGTGGGTGAGTATACCCCCTAAGCACCCCCCTAGATTTCTTGGGTGGACCCCCCCTTGTAGCTCATGCTTGAAGCTCATTGGACCCCTCCAGGCCTAGCCAATCACAAGCAGAGCCTATTACAAGCAACACGGATAGCCTTGAGACAAGTGTCCCCCTTTCCCCTTTGAGAGAGAGGACTTGATAAATGCAAAAACAATTAGATAATTCAAGTAATTTATCATTGGACCCCTTTGAAGCCTAGCCAATAGGCTTCAAGCAACACATGAAGGTAACATGGGTAGGGACCTGACATGTGTCCTTGCTACCTCTTCAAGCTGGGGCTTCCCTTGTGAGTGTGAGTGTGTGTTCTCTCTCTAATCCCTAGGAAAAGGGCTCGCTCCCCCTCTTGTAGGGATGCTTTTGACTTTAGGAGCTCAAGCACCTTAGGCATCAAGCATGACAAAGCACTTGGACTAGGGAGTATTCCCACAAGCATCTCAGGCAAGCACCTCAAGCACCTTAATCAAACGGCAAGTCAAGAACCTCAAGCATGGAGTAATTCAAGCACCTCAAGCACCTTAATCAAGCGGCAAGTCAAGAACCTCAAGCATGGAGTAAGTCAAGCACCTCAAGCACCTTAATCAAGCACCTCAAGCAGGACAAACACCTCGAGCTTGGGCCGGGTTCCCACCTCAAGCTCAGCCCTAGATTACCTAAGGTCAAAGGACTTTTACACACATTATTGGAGGTCTTCAATGAAGCTAACCCTAAGGTCTTATGCTCCATTGGTTAGCCTTGCTCTTGATAGACCATCTCTCATTTGGGCCCCTTTACTATTGGCCCTGTGTTGAGATAGATCTATAAGCACATATCTATATCTTAACACTTGTTCCCGTTTATTCTTCCACATTAAGTGATCAATTTAATATGAGAAAATCATTTGGGTTGGTTAGATATTAGATTTTATGACATGCAATGTTTGAAAATGCAACTTTTCTATGGCTTATCTCCTTTTTGGTTGTTTTAGCACATTCTCTATGCGCATGGTGCATACTTCATGGACCTCTATGGTTCGCTTGATATATGGAGTACACAAGGCATGGAGAAGTCCCACTATCGAGAAAAAGGAGTCTACTTCAAGAATACTCGGCATGGTGGTGGTAGTTCACACTCCAACTGCCTCCAAGAGATGTTTAACTAGTTTTTTAGGCACACCTTTGGGAGAACTCGCACTATTGAGAAAGCAAGAGAGTAAATGTTAGCAAAGCAGTTACGCAACGCCTCCCGTACTGCAGCATCCGAGAAGTGGAAACGCTCGCGAGCGTCCCTCGGCCATGAAGCGTGGCGTGCAACTAAGTATCGAAAAGGCAGCGTTTGGGCGTCGCGTCAGCCGTTCGCATGATCCAGGTTTAGTTGTTAAATTCAATTGGTTTATTTGAGTTTCACTCAATTGGCCGCATAGTGTCAAAGGGCCCAAATCTCAAAAAAAACTATTTAAAGGTTGAAGGCGCTCATTTTGTCATTTTCCCTACTAGGTGCTACCATGGCAAGAACAAAACAAACGGCAAGGATTGCATATCCACCGGGGCCGGATGGCCAACGACTCAAAGGTACAACAATAGAAGCTGGAACTTCACAAGCTCAAGGTGAATTCCACACAGAAGAAGCTGGAGCTTCAAATCAGCATGGCCAGTCCTCTACAGCAGCAAAAGAGAGAAGGAAGTATCGCCTTGTTGTCTATTCATCGGACTCCAACGATTTCTAATGGCAACAGGGAGGATGAGAGCCACCAAGGCAAAGAAACAAACAGTCAAAAGCAGCCGCTGTCAGAAGGCTCCAAAGAGATGCAAACGGATGAAGATGCCCCATGGGTTGGCGTCAAAATACAAACTTATCAGGCTCACATGTCTATTGGGGTAAGACACTTCCTAAAGGGAGTGGACCTACACCATCACATCCGCTCAATAGTGAAGAGCACGAATCAAATGGAGAGTGCGTGGAATTAGATTATGAGGTGTTGGAAGTGCCTGTGCAGAAAAAAAAGAGAAAGAGCATTGTCTACAAGAAGAGGAAGCAAGCTGCCCCAACTCGTGCCAAAAATGCACCTCCACATCGACCTCAGAAGGTACGAAAGCACAGCCGTGCTTTTGCGGAGATTCGACACTATCAAAAGAGCACCGAGCTCTTGATTCGGAGGGCCCCTTTTGCAAGGCTATGTAGGGAGGTTTTGCAATTGTACAACACTCAGTTTCGGATGGGTTCTGTGGCCATAGAGGTAGTCCAAGAGGCAGCAGAGCAATATTTAACTAGCATATTCGATGATTCTAACCTATGTGCCATCCATGCAAAGCATGTAACCATTATGCCCAAGGATATGCAGCTTGCTTGCCGTTTGCGCCATGAGGAGTAGCTTGTAATTAGGCATCAAACCTTTCTATATTTACGGAACTTCCAAGATTGGGAAGAATTTGAATACAAGCGTCTTTTGATTGTATACCCCACTCTGTGCATTGTATTGGGAAGAATTTGAATATAAGCGTCTTTTATTGTATACCCCACTGCGCATTGTATTGTTTTAATTCTGTACCATGCGATGTAGCACTGGTCCAAGTTTTGTCTACCTTCTATTGTATAGCCATTAGCTTGTTATTGTGAAAACTTGCCTACGTTTAGCACCTTGGCTAAGTGGGGCATGCACTTCCTGATGCATCCATGCTATGTGACTCACTATTGCATGGAAAAAGCATCTACAAAGTGTTGAAAATGGCTTGGAATGCCCCCAAACTGGCTGCCACAAGGGCGCGCATTTGGGGCTTCCAGAGGCATATGGATGGACACAATGCGCGCCCTTGTGGCAGCCTTTTCTAGTGCATTCCAAACACTTTCCAATGGTTTCTAGATAATTTTCACAAGCAATAAGTATGTTTTGTTTGATTCAATGCTTCAATTAGCATAGATGCTTCTGGCAATCATCCCCCCTTAGTCCATGTAGCATAGAAATTTTGAAGGATGGTTGTTGTATCTGTGAAGTCAGTCCTATACTCCAAAATGGGCTAGATATTGCCACATAGTTTTCTCTTGTGGTTTGTTAATACAACTTTAAGTATCTGGGGCAAGATGGTCTTAAGGTTACTTGGGTATGCTTGTCTTTCTGTTTTGCAACTGGGTATTAATGTCTTGTCTCTCTGTTTTGCACCTGGGTATGCTCCTAGATGGGTCCAAAATCATCTGCCACAAGGGCGCGCATTTGCCCATTTCATTTGCTGATGGAAGGCCCCAATGCGCGCCCTTGTGGCAGCCCATTTTAGGGACTTCCAAGACCTTCAGTAGGCACATCCATAACTTTGGAAGCCTAGATTTAACAAAGTATGCATTTTATTAATTTTAATGCCTGCCAAACCCTTTAGTAGTCATATGAGAAATTATGGTGCTTCTCATACACAATGGAAGCCCAACATATAAGAAATTCAAAACCTTGCAAGTAAGAGATTCGTAGACACCAAAAAGTAGTTTCATTAAAGAAATTAATGTTGTACATGATATCCGGCTTTTGCTTTAGGATCTTTTGAATTACAATTTTCTGGCGCTTGGCCTTTTGGGGTGGCTCCCTGTTAAGTAAAGTGGTTGTGATTTCTTGGGTGTCATTAACCCCTACAACTTGGTTCACGCCGACATGGGCAATAAGGTGCCCGCTAAAGTTAACACCAAAAGTGGATATTGCAAAATCTTTCTTTACAAGCACTACAAGGTTGGCCGTTTGGGCAAGTGTTGTTAAACACAACGCCTTGGAGAGTGAACGGAGAGCAAAAATGTTGTAGCGACCATTGGGAGAGTAGTTGGCATGGACAAACACCATGACACCAGTTGAAAGTGCGTCGAGGTAGTGAGCAAGTGCTGCTTGAGGTCCGAACGGCGTCCTCCTCCCCCTTGACCGTTGCGCCCAAGCGTCAACCTCCAGAACATCCTGCAAAACATAGGTTTTCTACGATATGGCACAGAGTTATGATATAACATTAACAAAATCATTTGTAACAATCAAATGTAAGTGAGCATCTATACCTCTTGTCTACGATCCTCCTCATCGGCATCCTGGTGCAAGTAAAGATCCACACTTGACTTCCCCTTTGGATCAAGCAAAACAGGTGTTGCAGTAGGTGGTGGTGAATCCACTCTTGTGCGTTTAGCCAAACACATGGCTTGCACGACCACAAACTCCTCCTTAGAGACCTTGGCCTGCTCGGCCGCCGCTGCCACCTCGGCTTGTGCGATCGCCACTGTGTCCGCCAAAGTATTCCCCATGGGCAGTAGGAGATCATCGTCATGGGAGGTGGTGGTATCAACCTCAAACTTGCCATGGGCATCGAGGATGGCAAAACACTCATCCATGCGAAGCTCAAAGTATTTCTCCAGATCGTGCATAAACACAAACTCCTCCCCACCCACCACAATGGAGGAGAAGCGGGTAATCTCTACCTCAGGGATGGCATCCCGAGTGGTGGTTCCTTCTAGCGGTCCCGAGGATGAACCGACACATGGAGAGGCCTCCAAGAGGCCTTGAATCCCTACAGGGTAGGTCAAGGCAAGTGTCCTCTCCTCTGCGGATGAGTCAATGGCCGCGGGCTTGGGGTCCTTCACATCAGCCAGTACCCCGCCGATCTGCAAGTGTGGTAGCACTACGTCAGGGCCTGCTGGGCACTCGTGAAGGAGGAAGATCATAATGGCCTGAATAGAGAAAAAAGTGTTTCCGATCCTTCCCTTACGCATTGCTTGCACATCATCGGCTTCAAGCCGCACATATTGTCCGGCGGGTTGTGCTATGGTGGCAAAGCATGCAAGCCGCTGATGAAATGGCCTGTCCCCTTGGTAGATGTGGTGGAGAAGGCCTTCAGGGACCCATTGCCCTAGCTGGTTTGGTAACTCAACAATGAGTCTCCCCATGCACGTGGAAATGTATGAAGTAATGTGCTCAAGAGATTGAGAGTGGAGTGTCAAGGTGGTTTCCAAATCGGGTTGGGTTGTGAAAAATGCTTGAAGCTAAGGGCGATTTGAATGCCCAACCTCAGTAAGGAATGCATCTAAAGCACTAGTAGCAGCCATGTCTTCTCTTTGCGTGATTGGGTATGTTAGGTCTCTCTGCAATGCTGGGATGAAAATGGTGAAATGAGGAGGTGACCCCCCTTATATAGACATATTCCATCTCGAAAAAAATAAAAAATATTCATTTAAAAAATAAATTTACACCACCTTAAAACTCAAGTACAAAATCAAGTACAACACCTTAAAACTTTTCAAAATCTTTAATAAAATATCCAATATATAAACGATTAAAGTTACAAGCCAATTCACTTAGACAAGATGATTTCGTCTGTAGCCCAATCTTTGTGAACAAGCATAGTGGCCTCCATCCGCCTTCCAATCTATACAACCAAAATATGGGCAATCAAAATACAAATACCTACAAAAAATAAGAAAAGGTAGCTAAGCAAGCACAAAGCAGACCTTGCGTTGTTCCCGTTTGAAACTTGCATTGCCGACATCCTCGAATCCCATTATGACAAAGTGTTCCCGAAGATTGGCAAGAGTCCAATGCGGATTCACTGCAACCACCTCCACCTCATTATTGGGCATGCGGACACGAATTTCAAAGGATTGAACCTCTTCGGCTCTCAGCTGCAAGGGTATCCATTTGCCACGTTGGTGCATCCACCTCTCGTAGCTAAACCGTGCATACAAGGTGCACCTTTCTTTCAAATACCAAAGGCAAAGCTGTGTGGGGGACACATTGCACTTATAACAATCACCATCATGCAAACCATCAACATAGCCCCAATTGACACCTAGAATGGTGTCCATTGCATCTATGTCAAGTTCTTTGCAAACAAACATTGTTGGTGTTTCTACAATCGGCAGAGAGTGGAATGCATGCACAAACAAATGAATGGGACAATGCCAACTGAGACCCACCGATCTAGTTGCCTTACCAAACTCTAGGGACCCTTGGAAATCTTGCAGCACCTTGTGCTTGAAAGAAAGCAAAGCCCAATGGTCTGGAGTTGGCCATTCTACACTCTGCAATGAGGGTGTCTCCACGGCTTCTAACCTACCATAGATTTGGCTTGACTTCGGCACCACGTACTTGTGGGAGTACATGAATATTCGCTGCTCGGTAAGTTTTTTCGATGAGACATTAGGAAACATAAGCTCCCCAATGTGAGCATGCGCAGCCATGAACGTGCCTAAGAGGCACTCAAGCGGCTGCTCCTCAACTAAGCTGGATGGAAAAACATCTTTACAAATGCCCTTAGTTACATAATGATCGCATAAACGTAAACATGACATATGCATGGGATAGCTAAACCATGAAAACTTACAATGAGGTGCAAATTGAGTTGAAGCTCTCTTGAAGTGGATCTCAGCTGCACTGTAGACGTGTTGCACGATGGCCACCATTCTGGACTTGGTTTCTTTGAATGACAATAGCCAGCCCTTCCAATGACGTTCCAATACGCCTCGACACCGTACGCGATGAGGTCCAGCACGTGACGATTGCATGTAGACCCATGCACCCTTCTTGAATACTTGTGGGATCCATATCCCCTCTGAATATTTTGTGTTGTGCAACACAATCTCCTCTATCTCTGGTTTGGGCCGTCTATGCGTGGACATGCTTGGGAAGCTGGGCTTAGGAAGGGATTTGAAAGAGTTGGGTATTGTGGAGAGATAATGAGGAGCTGAGAGGAGGGTGAGGTGAGCTACCTATGGTGGCTATGGTGGATTTGACAGTGGAGATAGAGAAAGAGGGGAGGAGTGAGAGGTAGAGAAGATAGTGGAGTTGTGGGCTATGGAGTGTGGGACTGTAGAGGGTTGATGGAGGTGTGAGAGAAGGGGGAGCCATGGAGAGAGAGGAAGAGAGTGGTGGAAAGCTTTTGGCTATGGCTACCTTGACTGTAGAGAGAGAATGGGAGGAGGGAGAAGAGGGAGAGAAAAGTAGTGAGGGAGAGAGAGAAAAGTGGATTTTGGGGGGGGGGGGGGGGGGGGGAATTGACTTTTTTAAGTTAGTTTATGTTTTGGGACAGTTTTGGAGGCAAATGGGTCAACTTTGGAACTTTTAAAAAATTTCAATTTTTAGGGTTTTTAAGCATGCGTGTTTTTTTTTTGGGGGGTCCCTCCCTCTTTTATGACACCTCTCTCCTCCTATTTACCCCCCCCCCCCCCCCCCCCCCCAACCTACCTCCCACCTCTCTCTAAGAACCAAGCATTGAAGAGGGAGACAATTAGGCTGCACCCCTACCATTCCTCCCCCTCTAGGTGATATCCCAAGAGCCTTCTCATTGGTTCTCCCTTAAGCCTTCACTAATCAAAAAGGCCCAAGGAGAGTCCATATTTTTCCTAATGAGAAACAATGTAGTTATTCATACCATTACAATGACCTGGTGCCAACTCTACAGTGCCTACTTGCATAAGAGAGATTGTAGAGACACCCACTATCCTGGAATGGACTTGTGGTCAATCTACAAAGGGTAGATATCCAACAACACTAGAGTTAATCATACTATTAGAACAACTAGGTGGTCAGTCTAGAATGCCTATTTTCATAAGAGATATAGTAGTGACATCCACCTATCTTAGAATGGACATGTGGCCAATCTACAAAGGGAAACTATTCAACATCAATGGAGCTATTTATACTATTAGAACAACTAGGTGGTCACTCTCAAGTGCGCATCTGTGCAAGAGATACAATAGTGATACCCACCTATCTTAGAATGGATAGGTGGATGATCTACAAGAGCAGGTATCCAAACACAATGGATTTATTGAAGAAATTAGAATGATGAGATGGCTACTCTAGAGTGCACATCTATACAAAGGATAAAGTATTGATGCACACATATCATAGCATGGATAGGTGATTGATCTGAGGGCAAGTATCCAAAATCAATGGATTTATTCATACCATTAGAATGACCAGGTGGCCAATTTAGAGTGCATATCTATAAAAGAGATAAAGTAGTGGTAACCACCTTAGAATGGACAAGTGGCCAATCTAGAGAGGACAAGTGTCCAACAATGCAATTATTAATACCTACATCTGGCTAAAAGGTGACATGGCATGCAAAAACAACTTGGTGTCCAATATGTATAAAGTGCAAGTGTCCAAATGGAGACGCTTGCACATATATATCCCTATAACAAGTAATTTCACATGGTACGCATTGACAACGTACTATTGGACAAGTTGCCAATCTTGAGTAAATGTGTCCAAGTAAGAAGTTACATACCAATGATGTGTATGCAAACAGAATAGTGAAATGAATAAGTGGTAAATCTAGAGGGACAAAGTTCTAAAGGATAAAAGCACTAGCTAATACAAAGTGCACATGCACAAAACAAAGAATTGTTTGATAAGTGCTAAACATAGAATGGACGGGTGGCCAATCTAGAGTTCACGTATGCAAAAGGAAGAGAACATCCTACCACCACCCAAATTAGAATGGACAAGTGGCTATTCTAGATTATTCAGGTGAATATGAAAGAACACAATTACATGTTTCTTTCCTAAAAAAGAGACATCAATAATCTAGAGAAAACCAAATAGCTTAGGGATGAGCACACAAAAGGACAACCATAATAACCTCGCCTAGAATTCACCAGCAATAGAAAAATGGAATTTTTTTAAAGTGTACATGCCACAAGAAAGAATGTCTTGACATTCACCTAAATAGCAATGCATGGACAGATGGCGAGTCTATAATACACTTTTGACTCAACAAGGAACCTAAACAAATGTATCAATCCAAAATAAACCTAGGTGCACAATCTTGAGAGAATCAAAGAAGAGACAAGTACCCAGACTGGAGAACAAATCGAAGGAACCTATCCTCGATTTGACAAATGACTAATCCATAGAGCACATATGCACATGACAATAACACATTCAATCACCTATCCTAGAATCGACAGGTGGCCAATCTAGGTAGCACATGATTATTAAAGACATAATCTAGAGAAAACTAATCTACAATGGACATGTGATACCTAACCTACATGACACATATGCACAAGGAAGAACATTATACCATCAAATGACCCAGAATGGACATGTGGTCAATCTAGACAAGACATGTGACTATCAAAGAACATGATCAATATGTCTTTTTTAAGAGAGTGAGAAGTGGAGAAAATTATGTCCTAATGTTTTGATTAGTTTTTGTATTTAATTAGGTCAAAATTTGTTGCTTTTAACCTTAAAACTAAAGGGAAACTTAACAAACTAGCTTAATAAATCAAAAGTTAATTATCAAAAATATAAAATATTATTAGAAACACAAAATAATTATATCATGATCAAAAAACGAGTCTAGCTACTTAGTTAAGCTTAACTTGCCTAATTGCAGTCGTAAATTAAAGAAGCATATTAGTTAACTAGCTTAGATGATTACATGGTAATTATCAAAGAATATAGAAAACACTATTAGTAGCACGCCAAGATAATTACCTCATAAGCAAAAAATTACTTTAGCTATTTATTTAAGTTAAAATTGTCTTATTTTAGGCATAAATTGAAGGGGAAAATTAGATAATTAGCATAGACAATTACATCATAACTATCAAAGATAGAGAACATCATTTTTAATCCGAGATAATTAGCTCATAGATCAAAAGATCCTTTAGATTTTTAATTAAGCTAAAATTGTTTAATTTTAGCTATAATTTAACAGAGGAATTAGTTAATTAGCTTAGATAATTACATGCTAACTATCAAAGATAAAAAACACCATTATTAAGCTACAAAAAAATATTTTGGCTAATTAATTAGGCCATAATTGTCTAATTTTAGTCATAAATCAAAGGGAGAAATTAGTTAATTAGCTTAGATAATTACATGGTAATTATTAAAGATATACAACACCATTAAAAAGTCAAGATAATTATCTCATAGTCAAAAAATTAGTTTGTTTAATTAATTAGGTCATAACTGTCTAATTTTAGTTATAAATCAAAGAGGGAAATTAGTTCATTAGCTGAGATAATTACATGGTAATTATCAAAGATATAAAAAACCATTAGCAAATTGATATAATTAGCTCATAATTACTTAATTAGTTTATGTAAATTATCGTATCCTAAAAAGCCTTTTTTTGTTGAATTTTAATAAAGATAATTAGTAAACATGATCAAAAGTTTATGAGATATTTATCAAAGGTATATCTAAGTGTAAACAACTTGCAATAACTAGTTCATAATTATTTAATTTGATAACGTATTTATCTTAGCCCAAATACTTTAATTTTGGTTAAAAATCAATTATGATATATAATAAATCCATTTATAAGTTTTTGGAAAAATTACCAGAGGTGTAATATATTGTTAGAGAGTTGAAATAATTATATCTTTATACCATAACTACTTTTTGGGCATAAAAAAAGGAAAATTAGAAAAAACCTTCAAAACATTATGAGATAATTAATGGAGCTTAGAAATACTTATAAGAATCTAGAATAACAATATCTTACATATATAAACAATCAAGAATTTACTAAGTCAAAAATATTATCAATTGTGACTACAAATTGCCAAAGATTTTTTTGTGAAAAGAGAAATTAAGTAAATCACTAGGGTAAAATCAAGTTTGATATTTCCCTAATAAGTAGATGTCCTTTTATAAGGATAAGAATTCATGGCTCTCAAGAGGACCCAAGCAAACCAACAAATTGAGGAAGATGCTAGTATTCCAAAGAGGTTCAGGGCCTCCCACGATCACGAGGCTGGACCCAGAAGTAGGCCAACGGACGAGAGCATTCGGGCCCCAGAGCTTCAGTATATACCCGACTAGTCACTGGTGGGTCTTCATTGTATATTTTTAATAAGTAGTCAAATTCTTTGAAATAACACTGCATTTGTTTAAGAGTGGAAAGGTAAGTAGAAATTATCGAACATGCCAAAATGAAAGGGTACGTATCTTCCAATAAACATTGTACATTTGCTTGATAAATTGGGAAAGAAATGTTTTTGGTTAGGTTAATTGAATTAGGAAAGATATGATTGATCATCCATAATACAACTTGTCTCAAGACACCTTCAACTCCATATATTTTGATGAATATGATGGCTATAAGGCAATTGATAACTCGGTTACCCCCATGAACGATGATTCTCTACTTTGTCATGTCTTGATGTTTCTACATAAGTTAGGATACCGTTTTCTTATCCTAGGGGAGCTGCCCGGTTGTATGGACAATGGTTTGGTCTATGAGAAACCCGATCTTTTGGTGATATATTCATGCCGAATTATGAATAAGGAACGGGTGCCATTTTTCACTTTTAGGTGGTCTTGGTCTTGAGACAAGAATAGTACGGGTCATGGAGGTCTATTCCCTAGATTTCTTCTTAGAGACTATGACTTTTATTAGACCTAGAGACATGTCAAGGAACCCTTCTCGACCTTCGTGTGGCGGGTTGGGAACCTCTTAATGTAGGAAGGAAATTCTCTGAGGGTAATAACTTTTGAGATATTAGCATGCAATATTTTGAGGAAACACCACATACAGATTAAGTATTAAAACATTCAAAAATAATACAATAAACATTGACAACAGAGAAGAAATTTACTTTAATAGTGCCAAAATGGATGCATTACTCCAAACATAATGATTTTGGAGGTTCAAAGTAAGCAAACTTGTGCTTAATCATGATAAATTTGCACCTTCGTAGATATGCTCAAGCGCTTCCACTCTAAGAAAACTTTGGTCACTACGTGCTTCAGTTTCTTCATACCAATTGCGAATAAAATCATCCATGCCATAATCGTCATTGAAAAAATCATTCTCTTTGTCAAAATGAGAACCATATAGTTTCTTTAATCTCTCATAGTTGTTTGGATCACTCTTACAAAATTTTCATGCACTCAATTGACATACATGAGATGCCATGAAAAGGTAGATGCACATCATTTTCAACATCATACTTTGGAACCTATCACATAGACACAATTATAAGCATTCTATATACAAAAATCAAAATTCATATTTTGTAAACATACTTAGAATTTATGAAAAAAGAAAATTGATTAAGCAAAAAACCAACTAGCATCAAATATAGGCATATAAATTTCAAAAATTTCATACATAATCCACAAGTGCACATTTCCTAGATAAACTTTTACATATTCAATCTAGAGGTGGAGGTCCTCTTTCTGGCCTACAAAATCCATAATTCACTAATATTTCATCACCAGCACATACTGATCTAGTGGCGTTTACAAAAATGTATCTTAGAACATCTCTGCTTATGTATTCCGGTTCATGCCCATTTTTGCATTCCACAAATGTGCAATTGGCTCTTGCAATCCTTCCTTGACTACTATTAATTAACCAGGATATGTTTCCATGTGTATATGGTCTGCCATCTACATAAAGTCTTTGACTTTCTACATTGGTAATGCCTCTATCGGAGAGGGATGCTCCATTGAGACACAAACCATAAGTGTCATGCTATGGATGTAGTGCACCAACTGATGCCAAGGGCCCCATCCATTGATGGGTCCACAAAGGCACATAAGGGTCACCTCTAAATGTGGTGAGACTTGTAGATTTTGTGCAATGAATAGGCCATGTCCTCCATTCAGAAGGTTAGACGGAGCTATCATGTAACGAGCACCCCAAAATCTAAAAACCACTCCATCTCTAGGAAAAGATCTTCCATGCCATCCCCCATAGTGTCTATGATTATACGTCTACAGTGAAGACAATAGACAATTGGGCAATGCATAATCACCACGAGTTGTTGCAAGACATCCATTTGCAATTCTTGGATATGCATGCATGAACATGTCGTGTGTGAGAATGATGAGCAGCTTGATCATAGAAGGTATCCTCATCCTCAACTAGAGATGCATGTCTCTATGTGTGAAATATTATTTTTATTATTAACACAATTAGCTATAATAATTTAAATAAATATATATTAGAATAAACAATACTAACCAAACGTTGATCTCGGTGTGTGAGTGTTGGTGCATGACCATAAACACCCCAATCCACCTTATGTGATGTAAGCCTCAACATCTATTTCACCATCATGGAATCTGTTTCTCTTCATAATAAACTGAAGGCACTCTCTCTGAAGGTTCTTCATGTCCCAGGTATGAGAGTGGTCTCCATGACTATAATATGGAGGCAATGTAATTTGACTAAAGTACTAGTGTGTGTGTGTGTGTGTGTGTGTGTGTGTGTATACATACATACATGCAAGTATATATATTCTACATACATACATATATTTTTACATACAAATGTACATTGTTTCCTCTTCTTGTGAACAACAACATGTAGTATGCTATAGTCCCTGAAAATAAGAAACTTTCAGGGTACCATCACGAGTCATGCACCCACTTTCGACGGGAGATGTGATTATGTATAGCATTCTTGCAATAAAAAGTATGTCAATTTATAATTTGAATTTCTAATTAAATTACTTATGTATTCACCTATACTGTAAATTTTAATTTCATTTTATTTTTTCTGAATGCAATGTAGGAGGCAGCACAGGCTAGACTGGCGAGCGGCCACACGACCCACTTGGGTTGGGACACATGGGCAAGGATGGTTTCATAGCCACTTTTGTAAGTACATATTTGTATATTTTCATAGCATAGTCTTCAAAATGATGTGAATAAGAACAACCCAAAACTTTTGATGTATTTTTAACAAACCAAAGATTACAGTCAGCCTCCGACTCCATCAGAGATTGAGATTGCGACATACCAAGGATACAGAGCCTTGCAACACATCCTTCCACTAGCACGCCCTTTTGTGAGTAATATTTGTAACTTTGAGTTATTCATTTAAGTTTAAATTCTTTTCAAATTAGTTTTTATTTGTCAATAGATATATTTTAACTTTATGAATGAAAGACTCTCATGGTAAGAGAGATCTCAAGCTTGTTTGCGAGAGAGGAGGAGGAGAGTAGGAGGATAGACGAGGAGCGGACATGCGATGCACCGTCTTCACACACTGGGGGACAAGAGGATCATTCGGATGAGTCCAACACTGATGCATAGCCAAAGCAACATTTAGATAGATGATTATGTCTAGGTATTGACATTGCATAGATACATACATTGATGATCTATATATTCAGCCTGCTTCAGTCAGTTCTAGTCTACTTGCAGTATAGTACTGTTAAGTTTATTCATTTAACATTCAACTTGTTTCAATCATTGTTGTTTATACTGTCAAGTTTTTTCATTCATTTTCAATTTATTTCAATAGTTTTTGTGTAATCACATAGTATCCAGGAAGAAACGACCATACCACGATCATTCATACTTTCAAAGTTTGTGTTCGCATAAATTCACACGTTGCCTTTTTATTGTAGTGTATGTACCACACTCCCGAGTGTGTACTTTCCGCTTCAAATCTTGTTGTTGAGAGAGAGAGAGAGAGAGAGAGAGAGAGAGAGAGAGAGAGAGAGAGAGAGAGAGAGAGAGAGAGAGAGAGAGAGAGAAGAATAAGAAGAACAAAATTTAAACATTGTAGGAAACTATCCCAAGAGACCTTAAAGATCTTTCCGACGAGATCCTGGTGTGTGTGTGTGTGTGTGTGTGTGTGAGAGAGAGAGAGAGAGAGAGAGAGAGAGAGAGATCCTTGTGTATGTGAGAGGGAGAAAGAGAGCCTTGGTAATTAAGCACATATATAACTTGGGCTCCCAAGAGCCCGACAAATACGTGCCACAGAAAAAAATGGAATAGCGTTGATTAAGTGATGTATTTAGCAGTACATTGCTTAAACAACACCAAAAAATGGTTAGTATTTGTGTCGCATAAGCAATGGTGAGCGTCATATAAACGATGAATTTTTGTGCCCCTAATATGATGCTTTGCATCAGCATCACTTATGTGATAGTTCTATAGCGACGTCGACAACGACACAGTTTTAGTTGCTTATGCAACACAAACAAGCATCCCTAGTAACAAAGTGTGCTAGTGGTGGATAGGAACCCAAGCCTAAGAAGTAGGCCGACATTATAAAACATGCGCTAGAAAACATAATAGAGAAGGTAAACTCAACATGACAAGAGTGAGACCGTAGACTTTAGAATGTGTAGCTATCGTGCAGTCAAGTCGGTTGGCTCTCACATAGTCTAGCATGAGGAGGGATGTTGCTTCCCTAGTCCGTCACCTCTCCTTTGAGGCTATAGAGAAATATTGGCCTCCTCACCCTACACATAGGTTGTATGATTGGTTGAGTAAGTCATGTTTTTATTTATCCATGTTCAACCTAATTGCACATGGATATGAGCTAGAATGATGTTCACTCAAATGAACGTGATGCACAGTGTTCATAAAAAATTTGTTTGAATAAAAAATCATGTAAACATTGCATCTGCCTAGATAAGTGTTGATACTAGTAACTAATTGGGGTACCTTCAATGCAAGCGGAGCTATCAAAAACCTATCTTAGGCCCTCCTTTCATAGTGGAGCATCAATTAGTGCATGGGATGCTCGTATCCATCTTCCACGCCACTCCCTTATTCTCTTTTTTTCACATTCTCTTCATTTGATATTTGACTGGTCGACCCTCTCATTCACCAGGTTCTCCTGCATGAGTGGGACAACAAGCTAGTGCACGCTTGTCAGCGCAGAGCACAAGGTTCCTTACAAGATGGTAGGTAGGTTCCTTACAAGATGGTAGGTAGGCACATCCAAAAGATTTCTAGACCTACCTACAAATCTTGCATCTGATTATCCCCATGGGGCCCCAAGTCTATCCCCCTAAGAAATTCATGTTCGCAAGGAAGACCTTTGAAATATTGGGAATAGCCAACAAAACTCTATTAGATGTAAGACCTCTATCACATTTCCTACTGGCCAAATAAGGAAGCTAAAAGTTGATCTTGAGTCTCATGTAGTAGGGGTCTTGTGCAGATGCATGGCCTCTTGTTGAATTCCTCAAGGAGTGAATTAGAATTAATTGGCATAGTAGGGGTGTTCAACTAGAAACCATCTAGTCCTCGTCTAAAAGCCATTATCCATTTGTGTTTAAAAACCTACCATGGGTCTTGTGTAGCCCTACTCCTTGAGGAATTCAAGGAGTGGATTAAAATTAATTGGAGTAGTAGGGATGTTAAACTAGAAACAATATATTCCTCATCTTAAAACCATTATCCTTTCCTCTTTATAAACCCTTGCATGGATTTCAATATTCATAGCATAAGACAATGGATGCTTAGTATCTCCCCACTATGCCTAAGTGGTTTAAGTCCTTCAACCCGAAGGTGAAGGCCTTGGTCAATTGCCCTAGATGGATCATTAGGAAAAATATGAACCCTAAAAGGGGCTTGTAAGAGAAACCAATTAGATTTCAGTCAACAATAGGACATAAAAGGGAGGCACGAGTAGCCTATATCTACATATCTTAAAACTATATCATGTAACATATCTATGGAAAGAGATCTGCAAACCAATCCAAATGCACTATTCTTCGACAAATTTGAAGTTAAAATGCTCAAGTTATGGACATGCAAAAAAATGCAAACAATTGGTGGGATCGTGGCCACACGCCCATTCTCATTGGTGTATAGAGTATATTCCAAAAGCATCTTTGACCCTAAAGGGTCCTTTTGAGGTTCATATTTTTTTGCATGCGGAGCTTAGTAGCTGGCCATTCCACTACCATAACCACCTCAAGTTGATAATTGAAACTCTCACTAAAGTATTGGATGCTAAACCTAGAAGGGAATCCCTCTTGGCATAGAGTTTTTTTTGGTCAAAATTGGCCTATCTGAATAGATGAAGGTTTTTAATTTCTTTGAACTAGCCTATGTTACTTACTAGGAAAATTATGGACTCTACCTTGCTCATACAAGAATCCCTATTTTTAAGGGATTAAAGCTAATCTTATGAAGGGTTGAGGGGACAAGGACATTCATGAAGCTTATTTCTAACAGGCTTCCTTAGTGTTTTTTTAAGGCCGCTCTAGAATGTTGACCTAAGAAGTTTTTCCCTCTCACTCCCTTTTTGAAAGTAAAGGGGGAAAGTGCGGTGTGGCATAAACTACTCAGACCCTCCTTTCCCTTTCCAATGCCACTCCTTTCTCTTTCCAATGTTGCAACATAAATAACATTCGTAACCAAGGCCCAAAAAGTGCATTTTTCTAAACAAATATTTTCACTTAGTTAAAAGTTCTTCCCAACCTTTATGCATGACAAAAAAAGTATTTTTAGACTTCTATTTTGACTTATAGTCACTAGAAGTCCACTTTTTCAATGAAGAAAGAGATCTATACCTCCTCTCCCTGCACCCCTCCTCCCCCTCCCTTGCCTCTCCCTCCCGCCTCTATTCCTCCTTTGTTCTTTAGGATTAGCTGCCATGGTGCTCAAGGACATCACAAACCTTGTCCCTTCACTACATACATCACACACCCCAAACTTGTATATTCATTTACTCATGGAGTTTTCACTGAAGGTCACACGTGTGGGTGGAAAAAGCTCCTTCATAATAATGTAATGCTATTGGTGACACTAATGTGGACCTTTGAGTGGAAATCTATTTATATCCATACAATTCTACGAACTGCTTCCATCCAGCATTTAGTAGCCTCTAGACGTTTCTTCAATATGATGTAGGTTTGTTAGGTTATTGTGAGCAGTTGTATATGGGTACATGCTAATGGATGCACCAATGTCAAATAGTTTAGAACAACATATTGTCATTACAAGAAAAAAATCCTCTTCAGAGAGAGATGTTCCAATCCTTCAACAAGAAGTGCAAGAGAAGGATACCAATTTTTCAAAGCTTGACAATACCATCCCATGGTTGACAAAAACACCCCTTCATGGAAAAGAACCCAGCCATACATTTGCATCAATTGAAACACTTGTTTTTTTAGAGGATAATACAGGTTGTGCTAGGATGGTTTCATTACACAATTACATATTAGAACATTAAAAACCATGCACGTAATTCAAAGAGAGAACCATAATTAAGATTGACAACTTGATGAGGAATGGATTTTCTTGGAGCTGGTCCCCCCTCCAAAAGATCTTTGTATTACAATTCTCTCTTGGAGAGATGTTTCATTACAACAAAGCATGTGCTCTTGTAAAGCTTTCCTCAAACCAAGAAGATGGTGTTCTTTAATATTCCATGGTGTAACACTCCTTTTCAATCCCTAAACACCTCAGCAGGGAGAAAGAACTACGGGGTAAGAGATAGATGAGGGTGAAATAATTATTTTTCAAGGAAGAGAGTTTGTACTATCTATACACATACTCAATGGGCAAGCTCTTTGCATAATAGAGTAGTAGATATGATGAAGAAGAAGGAGATCTTTGAATTTCTTGGATCTACATGTCATATGGCAAGTGTATAATGTGAAACTAAAAATATCTACCTCACTCTTAATTCTTTTGATATGTGGGACCAAATGCTACAGTGTAAATAGTGTGAAATATGCAAAAATGGATGCCACGGTTGCAGGCATGTACATACTGTTGGGGTAAAGCCCCCATGTGGCCGGTTAGGCTAGGTGTCCGCCCACTATACTTATTCATTATGTACATAATAGAATAAGGGACTCACATTTAGAGAGTGACTTTTAGCCCTTGCAAACACAAGGTCTCCTCTTCTTCTCTCTTCTCCATTGTTGCACACACTCACACACGCTCTCACTCATGCACTTCAACTTGTATCAGAGCTCAGGGATTGGGAGCACCATTGGAGCTCAACAGGGAAGCAGGCGAAGAAGCAGCAAAAACTGTAGCACATTTTTGCAGATCTATATTGGCATATGAAAACATCTTCATTCAAGCCGATTCACAATATGCGTGACTAGTTTTTTGTCCTCTTCAACTTTGCAGAAGAAAGTTTTCTCAAAATCTTTACCAATTTTGAGACACGTTACTCAAACTGCCTGCACGTCTAGGGTACATAGTTGCAGATTTTTTCAGATCTGTTTCAACCTTTAAAAACATCACATTTCATGTCCAACCCTATTGGCCCAACCGTTTTTGCGTGGTCTACAACTTTGCAGAAGGAAGTTTCTGCAAATTCTGAACGGTTGGGAGATATGGGCTGACTGCTGGCTGCAGGGCATTCGAAAAGTTGAAGATTATGTATGCCTATTATGGTGATTTTCTACATTCGGAGAGCTCGGACTGAGCTTTGTCATTCTCTTGTTTTATGCATTGATGTTTTTCTCTCAGTGAAGAGAGTGCGGGTTGAGATTTTCAACAAATTTATGCACATACATACAGAACACTTTGTGGATGTATGCATTCTGTGGACTCTCAAGATTCGAGAGTTGGATTTATCACAGGTTATGTGCATTGACTTGTACAATTAAGTAGATTTCAAGAGTGTGGTGCACGGATTCGTAGAGAGTTTTGCGAGCATTTTTAGCAGGATTGTGAGCTGAACTTTTAGCTTATTTGGATGCACATTTGCTACACATTTGGTACATGCTTGATGCTCATTTACATTTCCATGTGGATGCATGCGCTTTGGATGTATAATATTCTTCACCTTGGAATGGCATATGTGGGCTGATTTTTAGCTATTTTGAGCATCAATCTGTGTCATATTTTGGTTGATTTGCATCCAAGTTTATGCTAGTATATGCCTCACTTATAGAGTGCAGTTGATGCACTTTGTGTTTTGGATTCTAGGATTGTTTTCCAAGTTTAGGGAGTTGAGACTTTGGGGCAGCTCATGTATGCTTGAGTGCGGATTTGCTCATGGTTTTGAGCATGTTTATTGCATGTATGGTTATTATGGTTAGATAGCCAAATACTGTCGAAACTCTGCTGGATTTTTCTTGCGAGTTTATTTGTTTATACGCATGGTTTGCAATTGTGTTTTGATTGTATGTGGCACTCAATGGTTGTTTTGCCATAGTGTTTGGCATCGCATTGTGAGAGTGTTTTCTCACCCGATTACATCATTTGACATATATGTGGTAATCTCTTTAGGAGGGAGAGTGTTGACGATAGTTTCATTTATTATCACATAGTGCTCTTGGATTAGAGTGGGATTTTTTTTGGAATCATTTGAGGGGTTTTGGTCATTTTGTTTTGTTACATTGATTGCCATATTTGCATCGTTACATTGATCGCCATATTTGCCGATACTTCTCTTAGACAGCTTATGCCAGCTTGTGTTGTATTTTGATAGTACTTGGTGTATGAGTTAGCTAGGCTTTGACTATTGTCAGTTGATCGATTTGTGCTTGGTCTTGTCACAGGTTATCGCCATGGATTTGGCATGTACATCATTGTCAGGGTTTGTGATTTTCCATACAAAGTTTGATGGTTCCAACTTTGAGCATTGGAAAGCAGGTATGCATGATGCATTGACTAAGTTGGGCCAAGTGTTGCCACTACACGGCATGGATGCTAGGCAAGAGTCGATGAACTGACAATGAGTGGGAGGACTTGGATGAGCTTGCACGTTCGACGATCATGTTATACCTTGGTGAGTCTGTCTATCACATTGGTTTGGATGCATGTACAGCTAGAGAGTTATGGCAAAGGGTTGTGAAATGCTTTTGGCAAAATGAGTCTAGAGAGATGCCTACAATCAAAGAACGATCTTGCAAACATAAAGATGTTGTGTGTTGGCATTGTGGTCATACAAGGCATGTATGTAGGCATTGTTTTCGGCGGATGAGATAGCACAAGAGATAGAACAAGAGAGATGCTATCACTTTGGATGATGTGGAAGTAGATGTAGCGTATGTGGCTACACATGATGGAGATGTTGACTTTGCTTCCATGTTTACTCCTGAATTTCTTATGTCGGTTTTTGACGAAACATTACCTTCGCATTGGATACTAGATGTGAATGCTAGATTTCATGTCACGCTGAGTCGTGAGTGGTTTAGCACATATGCTAGTGGTATGCTTGGACGTGTGTGTCTAGATGATGGTTCAATGCATGACATAGTTGGTGCAGGAGATGTTAGACTATTTTTGCCAAGTGGTGCATTGCAACAACCGTAGGCAAAAGCTCTAGCATTATTGCGAGATGTACGCCATGTGCCAAGTTTGACATAGAGCTTGATCTCTTTGAGTCAGTTATGAGACAGTGGGAGCCAAGTAGTGCTGGATGAGCACGGTTTTAGATTGCATCATAGACAGATTTTCATAGTGAGACGTGCTAGTGTTGGCATGATTCACGTGATGTAAGTACGTAAGAGATGGCACAGTCTTTGTGAGTACACAACCATGCAGAGAGACGAGGCATGTCTCCTTTGTGGATATGTTGCATGATGCCCGAGTTTGTGAGCATGTTGAACTAGTTGTGCAGACAGTTATGTAGTAGGGCATGTCATTCGTGGATATGATTACATATATGGATGGCTTGAGTGCTGAGGATTCAGCCGTGATTCAGTCATTCATGGATATGCTTAGGCCAGAGGCTGATGTGTGTGAGTTAGAGATAGGCATTGCTCTTACCCCACAGAGTGCAGGATAGACAGATGCTCTTGGTGCGTATGTGACATGCGATGGACACAAGGATGGAGTCCAGGGATTGAAGTTCGAGTGTCAGGGTGATTTCCACGAGTGGAGTTCTGAGCCTGATTTGATTGAGATGGTCAGACTAACAGATATTGCTAGGATTGCATCAACATTTGGGAGTCTCATGTATGAGATAGTGATCTTGAGACCCGTGATTGCATTTGTAGTAGGTGCATTTGTAGTGGGAGAAATAAGTCGTGTAGTGACTGACATTGGCCTTGAGCATAGGGGCACTTTGCAGCGATGGTCAAATATTTGAAGAATGTGTGCGGCATTGGTGAGGAGTATGGTGTCGACCACTCTATACTTTCTCTACGATTAAAGGTGGATGCACACAAATTCAATGAGCCAACGGGCGTTGGCTGAGGTCATAGTTGTGATGGCCTTGTACAGGTTTTGTACGGTTTTCTTTTCTCTCTCACGGCCACATTGGCCTTTACGTGGGAGGTTGTTGGGGTGAAGCCCCATGTGGCCGGTTAGGCCAAGTGCCTGCCCACTATACTTATTCATTATGTACATAATAGAATAAGGGGGCTCACATGTAGAGAGTGAGTTTTAGCCCCTGCAAACACAAGGTCTCCTCTTCTCCTCTCGTCTCCATTGCTGCACACACTCACATATGCTCTCGCTCGCTCACTTCACATACCTTGCCTAGTAGGCGAGGCTCGAGACATGGCACTGATGCGTATTTTAACACATTAAATCATTTCTAAATTTTTTTAGAAATGTACAAATTTCAAGTGTTTTGAAGTGGCACGCTCATTTTGCATAGAAAGTTCAACGCGAACGATCTTGGCTAAAAATAGTAGGTTTCATGTGAGAGAAAAAAAGATGTGCCCCAAGTACTTTCCAAGTGAAAAAATGAGGTTCAGCATGCAATTTAAACTCAAAGGAATTTTTCCACTAATTTAGGGATTTGTCGTAGCTCGTTTAGGACTTTTACATACGAAAAAGGCATTTTTGGTCTAGAAATGACCATAAAATGGTCAAAACTAACCTTAAAATAGTAAAACCTGGGTCAAAATGCCACATCAATGACATTTCCATTGTTTCCCAAGCAGAGAGTGAACTTATAGAGCCAAAAATGAGCTCGTTTGGCCATCTAATCAAGGAGATACAACCATTCCAATCTAGAGTGCTAGTGCGTCTCTTGCTACTTCCACTATGTGTTCGAGGCTCTGAGGCCACCAATTATGGTTTCCCCTCCTCAAATACTTCACAACGTATGGTGTTCATGTTTGGTGCCCAAAGAGTAGGAGAAATTCTCGCATCACCAAACCCTGTCATCCTACCTCTTATTGATTATCATAGGTCGTTTGATGTGAATATCTTTATTTTGTTGTAGAATAGATTGCAAGCTAGAACATTATTGTGTAAATCTTTTTAAGAAAGAAAAACAAAAACGGGTGTCACTTTGAAATCAATTCAATGGAAAGCCAACGCCAAATGTCTGGATATCCTCTTTTCTTTGGAGAGCCTGGAGAGGATGCAGAATTATTTTTAGCGAATTTCAAGATGTCTTGCCGTATCAAGAGGATAACAACTGATCAAGAATGTGTAGAAATGTTTGAGGTGGTCCTTAGGAAAGATGCTAGCACTTGGTTTGACTCTTTGCCTGAGGAAGTTAAGGGGAATTACACAGAAGTTTTGAATCGTTTCAAGAAATACTTCTTTGATCCCCAAAACACTCAAAAATTATGGCAAGACATTGTTTCTCATAAGCAAAAATACTTAGATGACTACTACTTGTACAAGCAAGAGTTTCTACGTCTTTGGGCTCTATGGATACGAAATGTTGCTAACCCTGGTGATGGTGCAGAATTTCTAAAGAAGGAGAGGTTCATAGCCGGACTCTTTCCTGACCTTAAGGTAAAAGTTGAGGCGGGTGCACCTGCTACCTTTGATGCAGCTGAAACTAGGGCTGTTGAGAAATATAGGAAACTCAAGTGCTTAAGGGGAGAGGTTCCAATAGAAGGTCTTAGACCCAAAGGTAAGTCACAAGCATCAACATCGATAGATCTTCCTGAGGTAACGGCGGAAGTAATTGAGAAGTTAAACGAATCTTTAAGCAGCCTGTCAATTCACCTTGCACAAGTTGTAGGTCCAAAGGGACAAGCAAAGAAGTCTGAAGAGCGAGATCCATGACCTAGGAGAGTCTTGCAATGTTGGAATTGCGGAGAATCTGGACATGGGATGTATAATTGTCCTTGGCCCCGTGGAGAGCCAGGGAGACCTAACATGAATTACCCAGTGATGAATGCAGGAGAAGGAGCTGGTCAACAACCAAGGCTTCTACAAAGGCCAAATGGACCAAGACCACCTCCACAAGGGGTAGAAGGAGTTCCACCTTTGCCAGATCCAAATGTGCATGTGGTAGAGGTGACAAATTCAAATGAGGTTGACATGGAAGCCAATGGCATTAAGCGTGGCCGAGGAAAAGGTAAAGAGAAAGAGAGTGTCCCATCACAGAGTGACCATGGACAAGGCAAGAAGGCAAAGGAGACCAAGGAAGCTAAGAGGACTCGACGTCGTATCAATCTCCAAGACTTCCCTCTTGGACATGGTATGGCTCCATACAACCTGTTGGAAGACATGCGAGGTAAGGGTCCTGATATCTCATGGCCTCAATTTCTTGCATTATGCCCACAAGTTAGGAGGGATTTAACAAAGGCAGTTAGCACTAGGAGAAAGGTAAAAGAGAGTTTTACTGTTGTAAAAATTGCACATGCTGAAATGAACGAGGATATTACACATGTGCTAGATTGTTACATAAAAGGAAGATTGGTTAGGAAAGGTCTAGTGGATGGGGGTGCACAAATTTGCATCATGACAGAAGGGCTCATGCAAAGACTAGGCATGCACATCCATGAGACACCTGAAATCAAAGTGAAAATGGCAAACAATAGCAAGGCTAGGTGCGTAGGCATTTGTAAAAATGTTTTTGTGGAGGCCTTTGGCATTAAGAAGGCAGTGGATTTTTATGTTATGTCGACCAAGGGAATTGGTTATCCATTTATCCTAGAAAGACCATGGCTAATGAAAATGCGAGCTTTGCAGGATTGGGAGAGTGGGAAATTAATTTGCAGGAATGAAAATCATAAGAACGTTGTCTTTGACATGAAGGAGCAACGCCAAGAGGAGCTCCATGAAGAATCATCTCAAAGTGAGATGGAAGAAGGTTGGACCGATAGCACTTCAGAAGAAGAAAGTAGCAGCAGCATTACTGAAGAGGAGTCTTCCATCGAAGTCATGGGGGTAAGGTTTAAGCCAAGCAACCAAGAGACGTCTTGTCGAGGTTTGGAAGAGGTAGGTTCCCAAGAGAACCAAAAGGTGGAAGATGAAGGAATGTTAGAAGGTATGTTGTCTACAACACTTACAAAGGATGAAAGAGAGGAGTTCAAATGTGTGCTAAGGAAATTTCCGAGGCTTTTTGCTAAAGACTACACCGATGTGCGTGGAGTAGATGTTGTTCAACACAAGATTGAGTTGAAGCCAGAGGCCACACCTAAGGCTCAAAAGCTACGAAGGCTAGGAGTCATTAAGGAGCAGGCTCTACTCAAGGAGGTAAGAAAGCTTCTAGCAGCAGGTTTCATTTATCCAGTGGAGAATTCAGAGTGGGTCTCTCCCGTTGTTGTCACTCCTAAGAAAAACGGCAAGTGGAGGGTGTGTGTGGATTATCGTCCACTTAATGAGGCAACAAAAAGAGATCACTTTCCCCTCCCATTTCAAGATGAGATACTAAATGAAGTAGCTGGTCATGAGAAGTACACTGTGTGTGATGGCTACTCGGGTTACTTTCAAATAGGTATCGCATTGGAGGATCAATTGAAAACAACCTTTATCACTCCTTGGGGTTGTTATGCTTTTAGAGTCATGCCATTTGGCCTGACAAATGCTCCTTCAACTTTCCAACGCTTCATGAACATGGTGTTTCAAGCATTCTTTGGAAAGTCCATTAGGGTTTTTATTGATGATTTTTGCATTTATAGCTCAAAATCATTGCATCTACAAAGGGTAGAAGAAGGTTTAAAGAAGCTCTATGACATGGGAGGTCAACTCAACCCCGACAAGTGTCACATAGCTGAGGATGAAGTGATCTTGCTTGGTCACAAGGTTTCCTATAAAGGCATTGAGGTGGATCCTTCAAAGGCAAAGGCTCTTATTGAGCTCCCCTCACCGAAGAGTCTTAAGGAGGTCATCTCTTTCATTCAGAAGGTGAAGTATATGTCACGCTTTATTCACTTAGCCTCGGAGTTGCTTCATCCTTTGCAAAAGTTGACACAACAAGTAGAATTTGCATGGTCTGATGAGCTTGAAGAGTATTTTTGTAACATTAAAGTCATTTTGTCAGAGCTACCAACACTCATGCCTCCTTGTTGGGAGTACACATTCTTTGTTAGCTCTAGTGTTGGGAGGGAAACAATTGGTGCTGTGTTGCTACAACAAGATCCCCACAGTACAAGGATGCGACCCATCTACTTTGCTAGTAGGGTCATGAATGCTTTGGAGAGAGACTACACAGAAGCAGAACTCATGATGCTTTCTCTCATGTTTGCGGTGAGAAAGTTTAGATCCTACCTACTACCAAAACCTTTTGTAATTCTCACTGCAGAAAATTTGTCCCCTTGGGTGTCATCTCAAATGAATCTTAGTACTAGGATCTCAAAGTGGATTATGGAGTTGCAAGAGTTTCAATACTCTTTCAAGGTAGAAGATAGTGTGCGTGCACAATTGGCAGGGATTCTCACTTATAGGGTACATGAGAAAGAAATTAAGGTGCCTCAAGTAAAGACCCTACCATTGCCACAACCAAAAAGTATTCCCAATGCTTTTACCTTATTCTTTGATGGAGCTTTTCGACGAGCCACAGGGAAAGCAGGGGGAGGGCTAGTGTTGCTCAACCCAAGTGGAGAGGTGGTCATGAAAGCAAAGTTCAATCTACCAAGTTCAGCTAGCAACAATGAAGCAAAATACGACACACTAATTCATGGTTTGAAGATGTGCATTGGCCAAGGGATACAACGCCTCATGGTACAGGGAGATGCACTTCTCATTGTTAAACAGATTTTAGGCATTTGGGCATGCAAGAATGAAAGCTTACGGACAAAAGTTCATGCCATTCGTAGATTGTTTAATCAATTTGAAGAAGTGCAACTATATCATATTCCTAGGAAACAGAATGAAGATGCCGATTTACTTGCACAGCAAGTAGTTACATGTGTTGAGAAAGAAGTGCAGGTCATCATGGTGGCAGCAACTGTCAAGCAACGGAGATACCAGGGATTGGAGTCATTGACTCCCATTATTAGCTACATTTTGGAGGGCGAGTTTCCACAAGACTTCACGAAGGCTCAGAAGAGGAGACTCATGAAGAAGGCAAGCGCATATCTCTTCCTAGAAGGCTCCCTCTATCAAAGAGGGAGGGATCAAGTATGCAGAAGAGTACCAACTATTGAGGAAATTCCAGCCATTCTAAAAGGTTTGCATGAAGAAGCATGTGGTGGTCATTTTGCCCAAGAATTAACTGTAAAGAAGATTTTTCTTGCGGGGTATGTTTGGCCAAGTCTGCATGTGGATGTCCAACATTGGTGTAAAAGTTGTCACAATTGTCAGGTAAATGGGAATAGAAGATTGGTTTATGGTCCAAGGAAAATCGTGCTTGAAAATGGACCATTTGAAAAGTGGGGCATTGATGCTATGGGTCCTCTGCCTAGGACAAAAAATGGTAAACTCTACATTCTAGTGGCTGTAGACTATATGACTAGGTGGGTGGAAGCACAAAGTGTGGCAAAGGTAAATGAGAGGACAGTGAGCAAATTCGTCTACACTCACATTTGTTGTAGATTTGGCACACCTTTGGAGATTGTTTCTGATAATGGTCCAGGGTTTAGAAAGGGATTGCTCACAGAAGTTTGTGAAGAACTTCACATTCTACATCATCACAGTACACCCTACTATCCCCAATCAAATGGTTTGGTAGAAAAAGCTAATGGTGTCATTGCAGGCATCATTAGAAAGATGGTGAAAAACAAGACAAAGTTGTGGGATGACTTCTTGGATGGTGCCTTGTGGGCGTATCGAACCACATATAGGGAAGCCACGGAGTTCACACCATTTCACTTGGTCTATGGTCAAGAGGCTTTACAGCCAATTGAACTAAACATTCCAACAATGCGACTTCATGGCAAATCAGCACAAGATGATCAAGAAGCATGGATGGATCGACTTCTTACCTTAGCTGAGCTTGAGTGGAAAAGAGAAGCAGGATACGAGTGCTATAAGAGGAAAGCCACACAGACAAAGGAGAAGCTTGACAAGAAACTGAAGGACAAAGGCATCAATGAAGGAGATCTTGTGCTAAGGTATGACAATCGACTCGATAATCGTTTTGATGCCAAATTTGAAACAAGATGGCAGGGGCCATACATAGTCAAGAAGGCTTTCAATTCAAGTTACTATCAACTTATGGACTTGAATGGGAAAGAGCACTCCAGGAACGTAAACGGCTATCGCTTGAAGCCTTACTTGAGTCGCCTTCTACCAAAAGATCTACCAGAGCAAAAGGCAACTATCCCATGTAAGTATTGTTCCATGAAGCATGAGTGTAACACAAACCAAAATTCCAAGGGGCCAAACAATGAAGATCTTGTCAAGGACTCTGAAGCACTCTCTTTGGAAAAGATTCTTTATGATGGTACATGAATATACCATCATCTAGGGGGAGGGCTAATGATAGCCGTTTTTTGGCTCTTTGTAATTGCCACAGTGAGTTACCTCACCCTACCAAAATCACCCAAACACTGTGGCTATCCCTACCATTTCACTGTACATAGGCGTGCGTGAGTCACGGGACTTTTACCATATCTTCTTAAAAAAACCCTCAATTAGCTAGTCATTGGGCTAGTTGAGCCAAAAAAATAAAAAAAATAAAAAATATAAGTATATTATGGCCCATGCGTATGTAAATATTTCTTTGTATATAGGGCCTAAATAAAAGATTTTTTCATAATTATTTTGGTATTTATTTAAATATTTCTACCTAGGTGTGTGTTATTTATGCTCTGTACATTGCCTCACCATTACCACAATTTTTCTTACCATTTTTCATACTCTTTATTCCATATAGAAATATTTTCATGTAAGCTTCTCTTATATTTGGTGTAACTCCACCCCAACAAAAATCCAAAAAAACTAGTTTTATTTATGTGTATATTTTTTCACTATTGTGATTTTTCCCTTCCTACATCTATTTGTTTTTTTTTCTAAAAAATTAGAACACCAAAAATATTTATCTTTTTATGGTAGCCTCATAATGAGAGAGATTTCTTTTGACCCCTTTATATTTTTTTCCACTTATATTATTTATATTTGACATGTACATATTTTTTAGACCCCTCAATATTTGATTTTCTTAGTTGTACTATTCACTTATATCATAATCTCAACAATATCTTCAATTATAGACCTACCAAATAAGGTCAAGGGTAGGTGGCATGCATACATGCACTATGGAGGGCTCACTCTTGGAGGTATTCAAAAGAATCATCCAAAGAAGGACCCCACAAGGACCTTGTGCAGTGGAAAAAAACGGTCGGTTTTGCTGAATTTTTAAAGTTCACTTGCTCTCCGAATTTGAAAAGGTGATACAAACAAAAGTTGTAGCTCGTGGGCTGAACTTTTGCCTCAAATTTTTTCATATTTTTTTGAGCTACGACGACCTGTGAGCTATGATTTTATTAGTGGACCCCAGTTTTCCCATGCTATGCAGCCACACTCTCTCTTCCACTTTATCATTTTCCTCTTTCACACACACTTCTCCACTCATCATCCCCACCTCTCTCACCCCTCCTCTCTGCACCCTACTCACCTTCTCCTCAACCTTGAAGAATAAGAGAAACCATGGTGAACTCATACCTCCCACACACAATTCCATTCAAAAATTGACCACCTAGTCTCATTTTTCCTCCTCCAAATTACCCATATCTTTCAAAAAAACCACAAAATTCAGCCTCTTCTCTTAAAAGACAGCATCATGGTGGTTGATTACTCAGCTTCAATTACCTTGTCTCTCAAGGAAGGTCAAGAGTGGAGAAAAAATGTACTCTCAAAGCTAGTGGACCGTCAACAAGCGTCAAAATTGGCCCTACTCAAGACACTTGGAGCATCAACCTTGTAAGAAATCCACCTTTTCTTACCTCTTAAGAGTTTTTCTTCCTTATTTGTATCCTACATGGATACTCCCATTGTAAATATCCAATTTCATTTGTAAATTAATACTAACTCTACTAACACTAACCCACTATGAAAAGTCCTATCACCTCCATTTCTCTCCTCTCTCTTTCCCCACCAACTTCTTGATAATTCCAAGCAAAAGAAATTAGATAAATTGCTGAAAATCTAACCCAACCATGGTTAGAGGAGTAACCCTAGCCTTCAAAATTGCTATAAAAGGAGGGTGTAGCTAGCACAAAAGTGGAGAGCCATAAGCAAGAGCACTATGCTATAGCTTGAGAAGCCAAGCTCAACCTCTCTAGAAGGGGCTCTTGAGTGGAAGCTCATTGTCTTCTGCATGTGCATGTGTTGTAATAGGGGATTAGCAAGGGAACTCTATGCCATTGTAAGAGAGAGAGTGATCATTCAATTGAGAGTAGGAAATCTATCATTTCTCCTACTAGTGTAAGCCCAACAATTGCTAAATCAAGGAGGGTGGATTTGGACTAAGCTTGGATACTTTGTCTCCCTTCCAACGTGAAGTAATGGACAACAATGATGCGTAAGTGTCTTGGTGTTTTTTGTTAAGTTCTTGATAGCTTGTCTCTGGTGTTGTCATCAATCTAGCCATAAATCCCACATACTGTAAGAGGGCGACAAGGTGGAGAGGACTCCCCTGGCCTTAAGACAGTGAGTGGGGTGGCTTTTCTTGTGATGTGTTGTTGTGTAATTTACTCAAGCTATGTTGAACAAATACTAATATCACTTGATTGGTCATGACAGATTTGTAAGAAGGTATTAGTGCAACAAACACCCCCTTTCCCTTCTCTCTCTTTCTTACATATATAATTGTGTTTGCTTGATCATTGCCGATACATTTCAAAGTAGCCCGAGCACTATCTCTCTCTATCTCTCTCTATCTCTCTCTCTCTCTCTCTACGCGTCCTAGTTCGCATCCAAAACTAGGTGGTGCCCCAAATTTGTGTAGGGTTAGGTTGCGGGTTTGTGTGTGTGTTTGTTGTTTTTCCAACCCCAACCCAATTGAGCAGCACGGGAGCCTTGAAGGGTATCTAGAGGTTGCTCTTCTTGTTGCCCGCCCCGGACCGCTTCAATACCTTGATCGTAATTCTAACTTTGTAAAGATATGAGCATGAGTGAGCTTATCAAATAGCTCACTCTTGCCAGAACTTAAACCATTGTCTCCGTTTTCTTGCTTGTAAGAAATCCCAAAATATGTGTCTCACTGTTTTATTTCTATGACATAGACTACATGCTCCTATTCCAGTTCCCTTTTTGAACATAAGCAAAGCTGTTGTAATAGCCCCCACCAATGCTCTCCACATGAATACCTTAAGCTTGAATGGTGAATGAAGCATCCACAAGCTTGCCAGTATCTTGATCCACCAACCATTAATTTTCATCATAGACCACTATTTATTGCACTGACAGACGCAAAGCCGACCCCGAACCCCGACGGCCTCTAAAACGCCGGGGGCCGAATGGCGCGCCTCGAGCCTGCCATGATAAAGTGAACAGGGGGCACCACCTAGCTTTGAGCGGCTAGGAAGCAAAACCACGGTCCACAATGATATGAACACCGCAAACCTACACACCGAGAGAGAGAGAGAGAGAGAGAGAGAGAGAGGGAACATTTGCAAATGATGAAAACCCTCGGGGGTGTAAGGGTGAATTATTTCTGCAATATTTACAAGGTGGCATGCCGTGGTGGTAGAGAGGTAGGGGAGGAGGTTGTGCAACCTACTTGGTGCGCTCTCTAAGACGGCTCAATGATTGTGAATACTTACCACCCAAAGCGTGCATACGTGTGTGCATCGACCATTGGAGTCGAGAGATGGATGTGGTTCCCTCTGCATGGTGCAATTCCCAAGGCAAACCAAACACACAAGCCCCCTCCCCGCGATGGTGATAGTGTCAATCCTTCCCACTACACTCTACCAAATGCTTGGTTCCTCATGAATTGCCCCCCCCCCCCCGATAGTGACCTCTCAGTGCCAATTTATAGGTGTTGGTTGCTTGGATTATGGTAATCCCAGTGTGGTTAGGGTAAGCTCAATCGGGAAGACAAAGCAAGTGGTGGGCCCGGTGTGGTTGACCCTTGCTTTGTTTTGGGAGGTTATTAAAAGATGGGAATCTCTAGGTGGCCTTTGTGACCATCACCTAGAGAGAGGATATTTACAAAAAAAAGAAAATTTACAATGGCTCGGGTGAAAACTGAAGATAATGATGGAAATAACCTATAAATTACTGGGATGGAGTCGTGGTTGCGTGTTGCCGACGAATGGCATGCTGCTGGTGCGTCGGTGTCAAGCGTACTTCTTTTCGGAGTCGGTCAGGGCAATGCCTTCGGCGCATTTTCCCTTTTTTTTGTTGGCGTCGCATGCTTTGGATCCTTCTTCTTTTGTTTGTCGATGGCATAGTCGTTTTCTTCGTTGTATCTGTGGTGCGGTGCGTATATGCGCGTGCGTGTGTGTGTGTATGTATTCGTGCATGAGGGCGGGTGTGTGTGTGTTTTGTATAGGTATGTGTGTGCGAAAACGTGCGTGGGAAGGGGGGGCTATATATATATAATGTATATAAAGTTTTTTTTTCTTTCTTCTGGCGGATGGCTGGCGGCCTGTTTTTTGCGCAAGGTAGATGGGGGGAGGTAATAGGGGTAGAGAGTGTGTGGTGTGTGTGTGTGTGTAGGTACGGTCTATGTGTGTATTGTGTGTATGTGTGTGTGTGTGTATTGCGGACTGCGTGCACAAGGTGAACGGGTGGGTGTGTGGGTGATATGCGGACTGCTGCGCACAGCGCCGATGGGAAAGAGGGGAGAGGGGGGGTGATTGTGTGTGTGTGTGTTGTCTGTGTGGGTGGTCCTATGCGACGCTACTCGTGAGAGAGAGAGAGAGAGAGCGAGAGAGAGAGAGAGAGAGAGAGAGAGAGAGAGGAGAGAGAGAGAGAGAGAGAGAGAGAGAGAGAGAGAGGGAGGATATTCTTGCTTGCGTGGCCTGAGCGCCCGGGTGAGAGAGAGCGAGAGTATCCACGCTGAGCCTTGAGAGAGAGTGTGTGAGGGAGAGGGAGGGGTGAGGTTTTGGGATAAGACAGAGAAAGAGAGAGAGAGAGAGAGAGAGAGAGAGAGAGAGAGAGAGAGTGAGGGAGAAGGATGAGGTGGGGAGTGGGGTATGGGAGATGTGTGGGTGAGAGGGAGAGGGGAGGGGTTCATTGTCTTGCATGGGAACTTGAGGACGAGGGGGGGGGATAAGTCAATGGTGGAGTGAGGGAATATATCCGCGGGCCAAGAGGGGGGGGGAATGAGGCCGAGGAGAGGGGAATGAGGCCGATGGAGGGTGAGGCGAGCGGGTGGGGCAGAGGGAGGAGGGTGGGGGAGAAATTTTACCGGGCCAAAGGGGGGGGGGGGTAATGTGAGGGGGAATGTAAGGGTGAGTGTTAGAATGCGGAGAGCGGAAAGGGGGGGGGGGGGGGGGGGGGGGGGGGGGGTTCCATGCGGTTCACACAGAGGGAGCATGAGAGAGGGGTCGGGAGTTTTTTTTCAAATCTTCCACCTGGTCGGGGAGGGTAAATTGGGAGAGAGAGACATTAGGGAAGGGGTATGTAGGGAAAATGAGAGAGAGAGAGAGAGAGAGAGAGAGAGCGAGGGAGTTTTTATCCAATGCCCGTAGGGCGGGGGGGAAAATAAGCTACGGTGGGGGGGGTACTGAGAGTGGGGAGGTGAAATGAGTTTTTTTTTTCTTTTTTTTTGTTGATTTCCGAAATTCGGCTATCATTAGCCCTCTTCCTTTTGGCTAGAGGCATTCATGCTTCTAGCCCTTCTTCTACTTCTTCACCTGTAGAGTTAGAGGGTTCTCCCTCTTCTGGAATGTCTAGCACGAATTCTGGGTCAAACCTAAGAAAATACCTTTTCAGTCTCCATCCATTGACTCTAGTCTTGTGAATTCTCCCATCTGATTCCATCAGCTCATAGCTTCCGTTGTCATAGTGCTTCTTGATGATGAATGGACCTTTCCATCTGGGTTGAAATTTCTTATCCTTCCTAGTGTTAAATCTGTTGTCGTATCGCAGTACTAGCATGCCTTTTTCCACTCCTTTCTCTTTAAGCCCTTGATTGAAAGTGATTCGGCGTCGTTCTACCTGTGCTGCATAGTGATTGATTGCTTCTTCCCTATCCAGTTGGAGTCTCTCTAGATCCAAGATGTGGTTTCGGAGGTTTACAATTGGACGGTGTATCTGGCTAGCCAAGACTCGTAAGTTGGCTATTTGTACCTCAATGGGTAGAATTGCCTCCTTTCCATAAACTAGATGGAAAGGAGTAAAACCTAGTGATGTTCGGAACGTTGTTCTGTAGGCCCAAAGAGCTTCCATGAGATGTTTATCCCAGTCTCCTGTGTGGTTGTTCACCTATTTTGTGATGATTTGGCAAATCATTCCATTTACCTTCTCTACCAGACCATTGTATTGTGGGTAGTATGGTGTGGAATGCCGACGTGTGATGCCTAACTTCTTCATCAGTTCTCCCACCAAATCACCTTTGAATCTTGGTCCTCTATCTGATATTATCTCAAGAGGAGTGCCAAAATGGCGAACAATATGTTCAAAAATGAACTTTGCCATCTCTTGGGCTGTAATGCAGGTGGTGGCCGTTGCTTCTGCCCATCGCGTCATGTAGTCTACACCCACTATGATGTACAGTTTACCTGATTGGGCCCTTGGTAAGGGACCGATTGCATCTATTCCCCATTTCTCAAAAGGACCATATGAAATGATAGGGGTTTGTGGCTCGTAGATTAACGTGCGATCACTGGCCACTTGACAAGCCTTACATGTTTTACACCAATGGTGTACATCTCTGTTCAAACTAGGCCAAAAGTATCCTGCCTGTAGAATCTTCCTATTGGTGATATCTAGAGCAAAATGACCGCCGCAAATGCTGTCATGGCAACTTGAAATTACCTCTGTGATTTCACTAGAGGTTGGCACCCGCCTGAGAATTTGATCTTTGTCCTTACAATACAAGTGGTCGTCTATAAGGCGGTATCTAGTAGCCTTCCTTACCAGCCATTGTTTTTGGCCTTTGGTGTGTCTTGCTAGAAAGCTGATGATATCAGGCATAGCATCACTACCCTGGAAGAGGGGTAGTTTTAATTTGATTGCTACTACAGGAATGTCTTGTATTCTTTCTTTAGCTAGTGCATCTGCCTCTTGATTTTCTGCTCTGGGAACATGGAAGAGCTTCACTGCTTCAAACTTCTTCAGAAGGTCCTTAATGTGGCGAAGTTGACCAAGTAAAACCAGATTTTTGCACTCCCACGTGCCATTTATCTGCCTTATCAAAAGCAAAGCGTCGCCGAACACATTTAGGCGCTGAATTTTTTGTGAAATACATTGTTCCAACCCAAGGATTAGGGCTGCATATTCTGCTTCATTGTTGGAGTGGGAGTGTAGTAACTGCCCCATGGAGAATATTCTTTCTTGTTGCTCATTGAAAATGACCATGCCTGCTGCAGACTGATCCATTGTTCTCTTGTATGCTCCGTCAAAGAAAAGAGAGTGAGATCTCTCTAGCTTAGGACTTTCTTTCGCTGGTGTTCCTTCCTTTGCTTTCGTGTTGACCTTCAGTTTCTTCTCATAAGGGCGATGAGTGAGAATCCCCGCTAAACTAGCCCTGGTGGAGTTTTCTACTTGCATGGTGTAGTCAAACTCTTGTAGTCTAATTAACCACTTTGAGATCCTAGATGAGACATCCATGTGTCGCATTACATATGGAAAAACCTCTTCCATTGTCAGAATTACAAATGGTCTAGGCAGGAGATAGGAGCGGAACATTGTGGTAGCAAACATTAGTGCCAGAACCATGTATTCTACTTTGGTGAATCCTTTTTTTGATGGGGTCATGACTCGACTAGAGAAGTAAATAGGGCGCATCAAAGAAGTTTTGGGATCCTTTTGCATTAGCACTGCTCCCAGTGTATCATTTCCACACTAGGGTTCACATAAAATGGCTCGTCCCACTTAGGAGGTGAAATAGTGGGAATCTTAGCTAGGATTTGCTTCACCTCAGTAAACTGCTGCTCATTCTCTTCACTCCATGAGAAAACATCCCTCTGGGTGAGTTGTTGTAGGGGAAGGACCACTTGAGATAGCAGGTGAATGAACCTGCTTAAGTATCTTACCTTCTGAAGGAAAGAAAACAGCTGCTTGGTGGTGGTGGGTGATGATAAAGATACCAGATCCTGAATCTTGCTAGGGTCAGCCTCGATTCCTTTTGCTGAAATTACATGACCAGGGAGAGTGACTTTGCTCTCACCAATGTGACACTTGTCCACGTTGAGTTGGCCACCCAAGGTTTGCAGCCTGGTTAAGCCATCATAGAATTTTCTTAAATGAAGGGCTCGTGAGCTGTAGAAGCAAAAATCATCTATGAAAACCCGTATTGATGTTCTGAAGTAGGGTTGGAAAACAAAAGTCACATAGCGTTGAAACGTGGCTGGTAGTGCGGCCAAACGGCATCACTCTGCAGGCAAAACATCCCCAAGGTGTGATGAAGGTTGTCTTCTTCTGATCCTCCTCTGCAATGCTAATCTGGAAGTATCCTGAGTAGCCATCGCATACTATGTAGCGTTCGTGACCTGCCACTTCATTGAGTATTTCATCCTAGAATGGGAGGGGAAAGTGGTCTCTCTTCGTGGATGCATTGAGAGGTTTATAATCCACACAGACTTTCCACTTACCATTTTTTTTTGGTGTGACTACTACTGGGGAGACCCATTCTGAGTCTTCGACGGGGTAGATGAAACCTGCTTGTAGCAAACTTCTCACTTCTTTAGGAAATGCCTCTAGTTGGATTACTCCAAGTCTTCTGAGATTTTGTACTACGGGTTTACTGCCTTCCTTGAGCTTTATGTGGTGTTGCACTACTGTAATTCGTGTGATCTTATCACAGCTACCAATGAATAAAAGTAGTGAAGTTACCTAACATGGAGACGTACTCCTTCCTTTCTTCATTGGTTAACTCATTTGAGAGCATTTTTTGTAGCTTACCTGCATCCTCTAATGACTGCATACCTGATGATCCCTCTTGGTTTTCCGAGGTTGCTTCAGATTGTGTTAATCTGTCTCGGTCTTTAAGAATGACTCCCATTACTTCGATGCTACTGTCACTCCTGTCGGTGGTGGTTGCGTCTTCTCCGGAGGTAGACGAGTAGTCGCTGGTGGACTCGTCTTCTGAAGCCTCCAAGATCATGTTGCGCTGCTTTCCGGTCCTCATGTCGTAGAATATGGACTTCCCTTTAGCATCCTTCATCTGGATCATCCCGGTGCTCCAGTCTTGTTTAGCTTCCATAGCCATAAGCCAAGGCCTTCCAAGAATGATGGGGCAGCCCTCCCCTTTGTGTGGCATGAAGAAGATGTCTACCTCCACTTCTGTATCGAATGCTTTTACTTCGACCGCATTTACAATGCCTACGCATTTTACTCTTACATTGTTTGCCATCTTGGCTCGGTAGGGTGCCGGCCTACTACTTACCTCTAGACCTAGATGGTGCATCATCTTTTCACTCATGACGCATATTTGCGCGCCACCATCTATGTAGACGTTTGAAATCCATTGCCCTTTGATGTGAGCGTCCATGGTTGGCAGGATGTCGTCGAGATCCCTCCCAGAGATAGCCCCAGCTATCCGTGGTCTTGATTTCCTGGTACTTACCATTTTCATCCATTGCCTCCTCATTCTGGGTGCAAGGTGGAGTAATTGGGGCCAAGTTATCTTCGGGCCCTGCATTAACACATCTTGAACTAAGTCATAGGATTGTGCATACTCACCTAGTGAGAAGTCCACGATGTCTATCTTCCGCCGTGCTTTAGCTGCTTGCTTTCTAGACTCGGCCTTCCCTTTCATCTTCTCTTCTTTTTGAGATGCCTCCTCGTGCCTTGCACGCTTCACTCCCATAGCATCCACTTCTTCTACCTTCACTTTTTCTTTGTGCTTCTCTCAAGCTGACTCTTCTACCTTTGCCTTCTCTTTAGCCTCTAAGCTAATAACACTCACCGCTTGGTTCACAACAGGTGGTGGGGGTAGTGGCGGAATGAGAGGTTGGGGTGGTGGTTGTTGTTGTACAGGTGGTCGCAGGATTTGGACCAATTGGATTGGTCCTGACTGCCTAGGTGGTGGTGGTCTTGCTCTTGGCGGAGAGATCTAATTCTGTCTCCCACCTCTATTGAAATTCTACCTCCTCGGGTGTGGGCAGTAGTACATTCCATGGCCGTCTTCCCCGCAGTTGTAACAGTGGTACTTTGGGTTCTGCCTTCGTTGTCCCCTTCCTTGTTCTGGGTTTCTGTCAAATGCATCCCTTGCTACACCAGATGCACAGATAAACTCTCTAGTTGAGTGGTGATGTGACTCAGCAGGTCTTGTTGTCCTTCTGATGCCTCCTGTGGTTAGACTCTATGATTGGCTGTAGCAGCCACTCGGGTTGGTCGGGCTGAGCTTGTTTCCTCTGACTCGTTTACTCTTGCTTGCATGTGCAGCTTCTTGTCTTTAAGGCGGGCTACTTCGACTGCCATCTCATATGTTTCAGGAAACCTTCCCTTCACCTTCTCTCTAAGCGGCGACCATAGACCAGTAATGAAATGGTCCTTCTTTAGGAAATTAGGCACTCCTTCGCCTTCCTCCAGTGTGGCAACCCATCTCTCCCATAAGTCCACAAACTTTGACTCGTAGGTGGCATATTCCAGCAGGCCTCCCTGCTTTAATTCTGTTAGTAGAGCTTCCATAGCTTCTCCAAGGTTGTGCCTCCACCAAACCTCTTTACAAAAGCAGCCCTTAACCCATCCATGCATTCTTGTTGCCTGGGGCAATGCATTATACCAGGACTTGGCCTCTACTTTCATCAGTAGAGGAAAAATTATAAGTCGTGAAGCGCCGTCATCTTTGTTGGATACGACACAAGCAATGTTGAAATTATCCAAAAAGTCGGTGGTGAGATCCTCTCCCTTCTTTCCACTAAACGTGGGGAAAGAAACACTTGCCATGGTGGTGACTCCGGAAATTACAAACCTTTTTCTTTTTCTTTTTTTTTACATCAACCACAGCGGCTCATAGCGGCTTTTTACAGGGGTGGATGGATAGGTTAAAACAGGATAAAAATAGAGACATTAAAGGAATGATGGTAATCTAATATGGGAAGAATGATAGGGTTTGGGGAATTGAGGATTTCTCCTAGTACCGCCACACCGAATAGGTAAACGATCTTCTGTTGGTAGAAGACTTTCCTATCTACATAGATATTCACATGCATATGCTGCAGGAATCTGAACGAGAATTCCGTCGGGCCGTTTTCCATTATGCACAGAGGGTGGAATACTTACTTATACCCTTACCGTGCCAGTGTTAATGAGTCGGCACATCCACAAGATGTCGTCACCTTTCATGGGCTCTACCTTTCCTTCGTTGCTCAGCATGTACGGGGTGATGGCGACGCGTCTGACCACTCCCAACCTTTTGGCTAATAGCAATTGTAGGTAATTTCTGTAATCGGTGTGTTGCATGAATTCAACCCATTCAGCTGGAGCTTGGTCTCCATCCCACTGGGTCTCTCCCGTGGTAGAGAGCTTCTTCAGGATAAGTTGTACAGGGAGAGGAGGAAGATCCTCCACTCGCTTCCCAAAACAGCGAGAGCAGTAGCCGAACCACTCTTCTCTAGGACATGGGAATCTTCTCACCACTTCTTCTTATTGATTGTCGAAGTGGATTGGTAGCACTCGCATGCGTCGTGCAAATCGGTAGGCGACCTTTCGCCGCTAAGCTTCGGATGACTTACAAAGTGGGTACAACCCAGCTCTTTGAGCTTGAAGAACTTGCTTGGCCAGATGCCTCTCCCTTCGGGGTCATGTGTTTCTAGGCTAGCCTATCTTCTCCTTGCTTTTGGCTCGAGCAGCCCCTTTAGGCCACTTTGGAGTTATATCTTTGACTGCAGTTTCTTTAGGGAAAAGAGGCCTCACCTTTTGCTTCCTTTCCTTGACGTGAATGATTTCTTTGTGATGAATGTCGATGTAGATGACTTCAGCCCTTTCGCTGCCTTCGTTGCTGGCACTCATCGATCGTGTGCCTTGGTTGACAACAGTGATGGCACTTCACCAATCTCCCACCTAATGCTTTCGATTTATAGTTAGAACGAGCGACACGAGATGGATAATTTACCTCTTGAATGCCGATGACATTGCAGCTTGGCAGTAGCACCTCAATAAAGGCGGCTAGTGCCTCCTTCGTCTCCTCTTTTTCCGTCCCCCAGTTAGAAAACTCCTTCAGCCACTCGTCCATAATTGATAGTGGGCGTCACTCTCAGCATTGTAAACCGAAGGATCTTAGAAAATCCCTCCTCAGTGGGGGTACCAAATGACGGACGCAAAGCGGACCTTGAACCCCGACGGCCTCTAAAACGCCGCAGGCCAAATGGCATGCCTCGAGCCTCCCACAGTAAAGTGAACAGGGGGCACCACCTAGCTTTGAGCGGCTAGGATGCAAAACCATGATGATATGAACACCGCAAACCTACACACCGAGAGAGAGAGAGAGAGAGAGAGAGAGAGAGAGAGAGAGAGAGAGAGAGAGAGAGAGAGAGAGAGAGAGAGAGAACATTTGCAAATGATGAAAACCCTCGGGGGTGTAAGGGTGAATTATTCTTGCAATATTTACAAGGTGGCATGCCGTGGTGGTAGAGAGGTAGGGGAGGAGGTGGTGCAACCTACTTGGTGCGTTCTCTAAGACGGCTCAATGATTGTGAATACTTACCACCCAAAGCGTGCATACGTGTGTGCATCGACCATTGGAGTCGAGAGATGGATGTGGTTCCCTCTGCATGGTGCAATTCCCAAGGCAAACCAAACACACAAGCCCCCTCCCCGCGATGGTGATAGTGTCAATCCTTCCCACTACACTCTACCAAATGCTTGGTTCCTCATGAATTGCCCCCCCCCCCCCCCCCCCGATAGTGACCTCTCAGTGCCAATTTATAGGTGTTGGTTGCTTGGATTATGGTAATCCTAGTGTGGTTAGGGTAAGCTCAATCAGGGAGACAAAGCAAGTGGTGGGCCCGGTGTGGTTGACCCTTGCTTTGTTTTGGGAGGTTATTAAAAGATGGGAATCTCTAGGTGGGCCTTTGTGACCATCACCTAGAGAGAGGATATTTACAACAAAAAAGAAAATTTACAATGGCTCGGGTAAAAACTGAAGATAATGATGGAAATAACCTATAAATTACTGGGATGGAGTCGTGGTTGCGTGCTGCCGGCGAATGGCGTGCTGCTGGTGCGTCGGTGTTGAGCGTACTTCTTTTCGGAGTCGGTCAGGGCATGCCTTTTGCGCATTTTCTCTTTTTGTTGTTGGCGTCGCATGCTTTGGATCCTTCTTCTTTTGTTTGTTGATGGTGTAGTCGTTTTCTTCATTGTATCTGTGGTGCGGTGCGTATATGTGTTTGTGTGTGTGTGTGTATGTATCCGTGCATGAGGGCGGGTGTGTGTGTGTTTTGTATAGGTATGTGTGTACGAAAATGTGCGTGGGAAGGGAGGGCTATATATATATAATGTATATATAGTTTTTTTTTCTTCTGGCAGATGGCCGGCGGCCTGTTTTCTGTGCAAGGTAGATGGGGGGAGGTAATAGGGGTAGAGAGTGTATGCGGTGTGTGTGTGTGTGTGTGTGTATTGCGGACTGCGCACAACGTGAATGGGTGGGTGTGTGGGTGATATGCGGACTGCTGCACACAACGCCGATGGGAAAGAGGGGAGAGGGGAGCTGATTGTGTGTGTGTGTGTGTGTTGTGTGTGTGGGTGGTCCTATGTGACGCTTCCCGTGAGAGGGAGAGAGAGAGAGAGAGAGAGAGAGAGGATATTCTTTCTTGCGTGGCCTTAGCGCCCGGGTGAGAGAGAGCAAGAGTATCCGTGCTAAGCCTTGAGAGAGAGTGTGTGAGGGAGAGGGAGGGGTGAGGTTTTGGGATAAGAGAGAGAGAGAGAGAGAGAGAGAGAGAGAGAGAGAGAGAGGGAGAGGGATGAGGTGGGGAGTGGGGTATGGGAGATGTGTGGGTGAGAGGGAGAGGGCGGGGGTTCATTGTCTTGCATGGGAGCTTGAGGACGAGGGGGGGGGGGGGGGGGGGGGGGGGGGATAAGTCAATGGTGGAGTGAGGGAATATATCCGCGGGCCAAGAGGGGGGGGAATGAGGCCGCGGAGAGGGGAATGAGGCCCATGGAGGGTGAGGCGAGCGGGTGGGGCACAGGGAGGAGGGGTCGGGGAGAGAATATTAGCGGGCCAAAGGGGGGGGTGGAAGAGTTGGGGGGGGGGGGGGGGGGGGGGGGGGGGGGGGTTTAATGCGGCTCACACAGAGGGAGCACGAGAGAGGGGTCAGGAGTTTTTTTTCAAAGCTTCTGCTTGGCCGGGGAGGGTAAATTGGGAGAGAGAGACATTAGGGAAGGGGTATGTAGGGAAAATGAGGGGGAGAGAGAGAGAGCGAGGAAGTTTTTATCCAATGCCCGGAGGGCGGGGGGGGGCGGGGGGGGGGGGGGGGGGGTACTGAGAGTGGGGGGGTGAAATGAGTTTTTTTTTTCTTTTTGTTTCGTTGATTTCCGAAAGTCGGTATCAGCACCTACTGGCTACATTGACCGCAATGCAAAGTGCATCATAAATTTTTTTTGTTTTACATATCCACGAGCGTACATGTAATAGGAGTTATTTATGAAAATTCTTAAAATTGGAAAGAATGCATTGACATCAATTCAAAGCGCACATTAAAAAATTTGTTTTACATATCCACTAGCTTGCATATAATAGGACTTATTTATGAGAATTCTTAAAGTTAGAAAGAATGTAATAGGCCATATCTTTCGTTGAATACGATTTAAAATATTGTTGAATAGTTTATTAGATAGAGAGTATTAGTCTTATGGAAATGAGATTAAGATGTTGAGAAAGAAAATATATTCTCTTCTTTTTAAATAATACACTCAAGACATGTTACTGGAGGGTGGTTTACTTATGGGTTACTGCATGTTACCACATTTATGCCATGTTGTACAACCTGTGTCGTGATAACCTTGGTGGTAAATCATCTTAACAAAAGATATTATATTTTGCTAATAATTTTTTTAACAAGATTTGTTGTTCATGAGAGAGAGAAAAAGCCATAGATGGAATAAAAGAGAGAGAAGCATGCAGCGTTCAGAAATTGTCACGTAAACATGATCTACATTAGAAATAAAATGACATATGGAGTAACACAAAAACAAAGATCTATTTCATTATTAGAAGTGAGCTTCATAAGCACTACTGTACAAATGAGTGGTGAAGAAGGCATATCCTTCTCTCCCAATAGCAACACGTGCATGCCATTAGATTCAGACATTAAGCTATTGTGCCCATAGTTATGCTTAAGTGTTGGTCCTAGACTATGCAGCCACCTTCTACCCAGTACCACATCTACCTACTCTATATTCATAACTTGGAAGTTCATGTATGTGTGATACCCTTGAATTTCCAATGGCACATCTTTTACTTGAGTGTCCCACACCTCCACATATGCCCGGTCATCATTGCTACCTTGTAATGGTGGGAACTTGGAGCCTGAGGCAACTTGAGCCGTTTCACTAACGTATAGTTAATAAAATTGAGTGAAGCACCATCCGCCACCACCAAGATCCACACCTTGTGCCCTTGAATGGACCCATGCATATGCACCAGCTCATGTGGACCAAAGGTCAGCTGTCACATGGAAGTCGTGATACAACATTCATGCACCACCTCAATTTGTGTTACCGCCACATTGAAGAAACAAGAGGAGGACTCAAGAGGCAAAAACTGTACCATATGCATTGCTCACTCTTTTCCTTGGGTAACAGATTTTCCTTTGGGACAATCCTTTTTTCCATGCCCCACTCTCTAAACATGTAAAACATAGTTTTTCTTTTTAAGCCTTCTCAAAATCTTAGGTGGAGCAAGGACCCCTAGACCCCTTGGGTTTCTTAAAGGCCTCTGATGCAACAACTATAAACTTTCTTTTATTGTGCCCATGTTGCGTGTGTCTGTATTTTCATGTGTAGTGGCATGCATGTGATTCACTATAGGTGATGGCTTCATTATCGATGCCACAACGTCGTTGGCGGGCATTGGTATATGCATTGCTAAACCTTGAGGGGGATCCAGTTTGTTTAAAAATAAAATTTTGAATTACTAACACGTATACCAACCCACGTATCGACACTTATATGATGGGCTTATTGACACTTGCACCGATGCCACGGGTAGAAACAGAATTGTCTTTCTCCTGTTTTGTCCCATTTTTTCAAAACTCTCTTGCTCTCCTTTCCTCTCTTAATTCAAAGCTGCCCTTGTGGGACATGGCAACAAGAAGGTGAGATTATTTTATACATTTATGGTAGGTTTTTTTATTTGTATGTGTCAAAAAGTGCGTGTGTGTATGTGTGTTTTTTTTTTTGTAGATTTGGGACGTGCGGCATCTTCTCAGTGGCATCTTCTCAAGAATTTTGTGCTAACTTAGGCCGCTTCTGAGTGCGCTATCCCTTTCTTTTCTTTCATACACACACGCAAACACCCAAAAATGCACATAAACACGTAAATAAATAAGGACGTTGTTAGCGTGCAAATGACAAGGAAAATGAATGCCTCTATAGCCTTGCACAAGCCACACCATCAGAAGGAAGAACTATTGCACGGCCAAAAACACGTGTGGTAAACACCTTGTAGAGATTTATGAAAAACCCTTCAAGCATGAAACACACTCACAATTAGGAGAAACAAACAACATCATGAAGAAGGTCGTCTCATGGAGATGTTCGTAGAGTATCCATAGGCAAAAAACAGAGGAGAAATGAAGAAGTTATGGCCACTTGAACATGGAGGTGTCCTTTCTCTTGCTAAAAAATAAGGTCTCTGGAAGTTGTGCAGGTGTTGCAGCTATTAAAATGGGGGCTTTCTTGTCTTTTATCCCCAATATTTTTCTCTGTCTTCTTAGCTGACAAGGCTCTCTATCAAGACATGTTTTAATTGGCTCCTTTTAGGCCTTTTTTGGGCAAAAAATGAGCTGTCGGTGACCCTTTGACGAAGGAATGGGGTGGGGCAAGTGGCTAGGGACCAAAAAGGTGTGTGAGGCGCCTGCCTAGGCTGGTGGGAGCCCCAAAATGCACCATCTCCCTCCCCACGAGCCCACGAGTCCCCATAGCCAAAGCCTTGAGAGAGCTCCTCTCACCTTTGATACACCTATAGTGGCTCCCAATATTCCCTATGTACCCTCCACTTTCCTCTTTCCTCTTCCCATGTGGGATAATCCTAGTGCCACATGGCACACTCTCCCATTCTCTCCCAAGTTCCTTCTCTCCCCACCACAGGAAATTCTCAGCTTGACCCCTTCTCAGGACCAACTTCTCCCAAGCAAAGTGCACTACTCCGGCCACCAAATGCAACGCCATAAAGCACGGCTCGAAGCCCATTTACTCGGCTATATCCAAAAATTTTAAATCTCAACATTTCTAATTTTAGACCATCAAGTTGGCCCAATTGCCTTTGTCGCATGCACCTGCATTCACTTTCTAAGTCGAGACCGCCCAATTTGGACACACATAACTCATGATATACAAGTCCGAGTCATGAGCTATAAAGCACGACTGAATATACCTACTAAAAACCATGTTTTGGGGACTCAAACAACCCAAAACATCATCATCCAATCTTGGAAAAATCACACCTTTGTACATGGATTTTTACAGGGCCACTTCCAAAACTTGCAGGGATATGTACACATATATACATGAGGCTAGTGGGAAAGCATTGTGGCACGACTTAGTGACTTTATGCTTATCCAAAAAATGCTTGACATAGCTTGACAACCCCCCTAGCCTGCTTGATCATTCATGACAAGCAAAAGTTTCTAGGGTGACAAATTGTTGCAGCTCATTCCCAGAAACCTTATTTACATTTCCAAATGTCTTCACACTGTCTTCCTCTATTGATAGCATTTCATCTGTCACAATTGTCATCAAACGTGCCAAGTATTTCTTCAATCTATAAAAATTAACATGATATTTATGATGTGCACCACTCAAATCAGCCAACTGATATGTTCCATTATCAAATTGTTCACAACAGTAAAAGGACCTTCCCACTTGATTTGAAACTTTTTCTGAAAGGTATTGTCCAACTTACTATTGTATCGCAACATAAAATCACCGTTTTCAATTTTCTTATCCACCACGCATTTATTGGCTTTTAGCTGAGTCTTCTTTGACACTTTCTCATATTAGCTAAAAGCTAAAACTCTGTCCAATTGCAAACATTGTAAATCCAACAACCTTTTTGGCCAAGCATTTGTTTGATTTTCATCTCCCAATGACAATAACTTGAGTGCAAGAATCTCCACCTCAATTGGCAATAAAGCTTCCTTGCCATAAACCAAATGATAAGGAGAAAATGATGTGCTCGTTTTGATAGTAGTTATGTAGGCCCATAATGCACAAGGCAACTCTGATTCTTGAATCCCAAGTCTTCCCATGTGTGTCTCGGTCATCTTTGTCAAGATCTTCACTAACTCTCCATTGAACCTCTCATTGATACCATTGCATTGTGGATAATAAGGAGAACTGTACCTATGTTGTATGTTGAGCTTCTCGCATAAGAAATCAAACAGCTCTCCTCTAAATCCTGGTCCTCTATCAGAAAGTAGCTCTAGGGGTACACCAAATTTGCAGCATATATGCTCATATACAAATTTCCCTAGTTCTTTACTGGTAATTTGTTTGACAGCCTTGGATTCTACCCATCGTGACAAATAATCTAATGTTGTCAATGTAAGCATTTCTTTTGCTAGTCTCGTAGGTAAGGTTCCAATAGCATCAAGACCCCATTTTTCAAGCACATCAAAAGATAGAATTTTTTGTCGCAATTCGGGCTTCAAAATCATCTTCCCCATCTTTTGGCAAGGCAAACACAACTTGCACCAATGATTAACATCCCACTGAATGCTAATTGGCCATACATAGCCTTCTTGAAAAATTTTATGCAACATGATCTTCATTGCAAAATGGCCTCCACAAGATCCCTCATAATTTTCTTCCAAGATCTTGTAGATTTCCTCTTTCCAAGGCATACATCGCAAAACCAAATCACTTCCTTTCATGTACAACACAACATCAAGCATTTTATATTTCCTGGATTTTCTTATAAACACATACTTTTTGGAAGATGGTAAACCTTCAAGTAGGACACCTGTCAATTGAAAATCCGTCTCCTTTGATAAAACTTGTCTCCCATGATATAAAGGGGCATTTGCCTTCAACACAAATGCACAAGTGATCATTTCTTGGGTAGCATCATGAGCTTCTTCATTTTGTGACCTCTCAATATGTTGCAAACTCCATGCTTTGAACTTTTTGAGCAACGATTTCACCTTGAAGCATAAATTATTCAGTTTAGGATTCTTGTTCTTTTATACTCCCAATACTTGCTTCATGACCAACAAGGCATCTCCTTTGATTTGCAAGCGTCTAATTTCCAATTGTAAGTAAATGTGCAAGCCACCTTCAAGAGCCATGTACTCTGCTTCATTGTTACTTTTTGCATCAAGTTTCAGCCCTTGTTTCCTTACAAGTTTTCCTTGTGCATCATAAATGACGATGCCTCTAGAAGCAGCATCACAACTTCTTCGATAAGAACCATCAAAGTATAACAGTGAAGCATCAAAACTGGCAAGAGTCTTGGTTTTCTTCTTTCACACCGCCTCTTCTTTAATCAAAATAGGAATGTATTTGTAAGTGAGTAAATATTCCAAGGTAGCCTAAGTACTCTCTTCCACCAAAAAGGTGAACTGAAGCTCTTGAAGTTCAATAACCCATCTCATCACTATAAATTATTGAACATCTGGTGAAGCAATGAATATTTTGTGAGAAAGGTGAATGACTTTTGCAGCAAGTAGTGTCTGAATTGTCTCCAAGCATACACCATACTGGTCATCACCAATTCAATTTCAAAGAAATCTCTTTCATGAGGAGTCTTCACTCTGCTAGCATAATGAACAGGCTTCATATACTGATATTCCTTCCCCTTTTGCAATAACATGGCCCCAATGGCATCCTCTCCCACTGATGGGTTAACATAAAACTCCTTTTCCTAGTCAAGAGCTTGCATAATGGGTAGTGTACTCAAAAGATCTTTGACTTTGTCAAAAATATTGTCACAGTCATGAGACCACTCCAAGGGAACAGTCTTAACTACTTGCTGCAATGGATACAATAGTTGTGATGCCAAAGGTATGAAACAAGACATATATTTAACCTTTTGTATGAAAGTGACCAACTATCTGGTATCTTTGGAGATGAGAGTAACAAAAAAGCCTCCACTTTCTCTGGATTTGATTCAGTCCCATTTTTTGAAATCACATGCCCAAGAAGCCTCACCCTTGGTTGTGCCGAATGACACTTCTTAGGGTTCAACTAACCCCCGCATTCATCATACCTTGCAAAAGTCATTTCAAGCTTTTGAACATGCTCTTTCCTTGAACTGTATACAGAGAAATCATTTATGAATCCTTTAACAAACTTCTCAAGGAATGGGGTAAGGACCTAATTTACTTTTCTTTCAAAATCTCCAGGCCCATTTGTCAACCCAAAAGGAAGGCAGCAAAAGCAGAAACAACCCCATGGTGTGATAAAAGTAGTCTTTTTTCGGTCTTCAGGAGCAAGGATAAGCTGAAAATATCATGAATGACCATCACAAACAATATCTCTTTCAAAGCCAGCCACTACGTCTAGAAGTTGATCAATCAAAAGCCAAAGGCCAAGGATCTTTCTTGGTCATCGGATTGTAATCAACACAAACTCTCCAACACTCATCTTTCTTTGGAGTGACCACTACATGGCTCACCTATTCAGCATTATCTATCGGCACAATGAACCTTGCATCTAAAAGTTTATCCACTTCTTCCTTTAAAGAATTCATTTTCTCCTTACCCATCCTTCTCAATTTCTGTCGTATTGGCTTTGCCCCTTCAACTACCTCAATCTTCACAAGATCCCCAACAAAACCCCTTATTTCTTGATATGAAGTGATGAAAAGATCTGGAAACATGTCCAACATTTTTAAGTACTCCCTTCTTTCTCCTTGCATCAAATCAGATCTTTTCATCACTTCATATCAGGATTGTTCCCTTGCCCCAATCTTGCACATGACCAATAGTCCTTAACCAAGGTTGTCCCAAAATGAGAGGAAAAGCTCCCAGGCCAGCTGACATAACATGAAAGTTTACTATAACCTTCACGTTAAAGACTTCAACTTCCAAATTCTTAATCATCCCCAAACACTTCACTTTGGCATGGTTTGCTAGTCAAATCCAAAACCTAGAGCTTTCGTATGTAATGAGACCCAGTCTGTTGACACATGACTGTGTGATCACACAAACTTGAGCACCTCCATCAATGTAGGTCTCTCCCGTGCCCACACCTTTGTGCCAAGCATTCACCACAGGAAAAATGTTGGGTAACTCTCCCACAACCAACGCTTTGACGTGTCCATGCTTCGGCTCTTTCTCTGGATTCACTAATGACTTCCACTGCCTCTTGAGTTTGGGCACCATATTCATCAACTGTCCCAAAGTACAATCTAGTTTCCTCCCAATCAGGTCTTCCTTTAACCTATAAGCTATTTGGCCTTCTTCCAAAGGTAAATCTACCACTTCAAACCGTCTACAAGGTCTTGTCTTCCTCGTGGCTTTCACATCTTCACCCTCTTTCTCTTTTCCTTTCTTTTTGCTAGGACCAGGCGTAGCATAGCCTTACCTCTCTCTTTTGCCCACAGGTAGCACATCAGCTTCTTTCTTTTCAACCCTCACAATACCCACATGACCACCAGAGATTGAGGCCTAATTTTCTTGTTTAGTATCTTGATCTCCCCATATATCCACTGCATAATCATTAGCCCTATTAGGAATCTGCTGGGGGAGTGGGATCATATCACCTCCCATTCTTGTTGGCTTTGAACAATAAGTAGTAATGTGACCAAGCTCTCCACAATTATAACAAGTAGGAATGAACCTCCTCTGCGGCTCAAAAGCACCTTGTCCATGACCTACATTAGCATTAAGTTGAGCTTCACATGCCTTATCCATTCCTCTACCATGACCACAACCACGACCACTTCCACCTCCAAGAACACTAAGTCGCAATTCTTGCATCATGGTCATCATGTCTTGCATATTTTGCTGTAATTGTTTAGTATTAGCAACCCTTTGAGCAGGTTGGCCTCCAGCTTCTGCCTGATATTTCTCCTTTTGGCCACCATTACTTTGAACAGGGATTGATTTCCCCTACTCATTAAGTCTTTGAGCCTTCCATTCTTTCTCTCTCGCGATAGCAACTGCCTCCTTGAAGGTGGCGGGCCTTTTAAGCTCAACTTTGAACTTCAAATTTTCTTTTAAGTTCTCCACAAAACGGTCCTTCTTTAACATGGATGGAGGGATCTCATTTCCCAAAGCTCGGGCCCATTTATCCCATAAACGGGTGAACTGCATGACAAAATCATCAACACTTTGATTGTCCTTCTGAGTGTACCCCAAAATTTCATGCCAAACTTTGTCAGGTACTTCAATGGATCTGTATTGTGCCAAAAAATCTTGCTTCACACGATTGTAATCCAAAACCACCCCTGGAGTTTGTGCCTGCATCAACTCTTCATGATTGTGTAACGAAACTTTTGCCTCACCCTGCAAACTGTATTGTAACAGCCGCAACAATATAGCTTGATCTAGTATATTTCACAGTAAGCAATTAACTTCCATTTTTTCAATAAAAGTCTATGCATTCTCATAAGGCAATCCATGAAACTATGGGAACTCGTCCACCATGTTTGATTGCCACAAAAACACTTATATGTGACGTCGAAAGCTCAAGGGATGTCGATGGATTGCTCCAGTACCTAATCCACCTCACACTGGGTAACTCGGCCGTCAATGCTTTGCTCCATACAACCTCATGACCCTTCAAAGGCTACAATCCAATTATACAACCGCCTCAAGTGATGTCCACAATTTGCACATACATAGGTGGTTGTCCATAAGGACCCACATCCCCTTTACATTCTCTGCCTGCAGAATACACATATTTCATAGGAATTGGAGCGTAGGAGCACTTGCTCCTCCATGGGGGCACCAAAACAATGATAGCGTGCAAACAACAAGGGAAATGAATGCCTCTATAGCCTTGCACAAGCACACCGTCAGAAGGAAGAACTATTGCACGATCGAAAACACCTGTGGTAAACACCTGTAGAGATTTATAAAAAACCCTTCAAGCATCGAACACACTCAATATTAGAAGAAACAAAGGAAATCATGATGAATCTCTTCTTGTGGAGATGTTTGTAGAGTATCCATAGGTAAAGAATAGAGGAGAAATAAAGAAGTTATGGCCACTCGAACATGGAGGTGTCCTTTCTCTTGCTAAGAAATGAGCTCTCTGGAAGTTGTGCAGGTGTTTTAGCTATTAAGATGGGGGCTTTCTTATATTTTATCCACAATATTTTTTCTCTCTCTTCTTAGCCAACAAGGCTCTCTATCCATGCATCTTTTAATTGGCTCCTTTTAGGCCTTTTTTGGGCAAAAAATGAGTTGTCGGGGTGACCTTTGACCAAGGAATGGGGTGGGGGCAAGTGGCCAGGGACCAAAAAGGTGTGCCAGCTTCCTGTCCAAGCTGGTGGGAACCCAAAAATGTGCCATCTCCCTCCCCATGATCCCACGAACCCCCATAGCCAAGCCTTGAGATAGCTTCTCTCACCTTTGATACACCTATAGTGGGCTCCCAATGTGCCCTATGTACCCTCCACTTTCCTTTTTCCTCTCCCCATGTGGGATAATCCCAGTGCGACATGGCACACTCTCCCACTCTCTCCCAAGTTCCTTCTCTCCCCACAAGAAATTCCCAGCTTGACCCCTGCTCTGGACCAACTTCTCCCAAGCATAGTGCACTGCTTCGGCCACCAAATGCGACGCCATAAAGCACGGCTAGGAGCCCATTTACTCGGCTATCTCCAAAAATTTAAAATCTCAGCATTTCTAATTTTAGACCATCAAGTTGGCCCAATTGGCTTTATCACATGCACCTATATTCACTTTCTAAGTCGAGACCGCCCACTTCAGACACACATAACTCATGATATACAAGTCCGATTCACAAGCTATAAAGCACGGCGGAAATTACCTATTGAAAACCATGTTTTGGGACTCAAACAACCCAAAACATCAGCATTCAAGCTTGGCAAAATCACACCTTTGTACATGGAGTTTTACAGGGCCACTTCCAAAACTTGCAGGGCTATGTACACATATATACATGAGGATAGTGGGCAAGCTTTTTGGCATGACTTAGTGACTTTATGCTCATTCAAAAAATGCCTGACAACGTACATAAACTTACACATAATTTAACATACTATGCACGTGCACCCACATACACACACACACACAAATTTTGAAAAATCTATACTAAATCTGTTATTTTCAAATTTTGATTAAATATTATCATTCAAAATAAAAAATAATAAAATTTGATAATAAGAATAAGTTTGAAAAAGAATCATTGAGTTATTTTGATTCGGTTTAAATCAATTTATACTTAAACAAAAAACTTTATTACTTTGTTCATGTTTAAATCAAAACTTAGTCTGTTTAATATGTTTGACAATTTTAGTCCGTTTAGACCTAAACACGTAGGCTAAATTTTTAGGGTTTGGCCATTTTAGTTAGTTTAAAATTTTTTGCTCAGGATTGGCTAGTTGCATGTTTCAATTGGTTTAAACTTAGTGTTTGGCCTTTTCAATCTATTTAGGGCCGTTTCACTCTACTCAGGCTTAGGAGCTTAGGGTTTGGCTGCTAATAGATGGCCGTGTTCAAATGGTTTGGGTAGGCTACATAAAGCTGCTTAGGTTAGGCCACTCTAAATCAAACTAGGGCAGCATTTTGCCATGTCAGTCTGCTTAGGGCTAGCCACTTAGGGTTAGCGGCTTGAGGTTAGCGGATTCTGGTTTGGCCGCTAATAGATGGTCGTGTTTGGATGAATAGGGTAGGCTGTGTAAAGACGTGTAGGTTTGGCCGCTCCAAGTTGGGTTAGGGTAATGTTTGGCCATTCAACCTGCTTAGGGTTGGACTAGACGCTTAGGGTTAGCGGCTTAGTGTTTGGCTGCTAACAACGTTTAGACAATTAACATATGTTGTGTAAAGTTGCTTAGGTTGGGCCCCTTCAAATTGAGTAGAGCTAGCCGCTTAGGGCTAGCGGCTTATGGTGAGTGGCTTAGAGCTAGCGATTGTTGGTTTGGACGCTAATAGATGACTGTATTTGGAGCATTAGGGTAGGCCATGTAAAACGGCTTAGGTTTGTTCGCTCTAAATTGTATTAGTGTAGTGTTTGGCCATTTTAGTATGCTTAGAGCTAGCCGCTTAGCACTAGTCACTTAGGGCTAGTTTCTTAGGGTTAGCATCTTTTAGTTTGACTGCTAATAGATGGGTGCCGTATTTGAATGGCTAGGGTATGCTGTGTAAATCCACTTAGGTTAAGACACTCTAAATTGGGTTAGAGGAGGGTTTGGCCATTTGCATTGCTTAGGGCTAGCAGCTAAGGTTTAGCGGCTTAGGGTTAGAAACTTTTGGTTTGGACATAGATAGATGTCTATATTTGGAGCCATGGAAGATGATGAGGAACCATAAAATCCGAGTTTTAGTTTTCCAAATAATCTAGTCAGCATGTCACCGTAGTAGATGTGGACTTTCTTCTCACAGTTTTTTCTATAGCACTATGCGTATGCATAGCAGTATTGGACAACAGTCTCTTCTAGACTAGATACAGCTACTCTAACCCCTTAGACCAGCATTCTTGTAAGATTCCCAATTTTTGGGTCTCTTCTAAAAATATGAAAAATAACTTTCAATATCTATATCGTCGAATTTTGATTGAAAGAATTGGAAAGTCATAATTATGTCAGGATGCTACGGTGTGGCGTAGTCTAGCTACGGTTTCCATTAGTTGGTTAGATACTGCTTGGATGGTCAAATTTAATGTAAAAATTGAATGGTAAGTGGGAGAGTTGACCACCAAAAAGCAAAGGCTTGTTTTTAGGAAAGAAAGAGTCTTTTTAGAAAAGAGAGGAGGAGCTTAGTTTAGAACTCTTTTCTTGGAGGCCAAGCTTCTTCTTGGAGTCTCTAAATCGTGCATCGAAATGTGTGTCCTAAAAAAAATCAAAAATTAAAAATTAAAAAAATTAAAAGCCGCGAACATGCGCGAACTTGTCCCTCCTTGCTTACTCTATTCTTAGCTAGTGCTTTTGGCCTTGAGAGCCTATATAAAGAGCTCTCTTCTTTCACTTAGAAGACACATAGATACACTCTCAGACGCGGAAGCTCTCTTGCCTTGACATCAAAATTACTTACCTACTATACAGAGTGGTGCAAGCTCTTCATTACCATCTCCATAATCTCTTCTCTCTCGTGACAAAGAAGAAGAAGAATACTCTCTCTCTATTTGCTTATTATCTTCTCTCTCGTTTCACTGTGTACGTGCTCTCCGGACGTTTTTGTGGCGGATACCTCTACGTAGCTCTCACAACTGCTCTCTTGCAACAAATCAAGAAGCCTTTTGACAACCCTTAATCGATTCTAAAGCACGATGAGAAACCATAAACTCCGTAGTCATCATCTCTCTCTCTATATATATATCGTTTCTCTGCATAGTCACCCTCTCGGTGATAGTTTTTTTTGCATACGAGTGCATGTATGGATTAACCAAGTTTATACAAAGTTTCCTCATGATTGTTTCATCATGCTTAACACGTTGATTTATGCACATGATGCGTTTATGATCACACACATGCATAAAAAAGTGCTTTTTACTTCACATCATAGAGACGGTAGGAACACTGTTTTGGTCATAAATCACAAACCGTTATGAATCAGTCCAAACCCTTCATACCAATGGTAAAACACATCATTTAAAACACTTTCTCTCTTTGGTGTCATGTAAAAAAGACGTATAAGCTAAGAGACAGGGTCAAAACAAGAGTTTGTTGCCCACTACACAACCAAATATTTTGACTCCGGGCTCTTTGGAGAACCACTATATAGATTCATCGGATGGGCAAACCCACTTAACCAATTGAAAAACTTGATGAAAAATGATTTTAGGTCTCCGTTATCACTTCAAGAATGCGATTTATTAATCACTCTATTATCAGTTGTACCTACACGCGTAGGAGTGTTAACAAGGGGGGATACCATATGACGTCGTGAGTTAACTGAGCTCTTTTGATATGTTTTATGGTTTGTTTTGGTCAGTTGATTTCAATTATTATATGGACCTAAACTTACATGGGAGTATATGGTTAAACATTCCGAACCGCATAGACAGATATGAATAAAGTGACTTTTGTTTTGGGGTTACGTTTGTTGTGTGAGTACCATATGGTCAAAGTGACGTGATGGAGTGATAGTCTATATTATGGAGCTGAACTTGATGCATTTTTTTGAGGTTAAATACTTTCATTTGCATGTTTTGCGTGCTCCCAAAAATGTCAAAAAGTTGTTTTGGACATGTGTGAAGTTATGGTTTATGGTTGAGCTAAAGATCGGAGTTGTTTTGCATCATGTTTATGGTGTTGGTATGTTATCATGTGATGTATGGGAACTCATGGATTGATGTGGATGCCTCATATGCATGATTATGACTGCTTTCCACCTTTCTAGGTTAAAACTATGTCTATGTGCTAGAGTGGTGAAGTGCAGATGTGATACATCAACTTGCATGGTTGGATGTTGTCAAAATTGGATTTTTATATCATGATTAGTCATCATTGGTTGGACTCTTTTTATGCATGAAAGAATCACATTTTAAGGGTCACATGTGTGTAGACTCCCGATTGATAGCAAAAGATGTATCAAACTCCAAGTGTACTGGGAGTTGGTTCAATGTGATTATGATTTATGGCTAAGGGCTGCGATTCCCTCATGGATTATGGTTGATATTTTATGGTGGAAACTAGTGTGGCTTATGGTGTTTTTTTGGATATGGTATGCTACCAAAATTTTTTCAGCCATGTTATGTTCTGAAGTGGTTATGCAGGATTGGTCCTGCCTCACCCAAGTAGGGTGGAGTGCTCATCCATGCGATGTGATTGGATTATGGTTTATGGTTTTGGGATCGGATCATGAAGTGATCGAGATGGTTTATGGTGGATGTGTAAGGGTAGAGACCCTATAATGTCTAACTGTTTGGAAAAAGATTGTTTGTGCATCTCGGAAGTGCTATTGTGATTGGACTCATGTACTATGTTTCTCATGGCAGCGTCGCTACAAGACTAGGATCACCTACATCGCTTAGCCCTAGACTAAAGGGTCGTTGACCTAGTGCTTTGCTAGATCGGGGGTTTTGCCTACGTCTTCTTCTTTTTGTTAGGCTCATCTACATGGTTAGTGCATCGGGGATCTTGCCTTGGCTTTGCCCAAACACCCGATACTAGGCATGGAAGAGGCGTGGCACCTAAATTGGTATGGTTGGTGTTGATACCCTACCACCTGCTGGTATTTGGGATCCTTTCACAGCTCGGGTTCATGGAGGGAGGCGAAGCAGCCTCACCTATGTCTGGCTCACGTAGGCTGGAGGTGTTCTGGCTCGTTCTCGACGAAGTGAAATTCTCTTTATCCGTAGTAGAGCGGAAGTGGATGGGTGGACCAGTCGATCCCTACACACGGTCCGGTGCTCTGCTTGTTGTTTTGTCATAAACTTTTTGATGTTATGGTATACCTAGATTTTGTCATTGCATTAATACATGGTTGCCTGTTCCATTTAGATGGGCATTTAAAGATTCTCTATTATCATCTTCTCATGTCTCTATGCACTCTATTTCACCCTCCACTATATTCTCTCTCTCTCTCTTCCCGCAACGTGGTGTACACATATATTCACCCTCCATAATGTTATATTTTTCTTGAGTATGCTTTCTTTCGTAACATCCATTCATGGGTAGCACTAGTCGCTAGGTACCTCTGGATGCAGTCCGGCTCATGGCCTAAACTCCATGCTTGGTCGGGTGTTGAGAACTCCTCCCCTATGCAAATGCTTCCGCAGCTCAGATGTATATTGAAAATTGTATAAAAGTGTAAAATTGTATATTTTGTGCATAGACCCCTAGGAAGGGGTATCTCTCACCTGGTATCAGAGCCATTGCTTAAGGTTATAGGGATAGCCTAAAGCCTGATACTAGTAGCGTTAGTTATGCATCGTACATGCATTCATGCTTGCTGTTTGAGAAAAGATACTGTATTCAGGATGCATCTATAAGTGACATTGGTCGGTGGCACATATTTGACTTGTCTTCTTGAGTGGGAGTGTTTGGTTTGAGTTATGATAAAGTGATTGAAGTGTTCAACAACGACGCTATATTTTTATTTGAATGTTTGTTTTGTAGTAACCAATGGCTCCCAGAGTGATGTCTGAATGCTTTAGCCAAGGGAATAAGGTTTTGGCCATAGTGTTCAACAACATGGCACAACAGGATTGTCCAAGGATGAACGAGCCCTCTTTTCCTTAGAAATCAGGACCAAAGTCTTTGGCGTACCAGGAAGCACAACTTGTTCGAAGAGTGTTTATTGTAGTTACCTTACCCGTCACACCAGGAACCTTTTCGTCAATTCTACATCTATATTGACGACAGTCCAAGAGATTGGTTTTCCAACCTCAGACTACTTTAACTCAGAGTATGGCTAGGCCTAGAAGACATGTTCTACTACTTGGCGATGTGTTCCCAAATGTTAAGAATTGTCAAAGTTGCTAAGAAGTTTGAAGCTCTTGCAACTGCTATAGGAAAAGAAAAGTTAGAGGATAACTACAGACCACGTTGTCGCATGGGAGGTCTGAGAGAATACCCTGTTATGAGAGTTAAAAGAATATTTAGAGAATTAGCTCCAAGACACCCATAATATTGTAATGAAATCATAAATATCAAATTTTGATGAATAGAAGAAGCATAAACTTAGTTTTGATTCACATGTGTACTAACTTTTCTCTCTTTCTCTTTTTATAGATGGATCTTCTTAATTGTCTTGATGAACTCCCGAGTGATTTTGCACAAAGAATCTTTTTCAATTACGTGGTTGGATTCAGTCTCCATTGGGTGATGAAGTGACTCGAGTTTCAAAGGGGACTAGGGATTTCCGTATACCCAACACTTACCTAGCATGGGAGTTATATGTTGAAGCTCAGCCCGAACATCAAGCACAAGTACTTGATAGATTCGTGACCAACCCACATCTTTGGGTGAAGGAAAAGATTCAAGAAGGAAATGTTAAAGTGCAACGATATGTTCTTTACCTTAACTTATGCTCTCTTTTGGACATACTGAGTCGTGAACTCATACTTAGTAAGAAGGTCCTTATTCTAAACCAAAGATACGGATTTTGTGAGGAGATCATAATCAGACTATGGAAGAAGTCAAATGGTGGCAACCAATTCTATTATGTACTTGAAGGATTGGTTCAATAGAGTCTATGGACCTATTCTCAAATACAACCCTCACAATATTTCCATTACCTTTGATGACTACGAGAAACCAAGGTGCATTAGTGACCATACTCAAGCACAGCCAATAGCAGTGAACTCGAGTAGATATTTCTACAGAAATGATGTAAATGAACGACATGCCCATGTAAACTGTTTTAATGAATTACCACCCAAGGATGTGTCACGGGAGAAAGAATGGTATGAAAAGAAAGACACGACTTTTAGTGCACAAGTTCAAGTGATAAACTTTGACACCTGAGATGTGAACAAATATAGGGGTAGAACCTCAATTTTAGGAACCAAGAATTGGTTCATTGGACCCTTTCCTATTTATGTATCTTCCAAGAAACACTATGTATCTTTTTGATCTTCTACGGTTATAAAAATTTTATTTTGATATAACACATATTATTTTGAGGATACAATACTTGAGTTTAAATCTTGATTTTCATCCTTCTAACTGACATGAGTGATGGAGTGTGTGTGTAGATGATTGACATCTTACCTCCAGGGATATGGACGGATATACTCTCTCGCCTTATGATGGAAGAGAATTTCCAAACTGGAGTGGAAGTACAAAGACTTGTCACTACCACGCATAATGGGAAAGAGAAGAAGAGGTTGATGTCTATGGATTTCATTGTACCAAATACCTTCAAAGCTTGGTATCACTATGCTACACGGAATCCCGAGTTTAGACCACCTCAACATAAACCTTTGCATGTTGGGTGTATCGAGTGGATACGTTCTAAGCTGGGAAAGGAAATTATTGTCACAAACCAAATATTGTATATAAATGCGTATGAGCTTACATTAAGACCAACAAAGGAAACGTGGATAGCTAGAAGCATATTACCCTTAGTAATGGCTACATAATGTTTCAGCATTGTTATGTTTAATGTATGGGGACGACAGTGCGAGAACAATGACCGACATTCATATAGTCCAGTACCTTGGAAGTTATCATTTGGCTTATTTGGAAAGTCACTAACCTACAACCCTCACAATGTAGAGATTTTATACAATGCCTAAAGCAGACCTCAGTGCCTTGCAGATTGTGAAAATATTCACAGCTCAGTTGGATGGGACACACCAGATGTTTTTCCAAAGGAATCTTCTTTCTTCATTGACTACTTCGGGTACAGGAAGGCGATTATCCACACTGAAATGGGGATACCTATAACAAACAAATCTCTTACTCAAGAATGGTATGACTCACACGCTGATTTTCCAACCGAAGATTGTAAAGGACTATTGGAGTCAACCATCAGACATACTGAAGGAATGGGACAACTATGCTCCATTAGTGAAAGGATGTCACAATGGATATTACCGAGTGCATTATGTTAGAGCCACTAGGATTTATTAGAAACTTTCAAAATACTTTATAGACTCTTGAAAACCCAAAGTTTTGTGATATAGAGTTGGATTAATTTATTCATCAATCTTTCTCCTAATTGCTTCTCATCTTATCTTTAAACGTCTATTCTATTTTATTTGAGGACTTTGAGTGGAATAAAATACTTTGCTCAGTATGACCTTGGTTGATATGGTGCAGTAAGTTACCATGCCTCCTAGAGGAAATGCGGTTTGTTGTTAACGCGAATGCACCTATTGTTCCTCAGCACACCATCATCGATAGAGATATTGATGCTATGCTTTGCAAGTCTCAACCTGGAAATGTTAGCGGGGAAGGAAAAGATGTAGGCAAGATTCTTGAAGATTGGATTGAGCGCATGGAGGACTACTTTGATTCGGCTCACTCATCAGTAGTGAACAAAGCTATCATCGCTAAGTTCAAAGTAGAAAAAAAAGCTAAGCGTTGGTGGAGAGACCATTGCACAGGAAACAATGTTGATCCTAATGCTACAGCTTGAGATTATCTTAAGACCCAGCTTAAGAAGAACTATCAGAACAAAGTTTATCATTCAGACCGTATGAATGAGTTTCTTGATTGTACTCAAGGGACCAAAGATCTGGAATCATACTACCAACATTTCTTAACCATTGTCAAGTATGCTCCAGTAGAGATAACTCAAGAGGTTAAGGTAGATTGATTCGTGTCAGGACTACATGATCCTATGAAGACTAAACTTCAAAGTCTTCGTCTAACCAATTTTGCAAATGTCCTTGATGTAGGAACACCCATTGAAATAGAGTTATCTACTACCGGAAAGAGGAAACCGGAACCTGTTTCTATTCGTGAAATCAAAGAACCTCGTCCAGAGGAGGAACAAAGATCTGGAATTCCACAACAAAGAAGAGAGAACTTATGACGTATGAAATCTAGACAGGATCATTTATGCTATACTTGTCTTGATCCTGGTCATCAATCTAGGGATTGTCCCTTTAGCAATTCAAGCTTCACAGGATTCATGGACAATTATGAACATAGAAACTTCAATCTGAATCAGAGTTGTGGAAACTTTAGACCCAGACCATTGGCAGTTTAGAGGAACTTCAATCAACAGAACTTTAACCAAAACCAAAGACAGTCTCAAAACCATGGGAATTTTTGACAAGGCAATCCGCCTTTTGTTCGGAATGGACCGCCTATCAACAATAACAACAATGGGAATGTTAATCGTCAACTTCGTCTAGGAGGAGGGAGAAATCAAAGACCTTAGGGAAGACCTCAACCTAACAAAGCTCAAGGGGCTAGAGGTGAAGGAAATCAGGCAAACGTGTATGTTCATGTTGCAATTGAACATTAGGGAGTGAATGAACAATTTTTAGTTATTCAAACCCCAGTGGAGTATCAGTAACCATTTTACCCTATTGGTTGATTTAGGAAGTACACATTCTTTCATATCTCCTAAGTGCATCAGAAACCTCATTTTGACTGAACACCCTGATATAGACCTTACAGTCGAATTAGCTACGGGTAGGAAGGTTAGATCTTCTACTTCAGTGGATAATTTAAATTTTTCTTTGAATGGTCATAATACTTCTGCAAACTTCAGAGTCTTACCCATCGAAATTTATGATGGAATCCTAGGAATGGATTGGCTTAAAGCCAACGATGCTCACATACATTGTAAAGATGCTTCATTGACTTTTCAAAATGATCAAAATGCTAGAGTTACAGCTACTAATAAACGGGGAAAGCTTGAGCTCAAACTAGTGAACTTTACCAAACTTATGAAGAGTCATAGGAAGAATGAGATGATTTATGCAGTAAAGCTTAATCCTAAAGAGAAGAAGATAGATAGATTCACCTGAATCCAAATGGATAACAAAGTTTGATGATGTATTTCCCAAATAACTTTCTCATCTACCACCCAGGCGTGATGTTGATCATGCAATAGATCTTACTCCAGGAGCTCAACCAATTGCTCGTAGACCTTACAAGATGTTAGTACCCGAATTTGTGGAACTCACGGAGCAATTAACTCATTCGACCCAGTGTTTCTCCACGGAGTACTCTTGTTCTCTTTAATAGGAAGAATGATGGTACTTTACGTCTCTGTATTGATTATCGTGGATTGAACCAGGTAACAATCAAGAACTTCTATGCAATACCAAGGATTGATGGATTTCTTGATCGATTACATGGATCTTCTATCTTCACAAAGATTGATCTTAGATCAGGGTATTACAAAATCCAAATCAAGGAGGAGGACATACCAAAGACTGGTTTTAATACTCATTTTGGACATTATGAATTTACATTTATGCCTTTTGGACTTACTAACGCTCCTACAACTTTTAATCGTCTCATGATTGACGTGTTTCGAGAACATCTTGATGATTTTTTTCTTATCTTCTTTGATGATATCCTGGTTTACTCAAGAAACAAAGAAGAACACAAACAACATGTGTGGCAAGTACTTGAACTTCTTCGTCAAAATCAACTTTATGCCAAACGTAGAAAATGCACCTTCTTCACTGACAAGGTAGAATATTTGGGATTTATTGTATCCAAAGATAATGTTTCTACTGACCCAAGTAAGATCAAAGCTGTTAAAGCTTGGCCTACACCGAAATCATTACAAGAAGTACGTGTCTTTCTTGGTTTGACAAGATGGTATTGTACATTTATTGAAGGTTACACTAAGATTGCATCTCCATTGACTAATACACTTAACAAAGCTAAAGTGTTTACTTGAAATGAGAGTGATTAAGCTAGTTTAAGAAACTCAAAGAAGCTTTGGTGAATGCTCCAATACTACAGCTTCCAGACTTCTCAAAGACATTCACTGTGCTCACTGATGCAAGTGGACAAGCAATTGTGGCGTTCTATCTCAAGAAGGAAAACCGGTAGCTTATGAATCTCATAAGTTATATATACATGAGTTGAATTATCCTACATATGACTTGGAATTATTGCCCGTTGTGCATGCTCTTAAAGTATGGTGACATTATCTTCTTGGAAGGAGTTTTGAACTACATAACGACCATAGAAGCCTGAATTGGATCTACACCCAGCCTGACCTTAATATGCGACAACGGGGATGGATGGCATTGTTATGCAAATATGATTTTGCAATCGAGTATAAACCTGGGAAGGAAAATCTGGTGGCCGATGCCTTAAGCAGAAAGAGTACGGTAGCGGCTAACACAACCTCTACTACTTCTCTAATTGACCGTATTCGAGAAGGTATGACTAATGACCCGCATTACTTAAGAATCCAATACTTGATGAACCTAAATAATCGCACAGAGAAGCAGGAAAGGCAAATCAAAGGGCTTTCATGTTGAAGGTCATCATGACCTTTACTTTGGTAATCGTCTTTGTATTCCAAATCAAGCTGGAATCAAACTTCAAATATTACAAGAAGCTCATGATATACCTATAGCAAGACATCCAGATACATTAAGACTTACTCTATTGTAAGAAAGAGTTTCTTTTGGCCAGGACTAAAGCACATGTGTTAACTATGTTACAAGATGTTAACATGTCAACATATTAAAGCTAAACAAATTCGATATCCCGGTAAGCTACAACCTATTGATGCTCCACAAATGAAGTGGGAATCCATATCTATGGATTTTATTGCAGGACTTCCTACATCTCTAGGATATGACTCTATTTTTGTGGTTGTTGATATGCTTACAAAAATGACCCATTTATTTCCAGTCAATACAACATTTACGGCTAAGGACATAGCTCAAGTCTTCATGAAAGGCGTTTTCATGTATCATGGTCTACCTTGGAGGATAATATTTGATCGTGATGCGAAGTTCACCTCTAATTTTTGGAAAGCGTTATTTTCAGCTCAGGAACCCATTTAGCCTTTATTACTGCTTATCATCCTCAAACTGATGGGCATATAGAAAGAACAAATCAAATCATTGAAGACATTTGAGAGCTTATTGTATGCATGAACAAAGTAAATGGACCAGGTATTTGTATTTGGTTGAATTTGCATATAACTCATCATATTGTATGCATGAACAAAGTAAATGGACCAGGTATTTATATTTGGTTGAATTTGCGTATAACTCATCATTTCAATGCTCAATTGGAATGTCTCCTTTCAAGCATTATATGGACAAGAGTGTCTTACTCCACTCAAATGGACAAACCCTCTCATATGAGTTCAAGCATCCAAAGAAAATTTTGGATGAAATGCAACTACAAACCGATCTTATACGGCAGGATATTAGGATTGCTCAAGATAAACAAAAGAGTTATGCTGATCCAAAACGATCTACCAGATTTTTTGAAGAAGGCGATATTGTATTCTTGAGGGTGAAACCCAAACGTAGTTCTTCATCAATGGATAAGTGTAAGAAGCTAAGTGCAAGATATTGTGGACCTTTTGTAATCACATCATGAATTAATGATCAACCTTACAGACTCTTGTTACCACCACACATAAAGGTACATGATGTTTTTCACGTCAGCTTACTCAAGAAGTATGTACCCGATCCACAACATATTCTTGATGATTCTCTATTATCTACATCCACTGACGGAACTTTTGAAGTATATCCCAAAAAAATACTTCAGAGTAGAATCAAGCCTCTACGTAATCGGACCATTATTGAACACCTTGCTAAATGGTCAACATATCCTCAAGAAGATGCCACTTGGGAACGTGACGATGTAATGAGACTAAATTATCCAGACTTCATGTCGAGGTGAGGACACCTCGAATTTTTCAAGTGTGGGAGGATGTACAATCTCCAATTTTCAGGTCTCTTCTAAAACTAAGAAAAATAACTTTCAATATCTATTTTGTCAGATTTTGATTGACAGTATTGGAAAGTCATAATTATGTTGGGATGTTACGGTGTGGCGTAGTCCAGCTACGGTTTCCATTAGTTGGTTACATATTGCTGGGATGGTCAAATTTAATGTAAAAATTGAATGGTAAGTGGGAGAGTTGATCACCAAAAAGCAAAGGATTGTTTTTAGGAAAGAAAAAGTATTTTTAGAAAAGAGAGGAGGATCTTAGTTTAGAACTCTTTTCTTGGAGGCCAAATATCTTCTTGGAATCTCTAAATCGAACATCGAAATTCATGTCTTCACAAAAAAAAAAAAAATGTAAAGCCGCGAAAGTGCACGAACTTGTCCCTCCTTGCTCACTCTATTCTTAGCTGGTGCTTTTGGCCTTGAGAGCCTATATAAAGACTACTCTTCTTGTAATGGAATTGGCCTATTTAATTTGAGAGTAGCGGAAATTAAAGAGAGTACTTTTGAGAAATGACTTTGTGAGCATAGCGGTGAACATAATTGAAGGTAGAAACATAATCATAACAATTAGTTAACTTGGCATGAACAATACTTTTGCAAGAGAGAGAATTTAGAGAACATGACAACCGTTGAGGACCGGATTTATGTGGACTCGGTCCCCCCTCCAATAGGCATTTGTATTATGATTTCTCCCATTAAGAGAGACTTGTTACAATACAGTCTTTGTGTTCCTTGTGACCTAGGTGATGCAATGAAGATTGAAAGCTTCATGCATCACAAACATAACATAAACTTGAAGAAATCTTTAACTATCCCAAGCCTCAGTCCCAAGACCTCAAACACCTTCGAAGGTGGAGAGAGCTAGCAGGGAATGAGGGTAGGGAAGAGGAAGAAGAAACATTTCGTAGGAGAAAGAATTAGTTCCTCACTTATCATAACTCTTGTTGCTAGCATACATAATAGCATAGTAATGAAGAAGAAGGAGATGGCAAGCTTAAGCATTGAAGCATGGCTCTTGGTTGGATTTGCACTCCATATCCAAGAGTGTTGGTGTAGGCTCTTAACCTCTACTTGCTTGGAGAAGGAGAGGGAGCTCTTGCACTTTGCATAGCACACAATGAGAGTGTTTGTGAGTGTGTGTGGGTGAGTATACTCCCTAAGCAACCCCCCTCCTTGCTAGGTCAACCCCCTCTTCTAGCTCATCATTGAAGCTCATTGGCTCCTGCCAAGCCTAGCCAATCACAAGCTTGAGCCATTTCTAGCAATAGGTGTAGTCTTGGGACAAGTGTCCCTCTTTCCCCTTTGAGAGAGAGGACTTGATAAATGAAAAAACAATTGGATAATTGTTGTAAATTATCATTGGACCCCTTTTAATCCTAGCCAATAGAGTTCAAGCACCTCATGGAGGTAACATGGGTAGGGGCTTGACATGTGTCCCTGTTGCCTCTTTAAGCTTGGGATTTCCTTGAGAGTGTGTGTGTGTGTGTGTGTGTGTGTGTGTGTGTGTGTTCTCTCTCTAACCCCTAGGAAAAGGGCTCGCCCCCCTCTTTGTAGAGATCTTTTTGACCTTTGGTGCTCAAGCACCTTAGTCATCAAGCATGACTAAGCACTTGGACTAGGGGTGTTCCCACAAGCATCTTAGGCAAGCATGTCAAAGCACCTCAAGCACCTTAATCATGCAGCAGGTCAAGCACCTTAATCATGCAATAGGTCAAGTACTTCAAGCACCTTAATCAAGCACCTCAAGCACCACAAGCACCTCAAGCACAACAAGCACCTCGAGCTTGGGCCGGGTTCCCACCTCCGGGTTCCCACCTCAAGCTCATACCTAGATTTCCTAAGGTCAAAGGACTTTTACACACATTATTGGAGGTCTTCAATGAAGCTAAACCTAAGGTCTTATGCTCCATTGGTTAGCCTTGCTCTTTGATAGACCATCTCTCATTCAGGCCCCGTGTTGGGATAGATCTATAAGCACATATCTATATCTTAACACTTGTTCCCGTTCATTATCCCACATTAAGTGATCAATTTAATATGAGAAAATCATTTGGGTTGGTTTAGATATTAGATTTTATGACACTTCTTTCACTTAGAAGACACATAGATACACTCTCAGACGCAGAAGCTCTCTTGCCTTGACATCAAAATTACTTATCTATTATACGAAGTGGTGCAAGCTCTTCATCACCATCTCCATAAGCTCTTCTCTCTCATGAAGAAGAAGAAGAAGGATACTCTCTCTCTATTTTCTTATTATCTTCTCTCTCGTTTCACGGTGTACGCGCTCTCGAAAAGTTTTCGTGGTGGATACCTCTACGTAGTTCTCATCACCCCGCTCTTGCGCCAAAGCAAGAAGCCTTTTGAAAACCCCTAATTGATTCTAAAGCACGGTGAGAAACCATAAACTCCATACTCAACATCTCTCTCTCTCTCTCTCTCTCTCTCTCTCTCTCTCTCTATATATATATATATATATATATATATATATATATATATATATATATATCATTTCTCTACGTAGTCACCCTCTCGGTGATTGTTTTTTTTGCATACGAGTGCATATATGGATTAACCTAGTTTATATGAAGTTGACCCATGATTGTTTCATCATGCTTAATACGTTGATTTATGCACATGATGCGTTTATGATCACGCACGTGTATAAAAAAACAATTTTTGCTTCACATCATAGAGACGGTAGGAACATTGTTTTGGTCATAAATCACAAACCGTTATCAATCAGCCTGAATACTTCATACCAGTGGTAAAACACATCATTTAAAATATTTTCTCTCTTTGGTGTCATGTGAAAAACACATACGAGCTAAGAGATATGGTCAAAAAAACAGTTTGCTATCCACTACAACCAAATATTTTGACTCCAGGCTCCTTGGAGAACCACTATATAGATTCACTGGATGGGCAAACCCACTTAACCAATTGAAAATCTTGATGAAAGTTGATGAAAAATGGTTTAGGTCTCCATTATCACTTTAGGAATGCGAGTTATCAATCACTCTATTATCAATTTTACCTACACGCGTAGGAGCGCTATCAAGGGGGGATACCATATGACGTCGTGAGTTAACTAAGCTGTTTTGATATGTTTTATGGTTTGTTGTGGTAAGTTGATTTCAATTATTAGATGGCCCTAAACTTACATGGGAGTATATGGTTAAACATTCCGAACCACATAGGCAGATATGAATAAAGTGACTTTCTTTTGGGGTTACCGTTTGTTGTGTGAGTACCATATGATCAAAGTGACAATATGGAGTGATAGTTTATATTATGGAGCCGAACTTGATGCATTGGTTTGAGGTCAAACACTTTCATTTGCATGTTTTGCATGCTCCCGAAAATGTCAAAAAGTTGTTTTTGTACATGTGTGAAGTTATGGTTTATGGTTGACCTAAAGGTCGGAGTTGTTTTGCATCATGTTTATGGTGTTGGAATGTTATCATATGATGTATGGGAACTCATGAATTGATGTGGATGCCTCATATGCATGATTATGACTGCTTTCCACCTTTCTAGGTCAAAACTAGCTCTATGTGCTAGAGTGGTGAAGTGCAGATGTGATGCATCAACTTGCATGGTTGGATGTTGTCAAAATTGGATTTTTATATCATGATTAGTTTCTGGTTGGACTCTTTTTATGCATGAAAGAATCACATTTTAAGGGTCACATGTGTGTAGACTCTGATTGATTGCAAGAGATGTATCAAACTCCAAGTGTGGGAGTTGGTTCAGTGTGATTATGATTTATGGCTAAGGGCTGAGATTCCCTCATGGATTATGGTTGATATTTTATGATGGAAGCCGGTGTGGCTTATGGTTTTTCTTTTTGGATATGGTTATGCGCTACCGAAAGTTTTGCAACCATGTTACGTTCTAAAGTGGTTATGCAGGATTGGTCATGCCTCACCCAAGTAGGGTGGAGTGCTCACCCATGTGATGTGATTGGATTATGGTTTATGATTTTGGGATTGAATCATGAAGTGATTAAGATGGTTTATGGTGGATGTGTAAGGGTAGAGACCCTGTATACTCTAACTGTTTGGAAAAGGATTGTTTGTGCATCTAGGAAGTGCTTATTGTGATTGTACTCATGTGTAATGTTTCTCATGGTAGCGTCGCTACAAGACTATGATCACCTACATTGCTTAGCCCTAGACTAAAGGGTCATTGACCTGGGGCTCATCTACATGGTTAGTGCGTAGGGGGTTGAATGACCTACACGGCTAACGCGTTGGGGATCTTGCCTTGATTTGCCCAAACACCCAGTGTTGGGCATGGAAGAGGCGTGTCACCTAAATTGGTATGGTTGGTATTGATACCCTACCACCTGCTGGTATTTGGGATCCTTTCAGAGCTTGGGTTCATGGAGGGAGGCGAAGAGGCCTCACCTATGTCTGGCTTAGGTAGCCTGGAGGTGTTCTGGTTCTCTCCCATTGAAGTGAAATTCTCTCTATCGGTAGTAGAGAAGAAGTGGATGGGTGGAGTGGTCGATATCTACACAGGGTCTGATGCTCTGCTAGTTGTTTTTTCATAGACTTTTTGATGTTATGGTATACCCAGATTTTGTCATTGCATCAATACATGGTTGCCTGTTCCATTTAGATGGGCATTTAAAGATTCTCTGTTTTCATCTTCTCATGTCTCCATGCACTCTATTTCACCCTCCACTATATTCTCTCTCTCTCTCTCTTCTTGCAATGCGGTGTACACATATATTCTCCCTCCACAATGTTATATTTTTCTTGAGTACACTTTCATTCATAACACGCATTCAGGGGTAGCACTAGTCGCTAGGTACCTCTGGATGCAGTCCGGCTCATGGCCTAAACTCCATGCTTGGTCGGGCGCTAAGAACTCCTCCCCTATGCAAATGCTTCCGCAACTTTGATGTATATTGAAAATTGTATAAAAGTGTAAAATTGTATATTTTGTGCATAGACCCCTGGGGAGGGGTATCTCTCAATTCTAGTCACAACAACTTGTGGCATCACACCTTAGACCAATATCTTGGTTACATCAGCTAGTCAATCTAAATTGAAGACTGCGCTTTGTCCTTCCTCTTTGAGATGATGTAGATCTTGTCATTCAGGTGGTGGTGATTTTTGTTGAGGTAGTGGTGCTACTAATGTGTTCATACCTTCAAGAGACCATCTACCTCTCTCTTTAAAAGATAGTACACCGACAGGTGCACCACGTGCACCTTCTTGGGGATCACATGACTTTGATTCTAGCAAGGTGTACAAGACCAAGGATGGGGCACCAACTATGGATAGGGCCCAAAAGTCCATGTGTCAGAGGGTTCTCTAGCTTTGTATAGTGCAGCTTGGGCACTGTGTGATAGAGCATTGGAAAAATCAGGATGCAGAGAGAAAGAATTACATCATTTATGTCATTCATAGAGAGTAGAGATCAGAAGAGGGATATGATCTAGTCTCCAATGACTGGATCACATGAGTGGCTATTGCGACAATGTCACATTGTCAATCTGAAGCACGATACAAATAAAAATTCCACGATCCAAAATCGGAATGTTGGACACAAAGGGGAGGTCAAGAATTTCTCAAGAGTAGCAAGAGTATCCATGCAACCAAAGCATGCATGGAGTCTGTAGGATCTTCTCATCTTGGAAGTGGAGGATACAAGACTATTTGACATGAGTTTGTAAGTGTCATGCACTATTTAAATAGAATATGTAGATATGTTTTTCAAGTCTTTATCTTATGGTTAAGTGTTTATATTATAGGAGCTTTCCGGCCATACAGCATCCTTCCTCAACGGGTAGAGAGGAGAAATATGGATTCAAGCATGGACTATCAGTTCTTCTTCTACAGCTTCAGGATGAGAGAGAGGCTATTGACTGGGAAGCCTTATCTTTATTAGTCTAGTCAATGTATATATTTTCATTTGTACATGCATATGATAGTTGTTATGTTTATGATTATGTCCATTTTGATTATGGTTACGTTTAAGGTCATGGTTATAGTTTTAGAACTCAATTATGGTTATGTTTTGTGATTTACACAACGGTTATGGTTATGGTTTTAGAATTTGGTTATGGTTATGATTATGGTTTCAAAATTCGGTTAGAAATATGGTTTGAGGTTATGGTTATGGTTTCAAAATTTGGTTATGGTTTCAGTATTCAGTTATGGCTATGGCTTGAGGTTATGCTATGGTTTTATAATTCCATTATGGTTATATTTTGCAATATACATGATGGTTATGGTTTATGAGTATTGGTTTGCGAGTATTGTTATGGTTATGTTTTGTGGATCTCATCATGGTCGAATATGTATTTACACATCTGTGGAAATTTCAAGAAAAATGAAGGTGGGAGTGCGGTTGATTTTGCACTCTCTCCTTTGAGCAAGTTTTCCAATTTTCAAAAGATCACACATGGGGTATTTTTAGTTCCGTTTTTGTGTTTGTGTGTAGGATGCCTCTTTTCGATCCTATTTTCGATCGTGTTGCTAAAGACAAGAGGTTACGACAAAAATAGCCGTTTTTTGTCTACCTATTTGGGGGAGACAATCTCTATAATCGACAGACGTTGTACGACTAAGATTGTGACTAAGATTGCGATTGTGATTGAGAGTGAGAGTGTGATATGAGATTGTGCACAAGATTGAGATTGAGATTGAGATCAAGAATGAGATAGATTGGGGGTGGTTAGGCGTTTTGACATGAGCTATGCTCTTCTTGTACTCATTATCATATATCATTACAAAAATTTTATTTCATCTGCCTACTCCGCATACTCTGTATTTTCTTATTCATCAATCTATTTCTCTCTCTCGTTTCACGTCACAAGCATGAGCTATGCTCTTCCTATATCCTATATCAATACAAATTTTTTATTTCATTTGTCTACTCTGTGGACTCTATATTTTCTTATTCATCAATCTGTTTCTCTCTCTCTCTTGTGTTGTGTCACAAATATATTCACTGCAGCTTTTTTGCGTTCTCTTTCTTCACCCTTAAAAGTTAGTGATCTTGTATTTTTCAACAAATTGTCTACCTTTTTTTGGGTGAGAGAGTGCAGAGAATCCAGATTGGGACCATGTCCCTGATTGGAGCTTTTCTCCTGCATATCTTGAGGCCGTCTGGGACAGGCAACAAGAGAGATGACCTCTAAACACCCCTCAAGGCTTCCGTGCTGCTCAATTGGGACTCAGGCAAACATAAGGCAAAAACAGAAAACAACAATAAACCCACATCCAAACAAGTGAAGGGGCACCACCTAGTTATAGAGTAAGAACTAGGACGCAAAAGAGGTGAATCCTTGAGCAATACAAGCAATAAGGAAGGGTACACTATCACTAATGACAATGCTACAAATACACACACCAAACACACACAGAAAGAGAGAGAGAGAGAGAGAGAGAGAGACTAGAGAGAGAGTTTTGTGCAAGAATTTAACTTCAATTCTAATGATTTACGTGGGTGTATAAACAACTTGGAGGAGATTCAAGAGATGGAGCTTTTCTCCTGCATATCTTGAGGCCGTCTGGAACAGGCAACAAGAGAGATGACCTCTAAACACCCCTCAAGGCTTCCGTGCTGCTCAATTGGGACTTAGGCAAACATAAGGCAAAAACAGAAAACAACAATAAACCCACATCCAAACAAGTGAAGGGGCACCACCTAGTTATAGAGCAAGAACTAGGACGCAAAAGAGGTGAATCCTTGAGCAATACAAGCAATAAGGAAGGGTACACTATCACTAATGACAATGCTACAAATACACACACCAAACACACACAGAAAGAGAGAGAGAGTGAGAGAGAGTTTTGTGCAAGAATTTAACTTCAATTCTAATGATTTACGTGGGTGTATAAACAACTTGGAGGAGAGTCAAGAGACACAATTAAGTTTGATGATGTTGTGGTCTACACATTGTATTAGGGTTATGGGAACCCTCTCACCATACAACCCTCTTATAATGTTTTTCCAAGAAACAAAGACAAACACAAAAGTTCCTGAGTCACATACAAGAAAATACTACAAAAGAATCTCAAAATGAAAACGCATCACCTTAAACCAAATGAGATGAGGTTTCCAAGCGTGAACTGGAGAGACTCAAGAGAGTTTTGAATTGTGACTGCACCAAACTTATTGATTCAATTGATGTGCAAGAGTAGGTACAACTTTGATTGGAAGTTATGAATCACTCACTCCCTTGCAATGCTACAACTAGGTCAAAGAAGCTTTCCTATAACCACAAGTAATGGTGTATAGAAAGCTCACCCTCTCTGTACAACTAAGATGGAGAATGGTATGCTCAAAGTAGCAATAGGGTAGAGATCAGGCCCTTTACAAAGGGAAAAGGGCTCTATTTATAGGTGAGGAGATCACTTATTAGGATTATCTCCTAATCAACATCTACATTGAAAACCATGTTTATGAAATTTTTTATATGTTCTTATGAGAGTGGATCTCTCTTGTCTCTTGAGTGACATGGATGTGGGCTCAAGAGGAGAGAATTATTGAGGTGAAATAGAGAAGATTCTAGAGAGGTGAGTGATTTTTGTGTGAGGTTGCCTACTTCAAGGTAGAGTAGAGTGGGTGCAATTTATAAGAAAGGGTTAGCAGTTAGTATTAGCAATCACTAGAAAAAGTTAGTTATGTAGTTACAATGGGTAGAATGACTTGAAAGGAGGGGTGAATGCGATGGGCATACCCTTGAGATGGTGAATCCTTGTGAAATCTTGTCAAAAGTGATCATCATTCTTATTCTTCTTCTTTTCATGCTGCCGCCATTTTTTTGAATCACCATAAATAGAATGAGGATTTTGTTGATAAAAAAATCCCCATTTTGTAGAGATTAAGTATTAAAATTGCAATATGGGTTAATAGAGAGAGATATAGCGATGGTTTGGATGTAGGTAAAGCTTCAAAAGAGAGCTATGTGAGTGAGAGGAGAGGATAATGGTGATGAGGATGAGAGAAACCATGGAAGTTTCATGTATGAGTGAGGGATTGGGAGGAATGAGTGTGTGTGTGTGTGTGTGTGTATGTGTGTGTGTGTGTGTGTGTACAAGTGTGAAAAGAAGTGAGAGAAGCCTAGAGGTGATGTGAGAAAAAGTGGGCAGACTGGGGTCCACCATAAAATTCGTATCTGACCGATGGTAGCTCCAAAAAATATAAAAAAAATTGAGGTGATTATTGCACTAAATCCTGCTGTCCATGATGCATGCTTGTCAGTTTTGCTGCAGATTCACATGTGTGGTTTTTCGACAGTGGTGCTACAAAGCACATTACCTCACATCGTGAATTATTTACCTCTCTCGAGTCTGTCCCTCATGGGAATTCAATCACTTATGCCAACAATGCCTCTTATCTAGTTCAGGGAGTTGGAAAGATTGTGCTTACATCTGCTAATGGCAGTTCTTTCACACTTGTTGATGCACTTTATGTACCTGGGATCAAGAAGAATCTCTTGTCTGTATCCGCACTTGCTAGACTTGGACTTGTAGTCAAATTTGTGGATGACAGATGTACAGTTCATGATCTCAGTTTTGGTGATGAAATTGTTGCATCTGGCCTTTTGTGCCGTGGGCTGTATAAGCTCACTTTGTATGACAAGTGTGGAAAAAAATTTTCAAATGCTGTTGCAGATTCAAGGGCTATTTCAGATGCAAAACTTTGGCATGCACGTTTTGGTCATCTGAATTTTTCCAGTTTGCTGCGTTTTGCAGAAATTTGATATGGTTGCTTCTTTGCCGCCTCTTGAAGCACCTGTCAAACATGTTTGTGAAAGCTGTATTTTGGGTAAGATGCAGCGTTCTAAGTTTCCAAAGGATGGTTCAGCTCGGGCCACATGCAGGTTGCAACTTGTGCATAGTGATGTTTGTGGGCCCATGCAAACTCCGTCCTTAGGCAATTACCTTTACTTCATGACTTTCATTGATGATTACTCCAGGCATGCATGGGTATTTCCGCTTAAAGCGAAGTCCGAAGTTTTTATGTGCTTCAAACAATTTCTGGCTATGGCTGAAAAGGTCTCAAAATGTACTATGGGCACCCTCTGTTCTAATCGAGGGGGGGAATATATGTCTCATGAATTTAATGCATTTTTGGCTAGTCGTGGGATAAAACACCAATGTACAGTGCCTTATATACCTCAACAAAACACCAATGTACAGTGCCTTATACACCTCAGCAAAATGGTGTTGCTGAGAGGAAAAACAGGTCATTGACGGAAATGGCACGATGTATGGTCAAAAGTCAAGCTTTGCCGCATTCTTTTTGGCTTGAGGCCATCATGTGTGCCACTTATGTACTTAACAGGTGTCCTACGAAAGCTTTGCAGTCTATTACTCCGTATGAAGCATGGCATGATAGAAAGCCTTCTATTGAGCACATGCGTGTTTTTGGTTGTTTGGCATATGCTTTGGTGCCACAAGTGCAGCGCAAAAAATTGGATGATAAGGCTATCAAATGTATTTTTTTTGGTTATAGTGCTGAAAGCAAAGGCTACAGGTTGTATCATCCGCAAAAAAAACGAATTCTGGTTTCTCAGGATGTAGTGTTTGTGGAAGATTCTGTTCAGCCCTTGCTGTCATGTACTAGAGACAATAATGTAAGCTCACAGGACATTTATGACACTTTGTTGCCTCTTTTCAGTGGTGTAAATACGAATGTAACCAATGAGGAAAATGTACAGCCTATGGGGGTTTTTGAAAATGTTCTAGATCAGCCTATTACTGATGCAGATGTACATGATGTACTTGATGAGGAAAGGGCTGAAAATGAGCAGGCTAGAGGTATGCCAAAATGGCTAGTGCACACTTTGCGTGATGGTAAATTGGATGCACCTTTGTCTAGTCGTACTCGTTCAGGCTCTCGCCATGCATCTTATGCATTAGATTGTTATGCTTTGGCTGTGTCTAGCTTACATGATGTTGAGGAGCCTCTGTCTTTTGATGAAGCATAGAATTCAGAAAATTGGATGGCTACCATGCAATCAGAATATGATGCACTTATAGAAAATGACACATGGACTTTATGTGATTTGCCTCCTGGCAAAAAGGACATTGGTACGAAGTGGGTTTACAAGTTGAAACGCAAGCCGGATGGTGAGATCGATCGCCATAAGGCTCGACTTGTTGCAAAAGGTTATGCACATCAAAAAGGTATAGATTATGAAGAGACTTTTGCTCCCACTTGTTGTATGACTACTGTACGTTTTCTATGTGCATTGGCAGCTCATTTTGGCTGGGATGTACATCAATCAGACATTGTTACTGCTTTCATGAATGGTGACATATTTGAGGAAGTTTATGTAACGCAGCCTCCCGGTTTTTTCATAAAAGGACAAGAGGACAAAGTGTGCAGATGTAAGAAGGCTTTGTATGGGTTAAAGCAATCTCCTTGTGCTTGGTATGAGAAAGCTGACACTCATTTGGTTAAACGAGGCTTTTGTAACAGTCCAACAGAAAGCACATTGTATGTAAAGCGTGAGGGTGATGTACTTCTCATTGTGGTTCTTTATGTTGATGATTTGCTGATCACTGGACCAAATGAGAGACATATTGCTGAATTTAAGGCTGATTTGAATGCTACTTTCAAGATGAAAGATTTGGGGCTGTTGCATCATTACTTGGGTATACAGTTTAAGCAGTGTGATGGTGGTATTGCCTTGTGTCGGAAAAGTTACATAGAGACATTTCTATGTAAGTTTGGACTTGAGGACTGCAAACCTATTTCCACTCCCATGGAAATAGGTTTGAAGTTGAGTCTACATGATGCTGGCGATCCTGCTGATGTCACTCTTTACCAAACTGTTGTTGGCTGCCTCATTTATGTATGCAACACGAGGCCGGATATTCAGTTTGCAATCTCACAAGTCAGTAGATTTATGCATAGCCCAGGGTCTAAGCATTGGCAGGCTGTGATAGCCTCCGATTTCGTCATCAAAAAGGCTAAGAAGATGCGAGTTTTTCCCAAAATCAATTAATTTTTACCTATGTTTTATGGCATCTATGCCTGTGTCACCTTGTTGCTATAGAATTTTGCACCATATTATTTTGTAAATGCTCTTGGCTTATTTAGCGGATCCGCAATTGTAAAAGCCATAGCATGTGATCTCTCTCTTGTTTTGAAAAGTAAAGCCATAAGCCATGTACATTTATAAAAAGCTTAAGCCTAAGGTCCAAAACCTTATGTAGCCTTTTTCAAATTGATTAAAGAAAGGGAAAAAGAGGAGGTCGTGTGATCTTGGGAGGTATGGGAAGTTGTAACCAACTTCCTATATCTACTCAAGCACGCCACTTTTCTAACTCTCTTGGTTGAGCACAAAACTTGCTTCTCTCTCGTCTCTGTGTGTTTCTTGAATATCAATGGAAGAAGAGAGTGAGAGTGAGGATGATGCAGATGATAGTATCTCTTGTGTGTTTCAATAATCTTGTGTGTGCATGGCTATGGCCATTCTAGAGAAGGAGAGAGAGAGAGAGAGAGAGTAAAATCTGTGTGTGTGTTTCTTGAAAGCCTTTCTTGTAGTTTTAATGGATATGGGGCACCCCAAAGCATAGATTTTGCTTGCTCGTGAGCCCGGATCAGTGTAGGTTTGGCTTTGCTTGGAAGGAACTTTCATTTGGTGCGTCCGCCGGGAACCAGCTAACTGTACAGCTACGGGGCACCCTGGTGCATATATTTTGCATGCTGGTACCTAGGGTTTGGCCAATCCAGAAAAGGCAATGTCTGTGAAGTAATGTTGAAAAGAGAGAGTCTTAGATTGACTTGGGATTATCTCAATATTATATATACTTTTCATGCTTGTAACCTTGGACGAAATGAATTTAGCTAAAGTTGACATTATGTGAGTAAAGCTCAAGATGCATCTTAGATGATTTAGAGAATATTGCTTAAGCTGATTCAGTTTGGTCTAAAGGGACTAGAGCAATGGAGCAAGAGAATAGTGAAGGTTATAATGTGGATAGTGTGATTAGAGATTGTTTGGCCAAAATATCCATATTAGAAATTGAAAAGAATCAAGCTTTGCTTGAAGCTAAACATAACAAGGACCTAGTCAGGTTAATTGATGATTGTTATAGTTATGATGTAATAGCATTAAAAGAGGAAATAGCAGAGATGTGTCAAATTATTAATCTTGAACGTAAGTCACATCTTGAACAAATAGCAACCTTGAGCGATGATGTTAAAGCAACGAGAGAGGAGCTTGGCAAGTGTAGAAAATTTGTATTAAGTGATCAGGTGATAAGTGGCCACAGGGGAGATGAGAGCATAATTCCATTAAGAGAAAAAGATAGTAATAATCATTGTGTCTATCAAATGGAAGAACCCAATACTTCATGTTCCTTAGAAGTCAGAAAAAAGCTAACTAAGGGAACAAGTGAGTCGAAAATTATCAAACCTAAATATCAACCGAAATGTAAGCATTGTGGTATAGCAAGCCATATTGCTAGATTGTGTGAGAAGAAGAAATTATCCCAACAAACAGTGGTGCAAGATAGGAGATAATATGCGTAGTGGATAGGGAATTATACAAGTAGGGCATTGTAGCTTTCTAGTGGAAAGTAGGTGTCTGTAGCATGTATACATGTTTGGAATCCATAGCATAATAGAACAAATTGGATGGGGTTTGACGTAGGGAGCTGTAGCTTCTTGATAAAAGTAGGTTTTTGGACCTCGTATAGATGTCTTTAACCAGGTCATGGTTTACGAGTAGGATTTTGAAGCTTTTACCGAAAGTAGGTAACTGGACCATGTATGGATACCTGTAGGGTAGCACCTTTTGGCTTAGCCAATGCACCTGCACTATTCCGTCATATGTAGTGAGAGGCTTTAAAAAAAACAACAACAAACATAACCACAAAAATACAAACAAATAAAAAAATCCACAAAAATCCAAAAAGAAATGTTTGATTTTTTGTTTTATTCAAAACAAAACATTAAAAAGAAAAAACAAAACAAAAACCCACAAAAATTAGGAGTAGGATAACTACATTTCTTTAGGGGGAGTGTAGTCTAATCTTTTTGCAGAACCGAGCAATTTTGCGGAGAAATACCTGTTACAAATTGGAGCTGACTGTCAAAGCTATCTCTGGAGATGAAGCTCTAAAGTGGAGCATTTTCAAGCAGATTAACCAGGTGGTTTACTTCTAACTATACTGTTCAGTTACTTAGTTTTCATTATTTGTGTGCTTGTTGTAATAGATGAGTCAGTGACAAGTTAGTACAACACTATTCATAGTTATATTAGACTTGTTAGCTTAGGGGGTTTATATGTTCTTTTTAACTTTCCTTTATCTAGACTTAGCAATTAATGACCGGTGACCAAGCTGTTAGTGGCTGAGAAAGGTAGTCAAGGTGCTCATTTAATAGAGTCACTTTAGCTAAACTAGTTTTTGGCAATATATTTATGCTCTTAATGGTGATCTAACGATCCCTAGAAGTGATGTAGGTCTCTGTGGTTGGGAGTATAGACCTTTAAACTCTAGATTATGGTCGGTATGCTAGTTAATTTACACTATTGATGAGCCAAGGGGAGAATAAAACAAAACTTATATGTTATATGTTGTGTGACCGTCGCCGTACAAGTTTGGTAGGCGGGTGGATCCACTTTGTCTCTAGTAACAGAGCCACGAGCCGTAGCCAGGTTTTGTACGGGATGGAAGTGTAAGTGCTAATAATTCCTGCTCGACGCAGCAGTGAGAGTGGAATGTGTGCGAAATAAATAAAATATAGAAAAAACAATCAAGTCCGACGTGACTTGCTAAAAATAAAAATAAAAACAAGAAAGAGAATGCATGAAGAAAGAAAAAAAACACTAAAAACTTGGGAATTCAAAAGAAGGGAACCTAAATTAAGGGCGATGACTTGCACTTAGATGTGAATACTGTATATTTTCTATAATATAGGGGTTGATTGGTTTACCTCTATAGAGCTCTAGCACTATGGAGGGGGGTTGTTCTTGCTATTAAACATTAATAAATTTATTGTTTTGCCTAGGGTGGTTTATAGTTATTCCATTAACTAGTCACTTTATTATTAATTTTAGTTGCTTAAGGTGAGGTTTAGGTTTGTGATTTTTAAATCTTTGTAAATGCTAGCTAGTGAGGGTATATACGTTTCCTAGGCCCAACATGTTTATATAACTATGTCTAGTGTTTATTAATTTGTCATTGAGTTGTCACTGACTAACTGATTAATGGTTTTATTGTTGAAACAAATTTAGTTCTTGTTTTAAATCAAGTAAGAATGGACAGATTACTGGTGTTAGTGTAATGTGTTTCAGGCTTTATGCTCACGAGGACGTTCACAGTTAAGGAGGGGAGCCAGTTATTTTTCAAAGTGTAGCTGCTAAGCTGGAGAGTTGCAACAGTTCAAGAAGTTCATACGAGTGTAGAAGACATTCTTGTTCGTCGAGGACGACTTCATAATTGAGTGAGGGAGGAATGTAGACACCAGAATATTTTTACATTTTGTACCAAAACTGGGGTAACTTGGGATCTGCACGGGCATGTTAGGTGCATTAGCATATTAATGATTTCCATAATGAATGCATTAGTGCTAAGTCTTGTTAATTTTATAACTGCTTGCTAATAAGATTTAACTTAAGATAGTTAGTCCCTTGATGACTGGAGTTAGTTTTAGAGAGTTTTTTGTTAGTTAGGGTAGTGACTTTAAATTCGAGCCATGGCCATTAGATATTCCAGTCTGAGTTTAATAGGAAATTTTAAGCGCTAGATGAATCTGTAGTCTAAGTTCACTTGAATAAATTGACAAGTACCAGTAGATTTTAAGCTTGTTCTGCAAAAGGAAACTGCAAAGGTTTATAGGCGTTAGTGAAAAATCTAACAAGTTATCTTAGTCTGACTTAAAAACTGGATTATCTATAGGTGGTTTTGGGAAAACGTTAGTATGTGGCCGCAGTGAGAGGTCTTGAGCTCGAGAATAGCTAACGTAGATATTTGAGGTTTTGAGCATTACCCTGTGAGACTGAACTCGAGAGAACAATAAGAAGAGCGCGAGTATAGAGCCAAGAGGGAGGCTGCAAGAAGTGTTGCCTTGTGTGGGTCGAAAACCATGAGAGCAAGAGATAGAGTGTGAAGGGGAGATTAAATGAATTTCAAAGTTCAAGATCAAAACAATTCGATTGGTCAAAGCTTAGTTTGATTGTTCAATTCGATTGGTCAAAGCTTAGTTGACGCACTAATGCATTATAGAGTAGTACTAAGTTAATTTAATTTGTGTCATAGTAAGAGTGAGCGAGACCCGCCGGTAGGCGGGTCGCGCAAGCTAGTATAGTAAAGGCATATATGATCGATGTAGGCTGGAGATCCTTTTAAGCCCCCCATCACGATACTGCAATACAATATCACGATGGCCGATGTTTCTCTCATCTCCTTGCCCTGGCATAATAGCTGCAACCTCAGATCCACGTGGAGCTAAATATTGCCAACCATTTGTACGCTTCTCAGTAATGACCATCTTCATGTTTGGGATTCCTTCATTCCCCATTGTTGTAGCAGCAAACCGAAAGGCATTTGCATATGGGTTAACACGATGCATTATAGCTTGCAAACTATGCAACGAATCTCTATCTAAATCTGGCACATGATGCAATCTATTGTTGATCTCATTCTCTGTATCAAAAAAGTACAATTGTGCAAAGCGAGGGATCTGATCCACTCTTTCGCACGGTGTCATGGGCCCAATATTATGGTAGATGGCACCGTGAACTTTAAAAGTGTACACACCTCTCCCTCGCGTAAGTTTCTCATCAACATGAGCACCCAAAGAATTAAAAGCCAATACATTATTATATGCTCTGATGTGTTTACTAATACTAGAACGGGCACTAAGCTAAAAGTATAGTAAAGGCATATATGATCGATATTGTAGCTCACTAAGTTAATTTAATTTGTGTTATAGTAAGAGCGAGCGAGACCCGCCGGTGTAGGTCTAGTGACCTCCCTACGTATCAGACAAAGGGGGTGCATCTCCCATAAAGAAACCACGTAGCTCAAACCATGCAGCAAGAGAGAGAGAGAGAGGGTTGGGGGGGGGGGGGGGGGGGGGGGGGGGGGGGGGGGGGGGGGGGGGGGGGGGGGGGGCGGGGGGGGGGGGGGGGGGCGGAGGGGGGGGGCGGCGGCAGAGCGGAGGCTAGAGCATATTGCAGAAAATCCGAGAGCAGTGAGTATTTGAAAAGTGAGCCTAAGCTTAGTGATGATTACTATATGCCTTTACTATACTTTTAGCTTAGTGCCTCATATATGATTTTTCTCAAACACAGGGAGTAGGTGCTTAAACTCTCTCTCTCTCTCTCTCTCTCTCTCTCTCTCTCTCTCTCTCTCTCTCTCTCTCTCTCTCTCTCTGCATCAGTGTTCAAGAAAAGTGTGTCAACTAAGCTTTGACCAATCGAATTGAACAATCAAAACATATATTAAGCGGACTATGACACAATCACAGACCGCTTAATATATAGTATGGGTTTCTAGAAATTTTGAATAGATATAGGTCTAGAATTTTGTATGTGTGGAAAAATGATTTTTCTCAAACCGTGTCGCAAGAAAGATACTGAAGACGTCTCCTACACACGAAGGTCCTTTTTTTGCATCTGTTGGTGACCATGCCCTATTTAGTTTTGAATGTGCATGTATGTTTATGCAAGTGTGTTCACATGATCTAAACATCTATACTGCATAAACATCTATATTAGTGCAAAGAGTTTGGTAAAGGTTCTACATGATATTTTAGACATTTTTGCAAAGTAAGAAGATTTACTCTTGATACCTATTGTTCTCATTTAGTGCTACATGTCATAAATTTTTGCTTCGAAGGCATCACATACCTTAGGTCTATTATTATATAAGTTAATGATACACACACAGAGATGCCTCGCAAAACACGTAATTCTATAACCAACACACCTACATACACGGTTGTGTAAATACATAACCACATTAACAGAAGACTATGGAACCTTTTTCGCTTTGTCTAACAACTAGCTATTATATCTATTCAAAAATTCTAGAAACCTATTCTATATATTAAGCGGACTATGATTGTGTCATAGTCCGCTTAATATATGTTTTGATTGTTCAATTCGATTGGTCAAAGCTTAGTTGACGCACTTTTCTTGAACACTAATGCACACACACACACACACACACACACACACACACACACACACACACACAGAGAGTTTAAGCACCTACTCCCTGTGTTTGAGAAAAATCATATATGAGGCACTAAGCTAAAAGTATAGTAAAGGCATATAATAATCATCACTAAGCTTAGGCTCACTTTTCAAATACTCACTGCTCTCGATTTTTTGCATAGCTCTCCTCCGCTCTTGCCCCCCTCCCCCCCCCCCCCCCCCCCCCCCCCCCCCCCCCCCCCCCCCCCCCCCCCCCCCCCCACTCTCTCTCTCTCTCTCTCTCTCTCTCTCTCTCTCTCTCTCTCTCTCTCTCTCTCTTTCTCTTGCTGCATGGTTTTAAGCTACGTGGTTTCTTTATGGGAGATGCACCCCCTTTGTCTGATACGTAGGGAGGTCACTAGCCCTATACCACAATAATATGTTTCAATTAGATACCTACAGGACATGGATAGCCAATATATTGACAAAATCAAGGAAATGAATTTTGTATGTGTGGAAAAATGATTTTTCTCAAACACAGGGAGTAGATGCTTAAACTCTCTCTCTCTCTCTCTCTCTCTCTCTCTCTCTCTCTCTCTCTCTCTCTCTCCTCTCTCTCTCTCTCCTCTCTCTCTCTCTCTCTCTCTCTCTCTCTCTCTCTCTCTGTGCATCAGTGTTCGAGAAAAGTGCGTCAACTAAGCTTTGACCAATCGAATTGAACAATCAAAATAGCTGATTGAAGGGACGGGGAGAAGGAGAAAGTCCGCTTGGAAAATTCAAGAAAATAGAGTTAAATTGCAAAAAAATCATCTATCTTGAAAAAAATTCTCTCTGAAACTACCCCAAAGCAAACGTCTGATTGATTTTTTTTTGGTAAAATTACCAAACCAAAATACCCCTCTAATTTGTGGAAATTCCCAAAGTATCCCCCAAATTTCAAAAGTTATCAAAATACCCTTGTATTTATGTTCCTAATCTAAGGTAGAAGTAAGCAAGGACGCATCGAAGGCAGAAGCAAGGGCACCATCCTCAAAATATCGTGTCTTGCTGAGCCGATGGAGAAAGTTGCAGTGACTACAAAGGTACCTGGAAACTCTAATATGGTTAAGTTGCAGGCTGGTTATCTCTTCCCTAAAATTGCAAGGCGACACAATGCGCATATATTGCAGAAGTATCCAGATGCTAGTGTTAAATCACTCGTGCGCCTATGTACTCTCTTCAATTAACATTGCAGAGCAAGAAGACGTGTCACGTTGTGTTTAATTGCGCAAACTTTGTGCGCGCGAGTGTGTCACGCTCGTTGTTTGGTCCGACTCAGAGCACACTCGCCAGTTCTATTGGTATCACCTCACTCAGGCAAGTATGGCCAGACGAAACCATATTTTCAACCACGTGGCCGCCTGAATTCCTCTTTCATTATTAGCATAGATGACCATCTCTCTCTCTCTCTCTCTCTCTCTCTCTCTCTCTCTCTCTCTCTCTCTCTCTCTCTCTCTCTGTCCTCTCTCTCTCTCTCTCTCTCTCTACGCAGTATTCACCTAGGTCGTCGGGCTGCAGGGAACATAGCTGGCTGAAGGGAGGGGAAAGGAGAAATTTCGGGCCAAAATAGAGAAAAAAGTGTGAAACTCCAGAAAAAAAAAAGCATGATTTTCTAAAACTTCCTCTTGACAAAATCAAGGAAATGAATTTTGTATGTGTGGAAAAATGATTTTTCTCAAACACAGGGAGTAGGTGCTTAAACTCTCTCTCTCTCTCTCTCTCCTCTCTCTCTCTCTCTCTCTCTCTCTCTTCTCTCTCTCTCTCTCTCTCTCTCTCTCTCTCTCTCTCTCTCTCTCTCTGTGCATCGGTGTGTCAAAGAAAAGTGCGTCAACTAAGCTTTGACCAATCGAATTGAACAATCAAAACAGCCGGTTGAAGGACGGGGAGAGGAGAAAGTTTGCTTGGAAAATTCAAGAAAATAGAGTTAAATTGCAAAAAAATCATCTATCTTGAAAAAAATTCTCTCTGAAACTACCCCAAAGCAAACGTCTGATTGATTTTTTTTTGGTAAAATTACCAAACCAAAATACCCCTCTAATTTGTGGAGATTCCCAAAATATCTCCCAAATTTTGAAAGTTACCAAAATACCCTTGTATTTATGTTCCTAATCTAAGGCAGAAGTAAGTAAGGACGCATTGAAGGCAGAAGCAAGGGCACCATCCTCAAAATATCGTGTCTTGCTGAGCCGATGGAGAAAGTTGCAATGACTACAAAGGTAGCTGGAAACTCTAATATGGCTAAGTTGCAGGCTGGCTATCTCTTCCCTAAAATTGCAAGGCGACATAATGCGCATATATTGCAGAAGTATCCAGATGCCAGTGTTAAATCACTCATGCACCTATGTATTCTCTTCAATTAACATTGCAGAGCAAGATGACGTGTCACGTCGCGTTCAGTTGCGCAAACTTTGTGCGCGTGTGTGTGTCGCGCTCGTTGTTTGGTCGGGCCGACTCAGAGTACACTCGTCGGTTCTATTGGTATCACCTCACTCAGGCAAGTATGGCCAGATGAAACCATTTTCAACCATGTAGCCGCCTGAATTCCTCTTTCATATATAGTATAGATGACCGTCTCTCTCTCTCTCTCTCTCTCTCTCTCTCTCTCTCTCTCTCTCTCTCTCTCTCTCTCTCTCTCTCTCTCTCTACGCGTATTCACCTAGGTCATCGGGGGGCTGCAGGGAACATAGCTGGCTGAAGCAAGGGGGAAAAGGAGAAATTCCGCCCAAATAGAGAAAAAAGTGTGAAACTCCAAAAGTCAGTAGCTTGGGTATTGGCGGATACCACAGAGCCCATCCCTTTGCCATATCCTCATCCATAGAAGCCAAAGCCAAAGCCTTTGTCTACTCATGAAGGATATAGTGGATATGGTGTTGAGCAGGGGGAGAAACCCCTTCGTGCTGCCATAGCCAAGAGGCTTTATGTGGACCTCAACATCAATGAAGAGAGAGAGAGAGAGAGAGAGAGAGAGAGAGAGAGAGAGAGAGAGAGAGAGTCCAAGGTGATGAAGGTGAAAAGGATAGGGCCAGCATAACACGTGGCCACATCTCTCTCTCTCTCTATCTGTGTCTGTGTGTGAGCAGTTGAGTCTCGAAAATACTGTGGTGGTAGCTGGCTGTGGAGAGAGAGAGAGAGAGAGAGAGAGAGAGAGAGAGAGAGAGAGGAACTGCACTAAAATCTTGACCGCAAAGTTGGAGCTTATGCTTTGATTGGACTCAATGTTTAGGAAAAATGCGTCTCAAATTAATATTGCACCATTTTCAATTTCAAAAATGCCGGTTAAAGGCAAGGGGAAAAGGAGAAATTCCGCCCCAAACCAGAAGAAATTGCTATAAAAACCCTCTTGGAAAACTCAAGAAAGGGTCTTTTGAATGTTTGGAGAAATGATTTTTCCTGAACACTAATTGGACCTAAGGTGACAGGTCTCTCTCCCTCTGTATCTCTCTCTCTCACTCAAAAAGGGGGAATTTTGAATGTTTGGAAAAATGATTTATCAATGTGGTTAACTTATTACCTCAAGTGTATAATTTGCCCGAAATTCTACCATTGAATTGATGATGAGGATCTTCCCACCAAAGAGGCGCTCTCTATTATGAGTCTCGCCTGCTCTCTCTCTCTCTCTCTCTCTCTCTCTCTCTCTCTCTCTCTCCCCGCACCCATCGGACTCTTTTAGCGCTCTAGTATTCATTGGGTAACATGGTTTTGCCTCTCTCTGTCTCTCTCTCTCTGTCTCTCTCTCTCTCTCTCTCTCTCTCTCTCTCTCTCTCTCTCTCTCTCTCTCTCGGAGGATCAGCGCATGTGCTTTGCATTCAAAATCCATCACTAATAAAGTAGCCACCAATTAAAACAGCAGCAGGCCGAGTCCAGCTTCAATTTCAAAAATGACGGGTTAAAGGCAAGGGGAAAAGGAGAAATTCCGCCCCAAACCAGAAGAAATTGGTGTAAAAACCCTCTTGGAAAAACTCAAGAAAGGGTATTTTGAATGTTTGGAGAAATGATTTTTCCCGAACACTAATTGGACTAAGGTGACAGGTCTCTCTCCTGTGTATCTCTCTCTCTCACTCAAAAAGGGGGGAATTTTGAATGTTTGGAAAAATGATTTATCAATGTGGTTCACTTATACCTCAAGTGTATAATTTGCCCGAAATTCTACCATTGAATTGATGATGAGGATCTTACCACCAAAGAGGCGCTCTCTATTATGAGTCTCACCTGCTCTCTCTCTCTCTCTCTCTCTCTCCTCTCTCTCTCTCTCTCTCTCCGCACCCATCGGACTCTTTTAGCGCTCTAGTATTCATTGGGTAACATGGTTTTGCCTCTCTCTGTCTCTCTCTCTCTCTCTCCTCTCTCTCTCTCTCTCTCTCTCGGAGGATCAGCGCATGTGCTTTGCATACAAAATCCATCACTAATAAAGCCGCCACCAATTAAACATAGCAGGCCGAGTCCAGCACGAATACACACACAGAGCTCTCTCTCTCTCTTTGCGTCACATGGGACAACAACTATGGAAACATCTCTCTCTCTCTCTCTCTCTCTCTCTCTCTTTCGTAGTGCAGAAATGGCGGGGTGAGTTGGTCTACCTGACCGGCTACCTCTTATACTCCTTGTCTATTCGTCTACCTTCGGACAAAAGATGACACGTGTCCATCGGAATCACAGTCCGCTTAATATATAGTATAGATAGATTGGAAACGCTGAAGAGAGTTAGAGGGAAAACGACGTCTTCTTGTCTGATGGTAGGGCCGCCTGATCAGGGGGAAGCTAGCGAGCCTATGAAGGAAGTTAGGGAGAGAAAGTTAGAGGGTAGCGCTGTAGCAACCGGAAGTTAGAGAGAGAGAGAGTTAGAGAGAGAACGTAGGTTTCTTGCGATGTGTGTGTATCTGTAGATAGCGCTGCAGTTGCAAGATTTAGAGAGAGAGAGAGAGAGAGAGAGAGAGAGAGAGAAAGAGAACGAAGCCTGCTGCAATCAGTGTGTGTGTAATTGTCTTCTTGCTCATGTGTGTGTGGAAGTTAGTGTGTGTAGTCATAGCGCTGTTGTGTGTGCATAGCATAGGAAGAGAGAGAGATATTGTCGCCATGTAGTGAGCGGGGAGAGAGAAGGTACCCTGTGAGAGCAGCGCATCCTCCTATGAGGGGGATGGCGCATGACTGAGTAAAGAGAGAAAGACAGAATGAGAGAGAGAGGGAGGCAAGGGCTGTGAGGAGAAGCCGCTAGAAGCTGGGGTTGCAAGCAGTTGCAGGAGAACGAGAGTGGGCCATGAGCAGTTCGAGTGCAGTAATTGGGAGCCGCCAGGAGGTAGTTAGGAGAATAGAAAGAGTGAGCCGAGGGGGCTGCGAGGGGATGATGCTGCCCTGTGTGCAGAATATCAGAGAGAATGAGAGAGAGAGATTTTCATTCCGGCTGCAGCGAGTAAGAGGCCGAGAGGGCGCCGTAGAAGGTAATCGAGAGCGAGGAGAGAGAGGATGGATGCGAGCAAGAAGGTAGAGATAGATAGAGAGAGAGTAAAAGAAAGGAAAAAACGTTAGTGTGTTTCTGTGTGTATCGCCATTGGTGATTGTGTGTGTAGCGCCATTAGATAGTTAGAGAGAGAGAGAGAGTGCTTATGTACTATGTGTATTAGTGTCTGTGTGTAGTTAAGAGAGAGATAATGAATTCTCTGCAGCGCTAGTTAGAGAGAGAAAGAGAAAGATGTTGTAGCGTGAAAGTGAGAGAAAGAAGGAGTCGTTAATGTACCAAATAAGAGATCGATTGTATAAAGGATAGTTATTGTATGTCTTTGCTTGCTACTATGTGTATCTGTGATCATATTGACAATGGTTTATAGAGAGAAGGGGAGACATTGGCAAGGTGTACTAGCACTAGAGTTAGAGAGAGAGATTTTCTATCTTTATCGCAAGAAATATAGAGAGAGAATACTATGCATATCATTACCTGAGAGGTATTTGAGAGAGAAAAAGAGGGAAATATTGATTTTCGAATGAGCAAAGAAGAAGAGACGAAGCCGAACGGGATTCTAAGCACAAAAGTGTTAAGAAGAAATTGAAGAGAAGAGCGGTTAGTCGAGTTCATTTAATGAAATAAACATTAAAAAAAAGGTTTTTTTTAATACTTATAGACATTAAAAAAAAGTTCAAATCTTTTAAAACATATTAGATAGAAGCATTAAAAAATTAAAAAACAGTATTAGTTTCATGTACTAGTTCCATAATTGAGAATAAATTTGATCATTTGAAGATGTATCTGCATTAAAAGCATACTTGGAAATGAAATGTTGCATATTGTGGAATTTGGAAAAGGAAATTAGATCATTGAAAGTTTTTGGCAATTTCAATGAAGATTTTCATTTTACAAGATTATTCTGGTGTTTTTGATTCAAATCTATTCAGTGATGCTAGATACAATGTTCATTAATCTGAAATCCAATGAGTGATTGCTTTGTTTTATGAGTCTAGAATGTGTGAGTTCTGAAGTGTAGTTTTGAACTCTAGCGGTCAAGTAAATGTCTCAATGATTGTGTGCTGATAAATCTTGGCTAAAAACTCCATTAAAAATGTATATGAGAATTCAAATTTTAACCATAAATAGTGTAATGGAATTTGCCTATTCAATTTGAGAATAGCGGAATTTAATGAGAGTACTTTCAAGAAATGATTTTGTGAGCATAGCGGGTATACATAATTGAAGATAGCAACATAATCATAGCAATTAGTTAACTTGGCATAGACAATACTTTTGCAAGAGAGAGAGTTTAGAGAACATGACAACAATTGAGGACCGGATCTATGTGGAGCCGGTCCCCCCTCCAATAGGCATTTGTATTATGATTTCTCCCATAAAGAGAGACTTGTTACAATACAGTCTTTGTGTTCCTTGTGACCTAGGTGATGCCATGAAGATGGAAGGCTTCATGCACCACAAACATAACATAAACTTGAAGAAAGCTTTAACTATCCCAAGCCTCAGTCCCAAGACCTCAAACACCTTCGAAGGTGGAGAGAGCTAGCAGGGAATGAGGGTAGGGAAGAGGAAGAAGAAACATTTCGTAGGAAAGAATTAGTTCCTCACTTATCATACTCTTGTTGCTAGCATTACATAATAGCATAGTAATGAAGAAGAAGGATATGGCAAGCTTAAGCATTGAAGCATGGCTCTTGGTTGGATTTGCACTCCATAGCCAAGAGTGTTGGTGTAGGCTCTCAACCTCTACTTGCTTGGAGAGGGAGCTCTTGCACTTTGCATATCACACAATGAGAGTGCTTGTGAGTGTGTGTGGGTGAGTATACCCCCTAGGCACCCCCCTAGCTTGCTTGGGTCGAGCCCCCTTGTAGCTCATGCCTGAAGCTCATTGGACCCCTCCAGGCCTAGCCAATCACAAGCAGGAGCCATTACAAGCAACATGGGTAGCCTTGGGACAAGTGTCCCCCTTTCCCCTTGAGAGAGAGGACTTGATAAATGCTTAAAACAATTAGATAATTCATGTAATTTATCATTGGACCCTTTGAAGCCTAGCCAATAGGCTTCAAGCAACACATGAAGGTTAACATGGGTAGGGGCCTGACATGTGTCCTTGCTGCCTCTTCAAGATGGGCTTCCCTTGTGTGTGTGAGTGGGTGTTCTCTCTCTAGGGCCCTAGGAAAAGGGCTCGCCCCCCCTCTTGTAGGAATGCTTTTGACTTTTAGGTGATCAAGCACCTTACTCACCAAGCATGACAAAGCACTTGAACTAGGGGGGGTTCCCACAAGCATCTCAGGCAAGCTTCTCAAGGCACCTCAAGTACTTTAATCATGCAGCAAGTCAAGCACCTCAAGCATGGAGCCAGTCAAGCACCTCAAGCATCTTAATCAAGCACCTCAAGCATGAAAAACACCTCAAGCATGACAAGCACCTCAAGCAGGACAAGCACCTCGAGCTTGGGCCGGGTTCCCACCTCAAGCTCAGCCCTAGCTTACTTAAGGTCAAAAGGACTTTTATACACATTTATTGGAGGTCTTCAATGAAGCTAACCCTAAGGTCTTATGCTCCATTGGTTAGCCTTGCTCTTTGATAGACCATCTCCCTTTTGGGCCCCTTGACATTGGCCCCGTGTTGAGATAGATCTAAAAGCACATACCTATATCTTAACACTTGTTTCCCGTTTTATTCTCCCACATTAAGTGATCAATTTAATATGAGAAAATCATTTGGGTTAGTTAGATATTAGATTTATGACATTACCTCTCTCTTGAAATCATAGTCGTCCTCGGACTATGAGGTAGAAGAGATAAAGTCTTAGTCATTAGTCAATCGTTACTTAGCGGGTAAAGGATCCCTTTTTACCCTACGACATCTTTCCAAGATGGATGACTAATCCATTTGGTGCTTGGGAGACATAGCTGCCGCAAGCATGTCTGCTTTTCATTCTCCCAAAGTAGAGTGACAAATTCTACTTGGTGTTTGAGAGACGTCGTCATCACAAACATGATTCTAAGCTGCATACTAGTTAAATTGTGCACAATTAAAAAGAGGACTAGTCATATAAGACAAAACATGAGTTATTAAAAGAAATTTGTACATTTGCTTACTCTAATGTAGCATTGTAAGCATTGACAAGGTTCATACTATCCTTAAGTTGTACTCCTTGCATCCATTTAGCATCTTCAAAAGGATAATTTTTGAACTTAATAAGATACCGTCGGATAATCTTTACCATGTCGTAGTACCTTGTCTTCATGCCGAAGGATGCTTCGGGTTGTAGCACCTCTTCTTGGTCTTCAACTTCGGGAGGGTCTTCAATAATTGGTTCAATTGGTGGCTCTCCTTTGTAGGGCTTAAGTAGGCTTACATGAAAGGATTGTGTATAAGCCAATGGTTGGGCAACTTGAGTTGATAAGCCGTCTCATTGATAGGCTTCAAGATTTGGAAAGGACCATAGTATCTTTTTGCTAGTTTAGCATAATACTTTTGATGGCCCGTAGGATTTTTGCCCGTCGTTTGCCTTAATCGAGCCTTAGGAAACTTGAGTAAGACCCAATCATTTTCTTTGAACATTAAGGCTCTTCTGTGCTTTTCAGCAGCAGCTTTTTGCCTTTGTTGAGAGATGGCTATAGCTCCCTAATCTTTTGAAAAGATTCTTGTAGGTCACGTCTATACTCATCGGCGGCGAAGATCTTCCCATGTACTTTCAGTAGCAAGGGACTTTTAGGTCTTCCTTCTATGATCTCGAAGGTGCTTTGCCCGTAGAAGTATGTACAGTATTATTGTAGGCATACTCTACTAGCGGTAAAATACTTTTCCCATTGTGAGCGTTGATCTACTTCGGTAACATAAGTCTTGAGTAGATCGAGTATCTTAAGATTGGCTATCTCACTTTGGCCATCCGTTTGTGGGTGATAGGCCGAAGAGAAATTCAATCTTGTTCCTAGATTTTCAAGAGAACCTTTCAGAAATTACTGGTCATTCTAGGATCTCTATCTGACACGATGGATGTGGGTAATCCATGGTGTTTGAAAATCTGAGATATGAAGAGAGTTGCATTTGATGTGCCTTAATAGTCTTTTTGACAGGAATAAAATGTGCTTGCTTGCTAAACCTGTCGACTATTGTCCATATTCCTGTATTCCCATGGATAGAATTGGGTAATCCAAAGATGAAATCCATGGATATACTCTCCCATGGTGAATTTGGAATAGGCAATGGTGGAGTAATCCAGGTTGCTTCCCTCTATCATACTTGGTCTTTTGGCATTCTACACATTTTGAAACATACTCTTGTATGTCCACTTTCATGGTAGGCCAATAGAATACGTCTCTACTCCTCAGAGAGTAGGTTGAATACCTCTATGCCCTGCATATGGAGGAGCATGGGATTCATACATAACCTTCTCACGAAGGGAATGGGTAACACATAGCCTATTGCCATGGAGAAGATAACCATCCTGCAAGGTGAATGGTTCCTCTTTCTTCCCAAAGCAAGGGCTGACATTATGTCTCTAAAGTCAGGGTCAGTAGCATACTCATCTATCATAGAGGATAGATCATTGTGAGTAGCTATAGACACCGCATTAACTTTTGGTCGTCGTGAAAGTGCATCGGCAACTTGATTGTGCTTACCAGCTATGTGAGCAATATGGAAATTAAATTGCGAAAGAAAATTTGCCCACCTCATTTGTTTGTCGGAAAGCTTGGTTTGCGTCATGAAATACTTGAGACTTTGGTGGTCGGTTCGTAGGATAAATGGAGTCCCCAATAGGTAGTGCTTCCATGTGTCTAGGGCATGTAGAACAGCTAAAAGCTCTTTCTCATAAATGCCCAAGACTCGTTCATCACCATTGAGCCTTTGGCTCTCATATGCTATGGCATACCCTTCTTGAAGCAAAACCGCTCCAAGGCAATCACCACAAGCATCACATTGGACCTCAAATGTCTTTGAGAGATCCGGAAGCACGAGGACTGGTTGGGAAGTAAGCTTCTCTTTGAGTTTTTCAAAAGCATTTTGCTCCTTAGCAGTCCATACAAACTTAACGTTCTTCTTGGTTAAGTCGTGTAGTGGTCCTGCTACTTGAGAGAATTTTGCTGTGAAGCGTCTATAGTATGCACACATACCAATAAAGCTTCTTAGCTCATGTAGATTCCTTGGGTTAGGCCATGATTTTATTACCTCTAACTTTGATGGATCCATACGAATACCATCGTGAGAGATAATATGGCCTAGATATTGAATCTCTTGAAGGAAGAATTCACTTTTCTTTTGGTGAGAAAAAGTTTGTTTCCCTCAAGGCTTGAAAAATCACTTGGAGATGTTGCTTATGTTCCTCCAAAGACTTGGAGTAGATGATGATATCATCGAAGAACACTCCAGTGAATTTTCGATATGGTCTAAAAAATTTTCTCCATCAACGATTGAACGTAGCTGGTGCATTAGTCAAGGCAAAAGGCATGACTAGATATTCATAAAGACCAAATGTTGTGCGAAACGCGGTCTTTAAGATATCCTCATCCACTATCCTTATTTGATGATAGCCACTCTTAAGGTCATCCTACTAAAGTAGGTAGAGCCTTGTTGTTTATCAAACAGATCTTCTACCCGAGGTACGGGAAATCTGTTTTTGATAGTGATATGGTTTAGTGCTCGATAGTCCACACACATACGGTATGTACCATCTTTCTTTTGCACTAAAAGGACTGGAGAACAAAAGGGAGAGGAACTAGGCCTCACCATTCCTTTGTCTACCAGCTCTTGTACTTGCCTCATGATCTCCTCTTGTTGAGCTTGTGAGACTCGATAAGGAGGTTTGTTAGGCGGTGAGCTTCCTGGAAGGAGCTCAATACGATGGTCATCATCCCCTCGTTTTGGAGGTAGGTCCATAGGGATATCATCGATGAACACATCTTGGAATCCTTTTAGAAAAGTAGACAAGTCTAACTCTTCTTGATTCCTATCATTTTCATTTGATGAAACATTATTAGCTTTTAGAGACTCTTTGACATAAATCATGTACGCAGAAACTGAGCTCTTCATTGATTTATCAAAAGAAAGAGGATTTACAAGTGGAAGAGTGCGACCACGCTCACTAGCATCTATATACATGTTCTTTCCTCTGTAGGTGAAGTAAATTCTCCTTTCAGGGAACTTCATGTTGGCAGCCATGCGAAACCATGGTGCCCCTAGGATAACATCCTGATGTTGGAGGGGAGAGATGAAGAAGTCTTCTTTGTCAACATAGATTTGGACATGAAGCCTCAACTTCCCAATCAAGGGAGTAACGGAGGCTTGTTGTCCCTTGAAAGCTGCATCAGCTGTTACTATATCTCCCATCTCAAAAGCTTGAATGCCCAACTTGGTGGCCAACTCTATTGATATGAAGTTGAGAGTAGAGCCAGGGTCAAACAAGATGAAGGCATCATGCTCTCTTACCTTTCCCCAAGCATAGGAGAGTGATGATCCTTTGCAATGAGCATCCTCTTTTGGAGCTTCGATGGTGGAAGCCCTAGGAGTCTCATTGCGAGTATTCTTCTTGGGGCAAGAACGATAGCCATGTCCTTGCTCCCCACACTTGAACACTTATGGTCCTTGCGAAAAGCTTCAAGCTCTTCAGGAGGAGTTTGTTTTTACTTTGTAAACTCCCTTCTCCTTGGACCGATTGTTGTTGTTGTTGTTGGAAGTGCCTTGGGAATTTTTTTGAGCATTGGATTTCCCCTTTGCATCATTTTTATCTTTGTTTTCCATGGACTTGACATTACGTCTAGCCCTTGATGGAAAATGATGCGTGAAGCAACCATGGTGTGGTGGATTACTTCGTAATAGTACCGGGCCGTTGAGAGTTGATATTTTCGGCCTTCTCTTCAGGTAATCCCGCACAGAATTGTTGTCTTTGCTCGGCAAAGTCTATCTTTTGAAAGACAGTAGCTTTGAGATGTAAATCCCAAAACTTATCTACATACTTGTTGATAGACTCATGAGAGAGGAGCTTCGAGCCGCGCCATTCGGTAAGAACTTTATCTTTAGTATCGCTTGGAAGAAATTGCTTCATGATGGAAACTCGTAGAGTTTTCCATGGTCTTTGGGGCTTCTCCATTGCCACGAAGGCTAGCCCACCATTGACGAGCTGATTTTTGGAAGTGCATAGCTACATGGCGTAGCTTGGAGGACTCTGTGAAGCCCTCGTCCCCAAAGGCCGCATCAAATTGCTGGATGAAGGCCAACACTTTGTCGGTAGCACCAAAGGTGCCATCGTAGGTGAGAAAAGAGATACTCTTTCCTCCCTCCTTGAACTTCTTTAGCTTTTGTGACCTTCGCCATGCAGGAAATGATTTGCGATGCCCTCCCCTCTTGTATTCTCTAGAAGAATAGCCATAACTTTCATCGGAAGAGAAGGAAGGTGAAGAAGAAGGAGAAGAGGGTGACCTCTTCCTAGCCCTTTTCTTCCTTTGTTTCCTCTCTTGCCTTTGAGAGTGATGAGGAGAAGGACTATGGGTTGCTCTTTTCCTCTTGGGAGGAGTAGGCGATCGTCTAGACCGCCTTCTTCGTGGAGCCACATCTTCAGAAGAACTTAGACTTTCATTGCTTCTTTCTCTCTTTGGATTCCTCCTCTCGAATGGGAGAGAGTCTTCTTTTGGGGGTCTCTTCAAGAGGCCTCCTAAGCTCTCTCTCCTCTTGGAGAGGAAGGGAAATTCCATAGGCACGAAGTTGTTGAGTAACTTCGGCTTGCAATGTAGGGTTGCCCATAGCTTGTTGCAACCTAGTCACAAGATAATTCACAAACATGGGAGCATCATCATTAGCACCTTCATGTGCAAAATCAAGCTATCAATGTTCATTCTACTCTCTTGATTATTGTCAGCCATGTTAACAAAATTTTATGTATGTACTTAGTGTATGCTTTGGCAATTCAAAACCTTAGTTGCCACTCCTCTTAGCCTTTGAAAATCGGCTCTTAAGTATCTACACCCACGGCTCAAAGTGGTTAATATAGAGAGTAGAGGAGTAGGTCTAACATAGCAGATTTGCAAGGGCTAGCTCCTTTCGGACTTCTTATGGCTCAATAATGGTAAAGCCGTAGGCAAGTCTAAAAGACTCCATTATTAAGTCCAAAGCTCCTGAGGTGTCCACCATCCCCCACATAGTGGGCTTAACAAACCGGTATTAGATCCCAGTTCCACTTACTCTATTATAATTAACAACATCAACCATTTATAGGCTACTTAAGGACCTCTCTTCTTAAGCAAGAAAAGAGAAACCAAATGCTCTGATACCAATGTAATGGAATTTGCCTATTCAATTGAGAATAGCGGAATTAATGAGAGTACTTTCAGGAAATGATTTTGTGAGCATAGCGGGTATACATAATTGAAGATAGCAACATAATCATAGCAATTAGTTAACTTGGCATAGACAATACTTTTGCAAGAGAGAGAGTTTAGAGAACATGACAACAATTGAGGACCGGATTTATGTGGAGCCGGTCCCCCCTCCAATAGGCATTTGTATTATGATTTCTCCCATAAAGAGAGACTTGTTACAATACAGTCTTTGTGTTCCTTGTGACCTAGGTGATGCCATGAAGATGGAAGGCTTTCATGCACCACAAACATAACATAAACTTGAAGAAAGCTTTAACTATCCCAAGCCTCAGTCCAAGACCTCAAACACCTTCGAAGGTGGAGAGAGCTAGCAGGGAATGAGGGTAGGGAAGAGGAGAAGAAACATTTCGTAGGAGAAAGAATTAGTTCCTCACTTATCATACTCTTGTTGCTAGCATACATAATAGCATAGTAATGAAGAAGAAGGATATGGCAAGCTTAAGCATTGAAGCATGGCTCTTGGTTGGATTTGCACTCCATAGCCAAGAGTGTTGGTGTAGGCTCTCAACCTCTACTTGCTTGGAGAGGGAGCTCTTGCACTTTGCATATCACACAATGAGAGTGCTTGTGAGTGTGTGTGGGTGAGTATACCCCTAGGCACCCCCTAGCTTGCTTGGGTCGAGCCCCCCTTGTAGCTCATGCCTGAAGCTCATTGGACCCTCCAGGCCTAGCCAATCACAAGCAGGAGCCATTACAAGCAACATGGGTAGCCTTGGGACAAGTGTCCCCCTTTCCCCTTGAGAGAGAGGACTTGATAAATGCTAAAACAATTAGATAATTCATGTAATTTATCATTGGACCCCTTTGAAGCCTAGCCATAGGCTTCAAGCAACACATGAAGGTAAACATGGGTAGGGGCCTAAACATGTGTCCTTGCTGCCTCTTCAAGATGGGCTTCCCTTGTGTGTGTGAGTGGGGTGTTCTCTCTCTAGGCCCTAGGAAAAGGGCTCGCCCCCCCTCTTGTAGGAATGCTTTTGACTTTTAGGTGATCAAGCACCTTACTCACCAAGCATGACAAAGCACTTGAACTAGGGGGGGTTCCCACAAGCATCTCAGGCAAGCTTCTCAAGGCACCTCAAGTACTTTAATCATGCAGCAAGTCAAGCACCTCAAGCATGGAGCAGTCAAGCACCTCAAGCATCTTAATCAAGCACCTCAAGCATGAAAAACACCTCAAGCATGACAAGCACCTCAAGCAGGACAAGCACTCGAGCTTGGCCGGGTTCCCACCTCAAGCTCAGCCCTAGCTTACTTAAGGTCAAAAGGACTTTTTCACACATTTATTGGAGGTCTTCAATGAAGCTAACCCTAAGGTCTTATGCTCCATTGGTTAGCCTTGCTCTTTGATAGACCATCTCCCTTTTGGGCCCCTTTACATTGGCCCCGTGTTGAGATAGATCTAAAAGCACATACCTATATCTTAACATTGTTCCCGTTTATTCTCCCACATTAAGTGATCAATTTAATATGAGAAAATCATTTGGGTTAGTTAGATATTAGATTTTATTGACATTACGTCTCTCTTGAAATCATAGTCGTCCTCGACTATGAGGTAGAAGAGATAAAGTCTTAGTCATTAGTCAATCGTACTTAGCGGGTAAAGGATCCCTTTTTACCCTACGACATCTTTCCAAGATGGATGACTAATCCATTTGGTGCTTGGGAGACATAGCTGCCGCAAGCATGTCTGCTTTTCATTCTCCCAAAGTAGAGTGACAAATTCTACTTGGTGTTTGAGAGACGTCGTCATCACAAACATGATTCTAAGCATGCATACTAGTTAAATTTGTGCAAATTAAAAGAGACTAGGTCATATAAGACAAAAACATGAGTTATTTAAAAGAAATTTGTACATTTGCTTACTCTAATGTAGCATTGTAAGCATTGACAAGGTTCATACTATCCTTAAGTTGTACTCCTTGCATCCATTTAGCATCTTCAAAAGGATAATTTTTGAACTTAATAAGATACCGTCGGATAATCTTACCATGTCGTAGTACCTTGTCTTCATGCCGAAGGATAGCTTCGGGTTGTAGCACCTCTTCTTGGTCTTCAACTTCGGGAGGGTCTTCAATAATTGGTTCAATTGGTGCTCTCCTTTGTAGGGCTTAAGTAAGCTTACATGAAAGGAATTGTGTATAAGCCAATGGTTGGGCAACTTGAGTTGATAAGCCGTCTCATTGATAGGCTTCAAGATTTGGAAAGGACCATAGTATCTTTTTGCTAGTTTAGCATAATACTTTTGATGGCCCGTAGGATTTTTGCCCGTCGTTTGCCTTAATCGAGCCTTAGGAACTTGAGTAAGACCCAATCATTTTCTTTGAACATTAAGGCTCTTCTGTGCTTATCAGCAGCAGCTTTTTGCCTTTGTTGAGAGATGGCTATAGCCTCCCTAATCTTTTGAAAAGATTCTTGTAGGTCACGGCTATACTCATCGGCGGCGAAGATCTTCCCATGTACTTTCAGTAGCAAGGGACTTTTAGGTCTTCCTTCTATGATCTCGAAAGGTGCTTTGCCCGTAGAAGTATGTACAGTATTATTGTAGGCATACTCTACTAGCGGTAAATACTTTTCCCATTGTGAGCGTTGATCTACTTCGGTAACATAAGTCTTGAGTAGATCGAGTATCGTAAGATTGGCTATTCACTTTGGCCATCCGTTTGTGGGTGATAGGCGGAGAGAAATTCAATCTTGTTCCTAGATTTTCAAAGAGACCTTTCCAAAAATTACTGGTCATTCTAGGATCTCTATCTGACACGATGGATGTGGGTAATCCATGGTGTTTGAAAATCTGAGATATGAAGAGAGTTGCCATTGATGTGCCTTAATAGTCTTTTTGACAGGAATAAAATGTGCTTTCTTGCTAAACCTGTCGACTATTGTCCATATTCCTGTATTCCCATGGATAGACTTGGGTAATCCAAAGATGAAATACATGGATATACTCTCCCATGGTGAATTTGGAATAGGCAATGGCTGGAGTAATCCAGGTTGCTTCCCTCTATCATACTTGGTCTTTTGGCATACTACACATTTTGAAACATACTCTTGTATGTCCACTTTCATGGTAGGCCAATAGAAATACGTCTCTACTCCTCGGAGAGTAGGTTGAATAACTCTATGCCCTGCATATGGAGGAGAATGGGATTCATACATAACCTTCTCACGAAGGGAATGGGTAACACATAGCCTATTGCGGTGGAGAAGATAACCATCCTGCAATGTGAATGGTTCCTCTTTCTTCCCCAAAGCAAGGGCTGACATTATGTCTCTAAAGTCAGGGTCAGTAGCATACTCATCTATCATAGAGGATAGATCATTGTGAGTAGCTATAGACACCGCATTAACTTTTGGTCATCGTGAAAGTGCATCGGCAACTTGATTGTGCTTACCAGCTATGTGAGCAATATGGAAATTAAATTGCGAAAGAAAATTTGCCCACCTCATTTGTTTGTCGGAAAGTTGCTTGGTTTGCGTCATGAAATACTTGAGACTTTGGTGGTCGGTTCGTAGGATAAATGGAGTCCCCAATAGGTAGTGCTTCCATGTGTGTAGGGCATGTAGAACAGCTAAAAGCTCTTTCTCATAAATGCCCAAGACTCGTTCATCACCATTGAGCCTTCGGCTCTCATATGCTATGGCATGCCCTTCTTGAAGCAAAACCGCTCAAGGCATCACCACAAGCATCACATTGGACCTCAAATGTCTTTGAGAGATCCGGAAGCACGAGGACTGGTTGGGAAGTAAGCTTCTCTTTGAGTTTTTCAAAAGCATTTTGCTCCTTAGCAGTCCATACAAACTTAACGTTCTTCTTGGTTAAGTCGTGTAGTGGTCCTGCTACTTGAGAGAATTTTGCTATGAAGCGTCTATAGTATGCACACATACCAATAAAGCTTCTTAGCTCATGTAGATTCCTTGGGTTAGGCCATGATTTTATTACCTCTAACTTTGATGGATCCATACGATACCATCGTGAGGAGAATATGGCCTAGATATTGAATCTCTTGAAGGAAGAATTCACTTTTCTTTTGGTTGAGAAAAAGTTTGTTCTCCCTCAAGGCTTGAAAAATCACTTGGAGATGTTGCTTATGTTCCTCCAAAGACTTGGAGTAGATGATGATATCATCGAAGAACACTCCAGTGAATTTTCGATATGGTCTAAAAATTTTCTCCATCAAACGATTGAACGTAGCTGGTGCATTAGTCAAGCTAAAAGGTATGACTAGATATTCATAAAGACCAAATGTTGTGCGAAACGAGGTCTTTAAGATATCCTCATCCACTATCCTTATTTGATGATAGCCACTCTTAAGGTCAATCCTACTGAAGTAGGTAGAGCCTTGTAGTTTATCAAACAGATCTTCTACCCGAGGTACGGGAAATCTGTTTTTGATAGTGATATGGTTTAGTGCTCGATAGTCCACACACATACGGTATGTACCATCTTTCTTTTGCACTAAAAGGACTGGAGAACAAAAGGGAGAGGAACTAGGCCTCACCATTCCTTTGTCTACCAGCTCTTGTACTTGCCTTATGATCTCCTCTTGTTGAGCTTGTGAGACTCGATAAGGAGGTTTGTTAGGCGGTGAGCTTCTGGAGGAGCTCAATACGATGGTCATCATCCCCTCGTTTTGGAGGTAGGTCCATAGGGATATCATCGATGAACACATCTTGGAATCCTTTTAGAAAAGTAGACAAGTCTAACTCTTCTTGATTCCTATCATTTTCATTTGATGAAACATTATTAGCTTTTAGAGACTCTTTGACATAAATCATGTACGCAGTAACTGAGCTCTTCATTGATTTATCAAAGAAAGAGGATTTACAAGTGGAATAGTGCGACCACGCTCACTAGCATCTATATACATGTTCTTTCCTCTGTAGGTGAAGTAAATTCTCCTTTCAGGGAACTTCATGTTGGCAGCCATGCGATCAAACCATGGTGCCCCTAGGATAACATGCTGATGTTGGAGGGGAGAGATGAAGAAGTCTTCTTTGTCGACATAGCTTTGGACATGAAGCCTCAACTTCCCAATCAAGGGAGTAACGGAGGCTTGTTGTCCTTGAAAGCTGCATCAGTGTTACTATATCTCCCATCTCAAAAGCTTGAATGCCCAATTGGTGGCCAACTCTATTGATATGAAGTTGAGAGTAGAGCCAGGGTCAAACAAGATGAAGGCATCATGCTCTCTTACCTTTCCCCAAGCATAGGAGAGTGATGATCCTTTGCAATGAGCATCCTCTTTTGGAGCTTCGATGGTGGAAGCCCTAGGAGTCTCATTGAGAGTATTCTTCTTGGGGCAAGAACGATAGCCATGTCCTTGCTCCCCACACTTGAAACACTTATGGTCCTTGCGAAAGCTTCAAGCTCTTCAGGAGAGAGTTTGTTTTTACCTTTGTAACTCCCTTCTCCTTGGACCGATTGTTGTTGTTGTTGTTGGAAGTGCCTTGGGAATTATTTTGAGCATTGGATTTCCCCTTTGCATCATTTTTATCTTTGTTTTCCATGGACTTGACATTACGTCTAGCCCTTGATGGAAATTGATGCGTGAAGCAAACATGGTGTGGTGGATTACTTCGGTAATAGTAACGGGCCATTGAGAGTTGATATATTCGGCCATCTCTTCAGGTAATCCCGCACAGAATTGTTGTCTTTGCTCGCAAAGTCTATCTTTTGAAAGACAGTAGCTTTGAGATGTAAATCCCAAAACTTATCTACATACTTGTTGAATAGACTCATGAGAGAGGAGCTTCGAGCCGCGCCATTCGGTAAGAACTTTATCTTTAGTATCGCTTGGAAGAAATTGCTTCATGATGGAAACTCGTAGAGTTTTCCATGTCTTTGGGGCTTCTCCATTGCCACGAAGGCTAGCCCACCATTGACGAGCTGATTTTGGAAGTGCATAGCTACATGGCGTAGCTTGGAGGACTCTGTGAAGCCCTCGTCCCAAAGGCCGCATCAAATTGCTGGATGAAGGCCAACACTTTGTCGGTAGCACCAAAGGTGCCATCGTAGGTGAGAAAAGAGATACTCTTTCCTCCCTCCTTGAACTTCTTTAGCTTTTGTGACCTTCGCCATGCAGGAAATGATTTGCGATGCCCTCCCCTCTTGTATTCTCTAGAAGAATAGCCATAACTTTCATCGGAAGAGAAGGAAGGTGAAGAAGAAGGAGAAGAGGGGTGACCTCTTCCTAGCCCTTTTCTTCCTTTGTTTCCTCTCTTGCCTTTGAGAGTGATGAGGAGAGGACTATGGGTTGCTCTTTTCCTCTTGGGAGGAGTAGGCGATCGTCTAGACCGCCTTCTTCGTGGAGCCACATCTTCAGAAGAACTTATACTTTCATTGCTTTCTTTCTCTTTGGATTCCTCCTCTCGAATGGGAGAGAGTCTTCTTTTGGGGTCTCTTCAAGAGGCCTCCTAAGCTCTCTCTCCTCTTGGAGAGGAAGGGAAATTCCATAGGCACGAAGTTGTTGAGTAACTTCGGCTTGCAATGTAGGGTTGCCCATAGCTTGTTGCAACCTAGTCACAAGATAATTCACAAAACATGGGAGCATCATCATTAGCACCTTCATGTGCAAAATCAAAGCTATCAATGTTCATTCTACTCTCTTGATTATTGTCAGCCATGTTACAAAATTTTATGTATGTACTTAGTGTATGCTTTGGCATTCAAAACCTTAGTTGCCACTCCTCTTAGCCTTTGAAAAATCGGCGCTTTAAGTATCTACACCCACGGCTCAAAGTGGTTAATTATAGAGAGTAGAGGAGTAGGTCTAACATAGCAGATTTGCCAAGGGCTAGCTCCTTTCGGACTTCTTATGGCTCAATAATGGTAAAGCCGTAGGCAAGTTAAAAAGACTCCTTATTAAGTCCAAAGCTCCTGAGGTGTGCACCATCCCCACATAGTGGGCTTAACAAAACCGGTATTAGATCCCAGTTCCACTTACTCTATTATAATTAACAACATCAACCATTTATAGGCTACTTAAGGACCTCTCTTCTTAAGCAAGAAAAGAGAAACCAAATGCTCTGATACCAATGTAATGGAATTTGCCTATTCAATTTGAGAATAGCGGAATTTAATGAGAGTACTTTCAAGAAATGATTTTGTGAGCATAGCGGGTATACATAATTGAAGATAGCAAATAATCATAGCAATTAGTTAACTTGGCATAGACAATACTTTTGCAAGAGAGAGAGTTTAGAGAACATGACAACAATTGAGGACGGATTTATGTGGAGCCGGTCCCCCTCCAATAGGCATTTGTATTATGATTTCTCCCATAAAGAGAGACTTGTTACAATACAGTCTTTGTGTTCCTTGTGACCTAGGTGATGCCATGAAGATGGAAGGCTTCATGCACCACAAAAATAACATAAACTTGAAGAAAGATTTAACTATCCCAAGCCTCAGTCCCAAGACCTCAAAACACCTTCGAAGGTGGGAGAGAGCTAGCAGGGAATGAGGGTAGGGAAGAGGAAGAAGAAACATTTCGTAGGAGAAAGAATTTAGTTCCTCACTTATCATACTCTTGTTGCTAGCATACATAATAGCATAGTAATGAAGAAGAAGGATATGGCAAGCTTAAGCATTGAAGCATGGCTCTTGGTTGGATTTGCACTCCATAGCCAAGAGTGTTGGTGTAGGCTCTCAACCTCTACTTGCTTGGAGAGGGGAGCTCTTGCACTTTGCATATCACACAATGAGAGTGCTTGTGAGTGTGTGTGGGTGAGTATACCCCCTAGGCACCCCCTAGCTTGCTTGGGTCGCCCCCCCTTGTAGCTCATGCCTGAAGCTCATTGGACCCCTCCAGGCCTAGCCAATCACAAGCAGGAGCCATTACAAGCAACATGGGTAGCCTTGGGACAAGTGTCCCCCTTTCCCTTTGAGAGAGAGGACTTGATAAATGCTAAAACAATTAGATAATTCATGTAATTTATCATTGGACCCCTTTGAAGCCTAGCCAATAGGCTTCAAGCAACACATGAAGGTAACATGGGTATGGGGCCTGACATGTGTCCTTGCTGCCTCTTCAAGATGGGCTTCCCTTGTGTGTGTGAGTGGGTGTTCTCTCTCTAGGCCCTAGGAAAGGGCTCGCCCCCCCTCTTGTAGGAATGCTTTTGACTTTTTAGGTGATCAAGCACCCTACACCAAGCATGACAAAGCACTTGAACTAGGGGGGTTCCCACAAGCATCTCAGGCAAGCTTCTCAAGGCACCTCAAGTACTTTAATCATGCAGCAGTCAAGCACCTCAAGCATGGAGCCAGTCAAGCACCTCAAGCAATCTTAATCAAGCCACCTCAAGCATGAAAAAACACCTCAAGCATGACAAGCATCTCAAGCAGGACAAGCACCTCGAGCTTGGGCGGGTTCCCACCTCAAGCTCAGCCCTAGCTTACTTAAGGTCAAAAGGACTTTTACACACATTTATTGGAGGTCTTCAATGAAGCTAACCCTAAGGTCTTATGCTCCATTGGTTAGCCTTGCTCTTTGATAGACCATCTCCCTTTTGGGCCCCTTTACATTGGCCCCGTGTTGAGATAGATCTAAAAGAACATACCTATATCTTAACACTTGTTCCCGTTTATTCTCCCACATTAAGTGATCATTTTAATATGAGAAAATCATTTGGGTTAGTTAGATATTAGATTTTATGACATTACCTCTCTCTTGAAATCATAGTTGTCCTCGACTATGAGGTAGAAGAGATAAAGTCTTAGTCATTAGTCAATCGTACTTAGCGGGTAAAGGATCCCTTTTTACCCTACGACATCTTTCCAAGATGGATGACTAATCCATTTGGTGCTTGGGAGAATAGCTGCCGCAAGCATGTCTGCTTTTCATTCTCCCAAAGTAGAGTGACAAATTCTACTGGTGTTTGAGAGACGTCGTCATCACAAACATGATTCTAAGCATGCATACTAGTTAAATTTGTGCACAATTAAAAAGAGGGACTAGTATATAAGACAAAAACATGAGTTATTTAAAAGAAATTTGTACATTTGCTTACTCTAATGTAGCATTGTAAGCATTGACAAGGTTCATACTATCCTTAAGTTGTACTCCTTGCATCCATTTAGCATCTTCAAAAGGATAATTTTTGAACTTAATAAGATACCGTCGGATAATCTTACCATGTCGTAGTACCTTGTCTTCATGCCGAAGGATAGCTTCGGGTTGTAGCACCTCTTCTTGGTCTTCAACTTCGGGAGGGTCTTCAATAATTGGATTCAATTGGTGGCTCTCCTTTGTAGGGCTTAAGTAAGCTTACATGAAAGGAATTGTGTATAAGCAATGGTTGGGCAACTTGAGTTGATAAGCCGTCTCATTGATAGGCTTCAAGATTTGGAAAGGACCATAGTATCTTTTTGCTAGTTTAGCATAATACTTTTGATGGCCCGTAGGATTTTGCCCGTCGTTTGCCTTAATCGAGCCTTAGGAAACTTGAGTAAGACCAATCATTTTCTTTGAACATTAAGGCTCTTCTGTGCTTTCAGCAAGCAGCAGCTTTTTGCCTTTGTTGAGAGATGGCTATAGCCTCCCTAATCTTTTGAAAAGATTCTTGTAGGTCACGGCTATACTCATCGGCGGCGAAGATCTTCCCATGTACTTTCAGTAGCAAGGGACTTTTAGGTCTTCCTTCTATGATCTCGAAAGGTGCTTTGCCCGTAGAAGTATGTACAGTATTATTGTAGGCATACTCTACTAGCGGTAAATACTTTTCCCATTGTGAGCGTTGATCTACTTCGGTAACATAAGTCTTGAGTAGATCGAGTATCGTAAGATTGGCTATCTCACTTTGGCCATCCGTTTGTGGGTGATAGGCCGAAGAGAAATTCAATCTTGTTCCTAGATTTTCAAAGAGACCTTTCCAAAAATTACTGGTCATTCTAGGATCTCTATCTGACACGATGGATGTGGGTAATCCATGGTGTTTGAAAATCTGAGATATGAAGAGAGTTGCCATTTGATGTGCCTTAATAGTCTTTTTGACAGGAATAAAATGTGCTTGCTTGCTAAACCTATCGACTATTGTCCATATTCCTGTATTCCCATGGATAGACTTGGGTAATCCAAAGATGAAATCATGGATATTACTCTCCCATGGTGAATTTGGAATAGGCAATGGCTGGAGTAATCCAGGTTGCTTCCCTCTATCATACTTGGTCTTTTGGCATACTACACATTTTGAAACATACTCTTGTATGTCCACTTTCATGGTAGGCCAATAGAAATACGTCTCTACTCCTCGGAGAGTAGGTTGAATAACTCTATGCCCTGCATATGGAGGAGCATGGGATTCATACATAACCTTCTCACGAAGGGAATGGGTAACACATAGCCTATTGCGGTGGAGACGATAACCATCCTGCAAGGTGAATGGTTCCTCTTTCTTCCCCAAAGCAAGGGCTGACATTATGTCTCTAAAGTCAGGGTCAGTAGCATACTCATCTATCATAGAGGATAGATCATTGTGAGTAGCTATAGACACCGCATTAACTTTTAGTCGTCGTGAAAGTGCATCGGCAACTTGATTGTGCTTACCAGCTATGTGAGCAATATGGAAATTAAATTGCGAAAGAAAATTTGCCCACCTCATTTGTTTGTCGGAAAGCTTGGTTTGCGTCATGAAATACTTGAGACTTTGGTGGTCGGTTCGTAGGATAAATGGAGTCCCCAATAGGTAGTGCTTCCATGTGTCTAGGGCATGTAGAACAGCTAAAAGCTCTTTCTCATAAATGCCCAAGACTCGTTCATCACCATTGAGCCTTCGGCTCTCATATGCTATGGCATGCCCTTCTTGAAGCAAAACCGCTCCAAGGCAATCACCACAAGCATCACATTGGACCTCAAATGTCTTTGAGAGATCCGGAAGCACGAGGACTGGTTGGGAAGTAAGCTTCTCTTTGAGTTTTTCAAAAGCATTTTGCTCCTTAGCAGTCCATACAAACTTAACGTTCTTCTTGGTTAAGTCGTGTAGTGGTCCTGCTACTTGAGAGAATTTTGCTATGAAGCGTCTATAGTATGCACACATACCAATAAAGCTTCTTAGCTCATGTAGATTCTTGGGTTAGGCCATGATTTTATTACCTCTAACTTTGATGGATCCATACGAATACCATCGTGAGAGATAATATGGCATAGATATTGAATCTCTTGAAGGAAGAATTCACTTTTCTTTGGTTGAGAAAAAGTTTGTTCTCCTCAAGGCTTGAAAAATCACTTGGAGATGTTGCTTATGTTCCTCCAAAGACTTGGAGTAGATGATGATATCATCGAAGAACACTCCAGTGAATTTTCGATATGGTCTAAAAATTTTCTCCATCAAACGATTGACGTAGCTGGTGCATTAGTCAAGCAAAAGGCATGACTAGATATTCATAAAGACCAAATGTTGTGCGAAACGCGGTCTTTAAGATATCCTCATCCACTATCCTTATTTGATGATAGCCACTCTTAAGGTCAATCCTACTGAAGTAGGTAGAGCCTTGTAGTTTATCAAACAGATCTTCTACCCGAGGTACGGGAAATCTGTTTTTGATAGTGATATGGTTTAGTGCTCGATAGTCCACACACATACGCTATGGCGCACCATAGATGATGAGCGCATATTTGGAATTTTCATGTGCAATCTCGATGTTGAGAAGAAGATGACGGAAGATCTAGAGGCTAAAATCAACCGATTTTGCATGCTTCACAATCCAGTCATGCAGAAGTGGATCTCGCAATATGAGGATGCAAAGCAAGAGCGACAAAGGGCAAGAATCGAGTGGAGACGGGGAAGATGACCACCGATGCACTATTCGACGGGTCTGGAGAGCCTACCAACATTCATGAGCTTAAGATGGTTGCACAACCAACTGAAAAACGCACAACAGTGCGGTGAAGAAGTGACTGAGGAAGAGTGGGAGTACTCTAGGGGTTGCGCGGTACTCTAGAGGATCGATTATAGAGGATTTTTTGTCGACTTGTTCGACGTGCAATGGTTCAAGATAATCATGGAGGGTTGCAACACTACTGTGCGTAGAGGAGCGTCTGGTTTTATTGAGGTGGATTCAACTAAGAAATGGACTGACCTAAGAGACACTTTCGTACTACCCGAGCATTGTGAACAAGTAAGTATGTAAATAGTTAACGTGTGTTTTAGAATTTATGTGCTTGGAAGCTCTCATGTAGGTTATGTGGCTCTAGCAGGTGATATTTTATCCCACAAAGTCTGCATCAAACTGGTGGTACGTCATAGAGGTAGCCCCTCGTAGTGCACGGACGTATGAAGGCTACCATGTGCCAATCACAGCGGCATCAATGGAGGAGATCGGAGAAGATGCCCAGTCAGAAGCCGTGGAGGTGGTGCCAGACGAACATCAAGCTCTTACTCTCTATGGGGTGCATGCAGAGGATCTACAAAATGAAACAGAGGACATCTGTTTAAACGGAGAGCTCTATATAGATATAGGAAGTTATGCTGAGCTATGCGAGGATGAGAGAGAGATCTCTTAAAGCCATAAATATTGTATTTGAACAAGTGTGCTCCGTTTTGTAAATTCAGAGTTATGCACTTGCCTCTTTCATCACTCAAGTTGAATAGAAGAAGAATGCTTTCTGTTGCTGCTAGCCTTTGAACATTCCAAAGCTACAAGCACTGGAGTGTTCTTGTACGATTCTCCGGCTCTTTAAGTATTTGCATCATTGCATCATTGCGTCATTGTATTTAATGGTCTTTGCATCCACTCCACGTACGTATGCTCTAGGTATGTTCTCATTAGCAGAGACGACTAGCACCTCCTCCTCTCTCTCTCTCTCTCTCTATCTACTTGTCCATGTTTTCTACTCCATTCATTCAATATTAAGTTTAAATGTTCGTGTGTTTAATGCAGGTATGGATAATGATGAATTTATTTCTTCTTTGTCACCCCAGCAGAGACAGTGGTACGTGGAGTGTCATCGGTCAGGCGCACCATCACGCGTTCCTACTCCATCCGCATCTCCCTATGTTTCAGAGTCCTTAGCGTGCTCCGAAGCTTCGGTGTTGATGAGACGATCTTCACACTCATCTAGGCACCAACGCTCTAGTGGTGGTGGTGGTGGCGGTGGCGGTTGTTGTGGGGGTGGCGCCACTGATGCTTCGACACCGCCTCGTGTTCGACGAGGCTCTTTACCCTCCCCTTCTTTGCCCGTCCCGACACCAGCCACGGCATCGCCATCGACACCAGGTTTTGCGCGGCTGAGTGCCGTTCCACACAGCTACACACCACTAGCTACTCCTCCAGGAGTCACTCCAGTGGACACTCCTCGCTTCGGGGCTCAGACTCCAGTGGAGACACCTGACGTCCGTACCCCCGTTGACACGTTGCTAGAGACCCCTGTCGAGACACCCAGGTTCATGCGTCAGCAACGAGAGGGCTTGCCTTACTCCATCGACTTCAGCGGTGGCATCATCTTGGATGATGACGGCAAGAAGGTGATTTCGCGCATGCGCGGTCTTTGCTCTCAGGTGTTTAGACACTACATACTAAATACCTGGAGTGAAGTACCGAATGAATTAAAATAAAGAGTCATCAGCATGCTTCATGACGAGTTTCCCGTTCCAACACGGGATGACCGCTTTAATGAAGATGTGATGAAAGTTCGAATGCGCGAGTACTGCAAGCATAAGCTTTTCGAAGTGCAAAAAGCAATCAAGCATGGATGGAACATACCAGATTGGCTGGCCAAAGAAGATTGGAAGAAAGAAGCGCGTGAGAATCCCGACAAGTGGAAGCAACAAAAGGAGGCAGCCAGAGCGCGAGTAGAGGCAGGGAGCTTGCACCACTTGGGGAGCGGCCGGTGGGCATCATTTGAGGCCGATTTTGTAAGTGTTTTCGCATCTATGTTCGATAGTTTAGGGTTTATGGGATTTGAAATTTTTAACATAATGGATTCTTTGTATGTTTTGACAGTGGTCGTTTACAGGAGGTGATCCCACTCCGTACAAGCGTTAGTACGCAAGCAGGAAGGGCTTAAACGCCCTTATAAACATCCTGACTTCTCGCAGCGACATGGTTAGTAGTAGGGTTTATTCTTTTCTATTTATTGTATTGTTTTATAAACGTCGCTCGCTATATGTTTATACTTACAAAAAGCTATCTTATTGTTTTTTTTTTTGCAGAATCCGACAGATACGCCGCTTGGACGCGATGAGACGTCTGATTAGACGACGTCAGTTTAGTCATAGCTAGATAGCATTAGTTTCTTTTTGTCCTTGCTTATGTATCATGAGACCATGTAACTATGTATTTTTGAAAGCCATGTATATTTGTTAAATAATGACAATGGTTTGTAACTATTACATTTGCAATGATTAACAATCAAGTGATTTTGCTGCTGTGTACAATTGTCATTTATTTACTTCCATCAATTCATGCTTGTCATTTTTGTATCTTTATTTTGCAAACAATACGTATTATGGATGATGGAGTTAATGATTATATTGTCTTGTGACTGACTATTTTGGGTCTATATTTACCTTTGTACTTTTTTTCAAAGGTAAATAGACCAATGAAACATTCAATATGGTTGATGGGTATGCCCTGCCACCAAATTTTTTTAATCTCGGGCGTCACTAAATTGTGCACTGCAGCGTCGCTATACGCATCGCTATCTATGGCCCTGCAGTGACGCTATATAGCGACGATGATAAATACTGCGGTAGCGACGTTCTCGTATCGACGCTTTTAGCGACGCCGAGGGTTTAAAAAACCCAATGTATTTCCGTCGCTATAAGCGTCACAAGAGCACACAACCTCTTGTAGTGAGTGAGCTACCTCACACTATCAAAATGAATCAAACCATAGCTTTTTCTTTTTTACCCAAAATATTACAAAAGAGGGACCATATCATATGATTCCAATATCTTTTTTCATATCCATAATTCTTCCATATTCTTTTATTATGTACTCATTATTCTAACACCATGTGGTCATTGAGCTAGAATCCATGAATAGCCCATACACTAGTCCCACCATGTATATATTTCTTTATTCACCAATAATCCTTCTCCATATATGTATAAAGATAACTTGAATGCTTTGTATCATGATATGAAAAAGGAGGGGCTCACTCTTGGATGCATTGTGCAAATTCAACAAAGGAGGGGGTCACTAAAAGACTTTTGCAGGCATAGAAAACAGGCTTCTCACCATGTATATATTTCTTTATTTACCAATAATCCTTCTCCATGCATGTGTAAAGATAACTTGAATGCTTTGTATCATGATATAAAGAATGGGGGGCTCACTCTTGGATGCATTGTGCAAATTCAACAAAGAAGGGGATCATTAAAAGCTTTTGCAGACATAAAAAATAGGCTTCTTGGTGAGATTTTTGGCACTATCTCCACTTGGAGTTTGAAGAAGTGACCAACAGACAAAACATATTCTGCATCAACATCAGCATCACAGTCTCCTTTCACAGAAGACTCAACAATGGTTGCATTTGTAGTGGAACCAGCATTTACAGTGGAACCACCCTCTTTCTTCTTAGCCTCTTTGGCCTTCAACTTAGGACACGACTTGATCAAGTGATCATTGGCTTTACAATAATGGCAATGCATCATCTTTTTGCCCTTATCACCAGAATTACCAGACGAAGTGCTGCCTGTAGAAGCATTAGGAACAAAATTTTTGCCACTTGCAGCAGAACAATAAGAAGTGGTTGCATTGCTATTACCACCCTTTCTTTGAGAAGCAATAAAAGCATGTTCAACTGCACGACGCTGCCTAGTCTTGTTTTTTCTGGAAAGTGACTCTTGCAACAGCAATGTGCATAATGCATCAAACTTGAAAACTTCTGGATTTCCTTGGGTCATAAGTCTCCAAGTACTAGCAAAAGTCTGGTAGGAATCTGGTAAGGCATCAAGAACAGTCTGCACAAGGAAACTGCCTGAAATGACTTCACCTGTGCAAAAATAAGTTTCTCATTGATATCCTTGACACTAGCAAGGAAAGTGTCCATATCATCTTCCTCATGCATAATCTTCGACTCCAGCTCTTTACGGAGCAAAGCAATTTTAGCCTCATTGCGGCTTGCATAAAGACCTGCTAGAATATCCCAAGCCTGTTTTGCAGATTTTGTTGAACGGATGTGAGGAAAAATGGTGCGCTTCACAGGCAACGCAATCAAGGCATGAGCCTGTGCATCCTTTACATCCCAATGAGCTTGTTCTGCCGTAGGCAAAACAACTCTAACAACAGCAATCCTTGCAGCAAGATCTACAACATCCTCAACATCGCCTACATCCTCAGAACCAGGACGTACATCAATGCCCTGTACAATGTTCCAGATGACCTTTGACACAAGAACATGTTGCATCATATAAGCCCACATAGGGTAGTTGTCCCCATCCAACCTGTCCTCAGCAGTAAACATCTTGAACACATCTGTGTTGTTGTTGTCAGCCATGGTAAATGTTGCACCTCATGTGAAAACTGCCCGAAAATAGGAGAAACGGAGCGGGAACAACACGTGCTATATAGCACAAATCGTAGAAGACGATAAGGCACCTGTTATGCAGAAAACAGCACTGACAAAAATTCTGCACAAAATGATGAAATAGCCTGTGCAGTACTGCTTGTAGTCGAAACGGAGGCCAAAATGAGGCCAAATCGAAAATCTGAGCAGACCTGGCTCTACGAGTTTTCCCAAAATATTTGTCGACCTGTGAACGCTTGCCAAAGCTCACTGAAATCGGAGAAAGTGAGCAGGCATGTACTGGAGCAGCTAGCGACTAAGCCCGGGAAGACACAACCTGCTTTGATACCAATTGTTGGAATTAGGGTTGGAGAGAAACGCACACAGCTTGGAGAAGATGAAGGAAGCTCAAAGCACACAATAGAGAGTGTATAACTTAGTGTGCAATGGAAAGATAGATAGCCCTAGAGTGATGGGCATATATACAATGCTCGGGGGAAAAAACCTCCTAAAGAGGGAAAAATTGCCCCGGCGGTCCTAGTGTGTTCACACACATCACTACCACATGCATATGGTGACATTGGGCCTCCATTGAATCAATTTCAAAGTGACAACACTTTTTCCTTTTAATGATTTATAAAATAAATTTTTCTAAATTTCAATCTATTCTACAACAAAATAAAAATATGCACATTAAATTATCTATGATAGTCAACAAGAGGCAGGATGACAGGGTTTGGTGACGCAAGAATTTCTCCTACTCTTTGAGAACCAAACATGAACACCATATGCTGCTGAAAATGGATATTTTCACTAATTGCAATGTTTATTCTAAAGTGTGGAGTGAAATGAAAGGGAAAAACCTCTATCCCTGGGCCATTATCCATGGTCTATGCATGACCTAATGCTTAAAACAAAACAAAAATATAGACATACAAACTAAGTTTGTACCTAGTGAGAGGTAATATAAAAGGATTTACTGAAGCGTTTATCTCAGCTAACCTAAGAGGACCTAAAATTCAATGAATTACACGTTGAGATTGCAACTTATTACTAACAATGATGTGTACCTTTTTCCTTGCAATGGGAATGAAAGGATCATACAAATTATCGTAATTCATGCAAACTACTTGACTAATCTAAAGGTTGAACCTACACAAAAACATACACAAGTTGTCCTCAGTGGGGGCACCAAAATTAAGGCGGTTCGGGGCAGGTTACAAGAGATGTGATCTCTAAACACCCCCGCAAGGATCCCGTGCTGCTCAATTGGGGCTGGGACAACACAAGCAAAAAAACAACAACAATAAACCCATAGCCAAACAAGTGAAGGGGCACCACCTAGTCATAGAGCAACTAGGATGCAAAAGACAATAATCCCTAAGCAATACAAGCGAGAGAGAGAGAGAGAGAGAGAGAGAGAGAGAGAGAGAGAGAGAGAGAGAGAGTTTTGTGCAAGAATTTAGCTTCAATTGTAATGATTGGCGTGGGTGTATAAAAAACTTGGATGAGAGTCAAGAGACACAATTAAGTTTCATGATGTTGGGATCTACACATTATCTTAGGGTTATGGAAACCGTCTCACCATACAACTCTTTTATAATGTTTTTCCAAGCAACAAAAACAAACACAAAAGTTCTTAAGTCACATACAAGAAAATACTACAAAATAATCACAAAATGAAAACGCGTCACCTTAAACCAAATGAGATGAGGTTTCCAAGCATGAATTGGAGAGACTCAAGAGAGTTTTGAACCGTGGTTGCACCCAACTTATTGATTCAATTGATGTGCAAGAGTAGGTACAACTTTGATTGGAAGTTATGAATCACTCACTCCATTGTAATGCTACAACTAGCTCAAAGAAGCTTTCCTATACACCACAAGTATTGGTGTATAGAGAGCTCACTCTCTCCCCCTACAACTAAGATGGAGAATGGTATGCTCAAAGTAGTGAGCAATAGTGTAGAGATCATGCCCTTTACAAAGGGAAAAGGGCTCTACTTATAGGTGAGGAGAGCCCTTATTAGGATTATCTCATAATCAACACTTACATAGAAAACCATGTTTATAAAAAAATTTATATGTTCTTATGAGAGCGGGACTCTCTTATCTCTTGAATTACATGGATGTGGGCTCAAGAGGAGAGAATTAGTTGTAAAGTGTGAGCTTTGTCCTAAAGTGTGAGTCAAGGAGAAGACAAAGGATTTATCCCACATGCTGTGGAGCAAGGATGTAGAGCTACTTAAAGCTCATTTCATGAATGAATAAACACAAATCCATTTTGCACTACATGCTTGTCTATGGTGAGCATGTGCTAAGCTAAGTCAATACTCAAGATTGTGTTTATGAGTCCAAGCTAATTCTATCTTGGAACCTAATTCACTTGAGTGATAATCTTGCTTACACACACAATCACGCATTGACACTATGTTTCTCTTTCATCCACCATAGCTAGCACGATCCAATTCCTGACATTTGGTATCAGAGCCATGGTGTGCTAGCTAGGATTGTCATTATGCATTAGTGTGTGTTAATTATTAGCATCTCCATTACATCGATTAGCATTTCATAATTGTTGTCACAGCCCATTGACATTTTCATAGTTAAGTTGCATCTCTCACTAATTAAGCACTAATCTATCTATGTGTGGGCATGTCCTTGGCACACACAAGAGGCCACTACCCTCCATGGCTAGGTAGACTTGATTTGGGAGAGGATTAGCATCCTTTGAATTGCATTTTAGATTTTCCCTTTTGCGTCAATTTTTGCATCATTTGCCTCTTCAATTAAATTCATTGAACTCATTTTCTTTTTTGCATTGCTCACCTCATCCCGAAGTGATCATTTCAAGCTTTCCATAGAACCTTCAAGCTCTGCAATCCGAGTTCAAAAACCTCTTAAACTCTATCCCCAACTTTGCCTAAAAATAGGTGTGTGTGTGTGTGTGTGTGTATGTAAACCTGATGAGCTTGGCTTAACAACTTACTTTTTCGGAGGATATTTCACAAGGAAGCCCGTGGGCTTGTTGGCTAGCCCAATTTAGGTAGCCTAATCTTGGCTTGAGGTCTTGAGGTCAACTCCTTGCCTACTATGGGGGGAAACCGGGTGGACCCGAATAATTGCATGAAAAACAATTTTTAAAGTCGGCGGGTCCACTGGAGAGCATTCACGAGCGGAGTTTTTTTTTTCTCTTTGGCGCTGCCTACTGCCCGGAGATTGGCCGACTTGCTCGCGCCTGCCCGGATGCGCTACCTGCTGCCCGGAGCTGCCCACTTGTGCCCGGCTTGCCCCCGCCTGCGTGACTGCCCGACCTTGTAAGAGCTCCTTCCCGCGGCATAATCCCATAGCCTTCTAAGAGGCAGTTCTCACTGCCATTGAGCCTAGCTCAAGGGGCCGATTTCCACGGTGCTGCTACCCAAGTCCGCCCTGGCCACAACCTGCATAAGCCCGCCTTCCCGCGGCCCTACTACACCGAGGTGAACCCTAAGCCACAAAAGAGTATTTCCAAGCAATTTAAAGAAGGGTGAAAATTCAAACCCTTATCGAGCACTCCAAGGGCTACCAAGCTTACGGAATTACGGCAACAAATTTATTACCAAGCTTCAAGGAGTTCTTTCGAGCATCAAAAGCAAAACAAAGATTTATTTTCCCTATCTGTGAAGGGGGATTCACTCTAGTGAAGAGGAGCTTCACAAAAAGGGGATCGCTCTCTCTCTCTCTCTCTCTTAATCTTTCTCTCTCTCTCTTCCCCTAAAGTTATTGCAACCAAGCACAAAATTTTGCAAATAATTTTCTATCATCGATTGTGCTCGTGAGAGGCAGACACTGGCTAGGAGAGTCTCCTAAGCTAAGACCCCTCTATCAGCACAAATGGGGGACAAGGGAATAGAAAAATTCAACAGGGAGGGATTTCACACCTGGCAAACAAAATTAGGAGGATATCTTATGAAAAAATGTTTGTGATTTGTCATCAGCACTGCCTTAGAGCAACAAGCCGAACCCGATGGAGTGCACACTAGGTCATCTACACTCATAGCAAGTGCACAGAATTTGGCCAAAGACGAACAAGCATTGGGAATCATCATCACCTCCTTGCATGACAACTACGTGCATTCCATAGATGAATGTAAGAATAGATGAATGTAAGCATGCACATGATGCCTGGCATGTCCTAGAAAGTAATTTTGGATCTAGGGCCAAAAGAAGCAAGTCAATCTTAAAAGACAGCTTTACAAAATTACTATGATTGAAGGGGAGGACATTGCTAGCCTAGTGAATAGGCTTAAGAGCATTGTCATGCAGCTCACTTACATCCAGGTTGAAGTACCAAAAGATGACAAAGTGGCCATACTATTAAGTGCACTTCCACCTTCTTATGACCACTTAGTCATAGTTCTTGAAGAAAAGGAACTAGCGCCACCATTTCAAGATGTCATTAACTCAGTCCAAGCAGAAGAAAGAAAGCAAAGAGGTTCATTAACCTCATAAGTAGGAGTTTTTATTGCAACATCCTCAAGGGGAAGGCATTTGCCATCAACATCGACAAACGGAATAAAGTGTTATGAATGTGGAAGAATGGGACACTAGCGAAAGACTGCTACACAAACAAACCTTGCAACAAGTGTGATAGGAAGGGACACCCTCCTTCTCGATGCTACTCAAATGGAGGCAGTAGCAGTGGAGAAAGGAGCAGCAGTGGAAGCAACAACAAAAGCAACAAGGCAAGAGACCTGACAGAGGATCAACTCACATAGTAGAAGACAAAAAGGATGAAGACGAGAGCAAAATTGTCTTTTATGAAGATCCATTTTGAAGATGCAGACTCTCTGCTTGTAGGGGAGGACTTTTTCCTGTGTGGACTCCATCATCCTATGTGGATATCACCATCCTTTGTGGATTTTTCTTGTGTGGATTTTATCATCTTATGTGGATATCACCATCCTTTGTAGACTTTATTTTCCTGTGTGGATATCACCATCCTATGGGATTTTGTTAGACTGTGTGGATCATGCATCTTCAGTATCTTGTCATAGTCCAAACCTCAAGGGAAAGATTGTAAAGTGTGAGCTTTGTCCTAAAGTGTGAGTCAAGGAGAAGAGAGTGGATTTATCCCACATGTTGTGGAGCAAGGATGTAGGGCTACTTAAGCTCATTTCATGAATAAACACAACTCCATTTTGCACTACATGCTTGTCTATGGTGAGCTTGTGCTAAGCTAACTCAATACTCAAGATTGTGTTTATGAGTCCAAGCTAATTCTATCTTGGAACCTAATTCACTTGAGTGATAATCTTGCTTACACACACATGCACGCATTGACACTATGTTTCTCTTTCATCCACCATAGCTAGCACGATCCAAATCCTGACATTAGTGAGGTGAAATAGAGAAGATTCTAAAGAGGTGAGTGATTTTTGTGTGATGTTTCCTACTCCAAGGTAAAGTAGAGTGGGTGCAATTTATAAGAAAGGGTTAGCAGTTAATGTTAGCAATCACTAGAAAAAGTTACTAATATAATTACAATGGGTAGAATGGCTTGAAGAATGAGAAAATAGAGGTGAATGTCGTGAAGGGGATCGGGGAGCACCACAGGCAGAGAGTGAGAGAGAGAAGGAGACACACGATGCAGAGATATGGGTGGGGAGACTCCAAAGAGTGAGCAGCCCCCTATACACTTATGCTATGTATAAGGTATACAAGTCAGTGGGCGCCCAGACTCTGGGCGGCCGGGCAAGGCACAGACGCCTATACCCCAACAACCTCCCACTTAAAGGCGACTGTGCCTTTAAGCAAGAGAACCTAGTCTAAAGACTACAAAAGGTGAGAGAAAACCGCTCTCAACCGATGCCCACTGGCTGGCTGTGATCGTGTGCATCCGGCTGTCCTGCTCCCGTGTAAGTCCATACACCACCAGACGTACCGCACACGTACTGCAAGTATGTACGCAATACCTGCATATCTCCCTCGTGCACTATGCCATCATCAGTCAACAAACGACTGACAACCCCAACTACAAATGCTCCCACTGCAGTTGCGATATCCGGTCTCAAGATCAACATCTCATACATGAGACCACCGAATGCCGATGCAATGCTAGCGGGCCTTGCTAGCTCTACGGAGCATGCATCAACATATATATCCCTGGCAATAGGCATCTCTGACTGACAAGGCGTGTCAGCCACATGCATCTCCTGACTGTCCGCAAAAGACGCATCAACCTGTCGTGCAACCTCAGAGCAAACCAGCTGCTCTAGGTGTCTGCTGGAAGACATATCCTGCACAACTATATCCCCATGCTCACTGTCGAGCATAGAAAGGAATGACTGCATAATCGCTGACGTCTCAGCCTCCTCTGCAATCATCCACTGCAAACATGACCACTCAATCTGCTGTGACTCACTAGAGCTCTCATGCTCTAACTCCGTATGCATAGACTCTTGCACAACGTCCTCCTGTTGTGACTCACTAGAGCAAGACCGCTCTACCTGTCTATCCTGCATAGAAGTATCTCGCACAACTGACTCTCTGCTTTGCTCAGTCACTAGCAAAGCATGCATGTCTGACTCTGTCACCTCTCTGTGTGATTGCTCAAGTCGTGCCCCAACTGTGTGCACAACGAGCTCACTACTCTGCACTCCATGCAAAGCATCCTGCAACCCACAAGCAAAAGAGACTCGCCTGCTCTCTCGCTCTCTACCTGGCTACGTGATCACAGAGACAACACCGTCTCTCGTGTGATCCACATGCAATGGGTAACGTGTACCACTCCTAGCACCTCTCGCAATCACTAGCGAACCCAAATGCATCACAAAATCTCGCTCTCGTAGCGAAATCTGACATCCACAATCTCTTAGCTGACCAATCGAGATCAAACTCACTGTCAAATCTGGTACATAGCGCACATGTCGTAACAAGTAAGATGCACCACTCGGTAATGATAGTCTCACATCTCCTGCACCTGCTATCGCATGCACCGATCCATCGGTCAAACGTACACTGCCAAGCATCCCGCTAGAATAGCTACAAAACCATGCACGATGCGGCGTGACATGAAACATAGCATCTGCGTCTAGCAACCACTGCGAAGGGAGTGCACTATCCACATGTATAGCATCTCGTGCATAGCTCGAGATAAAAGTGACATCCCCGTCACTAGTATACTCCGACACTACATGTGCCTCAACTGTCAAAGCAACTGAGTCCATGGCATCACTACATACATCTCTGAAACTGCCATGTCTCCTACGATGTCGCATACGACGAAAACAGCGCCGTCTAACGTGTCCAGAATGACCACAATACCAACATGTCATCTGTCGGCGTGCTCGTGAATGTACATGTCTCACACGAGTCCGTGATGACTCAGATCTATCATACATATCATGTAATCTGCGCCAAAGTGCTCTCGAAGTAGTCTCATACATAACAAGAGCATATACAGATTCCGCAAGGTGCAAAGAGAGCGTAGATAGTGCCATCTCCTCTAGCTCCTGCCACTGATCGTCAGACATGTTTGAAGGTCTACCTGCATCACCACTCAATGGTCGATGCAACCCTCGCTGTGTCAATGCATCAAGCATACACTCTCTCCATGCCACAAAGTCTGACCCATCAAACACGCGCATCTGTGAGAGGTCACAATCTGATCGATCACCTGTCTCTACCATGAGCACAATGTAGCAAACTAGAAAGCAAAACCACCTCACCAACAACACCTGAAAACTGTCTACCAATATGGCCAGAAACACAATGTAAAACCTGTGAGACACACTCCAAAATAGAGCTCCCGCAATGTCAATACAAGCCTCGCCTGCTCTAGTATCACACTGCAATCTGTGAGCTAATCACCAAGCCCACACTGTGCGGTATCGATGCATACACACGCACAAATCTCCCACCTGCAGAGAACACCGCACACAAATGCTGAGTGCAACCCGCAATCTCTACCTAGATCGCATAAATGATACGCATAAAACTCCTGGGAAAATTTCGCCAGAGTTTCGTCAGTAAAACGGCCACAAAACCAGTAACCAAACTGACTGCACGCTCAAAACCATGAGCAACCAAAGCACATCAAATCACACTCCAAATTCATGCACCAATCTCCACACTTTGCATACATCATTGCAAACACCTGCAAATCTAGTACACAAATATCTGCTCTACCTGTGACTGCCAAAAAACATGCTCGAGGCATACATTGTCGAGCTCAAAATGCAATCACATTAGTCTCCCTGAGCATCAAACCACATAAGGCATACATCGTATCCTCCCACCTGTGAGGAAACTTGCAGCAAATATCACTCTCACATCTGAGAGCAAGCCATGTGTGAAATCCTCGACACACAATAAACAATTGCTGCTGCAGAAAATTCAGCGTTCAGAATTTTAAAATTCTGATATGACGAGCGCGTCCGGAGCATGCCAAAACCCCAAGGTAGACTCCTGGATCACATGTATCCGAGTCCGAGTGTGCAAAATATGCCAAAAACACTGTTTTCGGCCCAAAAACGCAACAAAAACTTGCTGCTGTTGCAGAAATTTCAGAGGTCAAAATCAGCTCAAATGGACATCACCATTGCGTCCGGAGCGTGCCAAAACCCCAGGTTACACCTTAACCTTGCATAAATCGCATTCCGTATGCAAAAGTTATGCAAAAAACATTGTTTTTGGGGCCCGAAAAATGACCTGCGGAAATGAAAATCTGCATTCTTCCTGCAAGTATGGCTGCAAATAACCATACACACTTGCAATACACTCTTCCCTCAACCTTGGGAATTCTCCTCAAGCTTCCATGAGCACAGATCTGGTGTTTGCTCACCGATCTCAAGCTTCCACCGAAAGCGAGCTCACCATAGCCGAAAGCTCACTTCTCTGTAGCACTCCATCTGTCGTGAAGCCAAAGCTCTGATACCAATTGAAGGGGATCGGGGAGCACCACAGGCAGAGAGTGAGAGAGAGAAGGAGACACACGATGCAGAGATATGGGTGGGGAGACTCCAAAGAGTGAGCAGCCCCCTATACACTTATGCTATGTATAAGGTATACAAGTCAGTGGGCGCCCAGACTCTGGGCGGCCGGGCAAGGCACAGACGCCTATACCCCAACATGTCGTTCTTCTTCTTCTTCTTTTCGCGTTGTCTCCATAGTTGAATAACCACAAATACAATGAGGGTTTTGTTGATAAAAAAACCCCCATTTTTTAGAGATTAATTATGGTTAGGTTGATGACTTTTTTATGCATTTTTGAAAGGGTAGAATAAATTTGTAATATGTGAGTAATAGAGAGCGATATGGAGATGGTGGATGTAGGTAGAGCTTCAAAAGAGAGCTATGGGTGTGAGAGGAGAGGGTAATGGTGAAGAGGGTGAGAGAAACCATGGAATTTTGAGGTTTGACTGAGGGATTGAGAGGAATGTGTGTGTGTGTGTGTGTGTGTGTGTGTGTGTGTGTGTGTAGAAGTATGAAAAGAAGTGAGAGAAGCTTAGAGGTGACTTATAAGAAAAAGTGGACAGACTAGGGTCCACCATAAAATTTGTAATTCATCGATGGTAGCTCCAAAAATTATTAAAAAAATTGAGGTAAGTATTTATCTTGTGGACTATGTTTTGTCTGTTGGTCGGTTCTTCAAATTTTAAGTTCAGATAGGCACCAAAAACCTCACGAACAAGCCTATCTTTTACGCCTCCAAAAGTCTTTTAGTGGCCCCCTCCTTTGTTAAATTTTCTTAATGCATCCAAGAGTGAGCCTCTCCTTTGTCATATCGTGATACAAAGCATCCAAGTTTTCTTTACACATGCATGGATGTGGATTATTGGTGAATAAAGAAATATATACATGGTGGGACTAGTATATGGACTATTCATGGATTCTAGCTCAATGAGCACATGGTGTTAGAATAATGAGTACATAATAAAAAAATATGGAAGAATTATGGATGTGGAAAAAGATATTGGAATCATATGATGTGGTCCCTCTTTTGTATTATTTTGGGTGAAAGAGGAAAAAGTATGCAAGTAAATGAGAATTATATAATAAAAGTGACTAAGGGAGTAGAAACCGATTTTTTTTTTCACAAGGGTGAGGGTTAAAATGTGGGCGTGATTTGTATAAAAGAAAAATATGAGAATACAGGATGTACACATTGGCAAAAAAATATACTTATGGTGCAAAAGGATGAAAGAAGGTGTACATAGGTTTAATAAAACACACACTTAGGTATAAATATTTTAATAAATTACTAAAATAGTTATAATAAAAATGTCTATATTTAGGTCTTATATACAATGAAAGATTTACAGAAAAGGGTCACAATGTACTTTTTGTTTTTTATTTTATTGATTTTTTTGTCTCAACTAGCCCTGTGACTAGCTCCATTGAGGGTTTTTAAGGAGATTCGGGAAAAGTCCCGTAACTCATATACGCCTATGTACAATGAAAGGGTGAGTATAGACACAACATTTGAGTGATTTTGATAGGGTGATGTAGCTCACTATAGAAATTTTGGATAGCCAAGAAATGGCTATCATTAGCCCTCCCCTAGGATGATGGTATATTCATGTACCATCATAAAGCATCTTTTTCAAAGAGACCTTGACAATATTTTCATTGTTTGACCCCTTGGCATTTTGGGTTGAGTTACACTCATGCTTCATGCAAAAAACTTACATGAGATAGTATAAGGCAACTCAAATAAGGCTTTAGCCGATACCCATTTACCTTCTTAGAGTGCTCTTTACCATTCAAGTCCATAAGCTGATAGAAACTTGAATTGAAGGCCTTCTTGACTATGTAAGCCTTCTTAACCTGCATCAAAGGTAGCACATGCACCCGCCTCCACTTTTCTCTTGAGTGTGGGAAAGAGACCTCCAACTATGAACCTCTCCTTCTCAAGGAACTTAGCACCATCACAAGGGCTAGCAACATTTCTCACCCATACAACCCAAAGACGTAGAAACTCTTGTTTGTACATGTAGTAATCATCTAAGTCTTTTTGCTTGTGAGAAATGATGTCTTGCCATAGCTTTTGTGTTTTTTGGGGGTCAAAGAAGCATCGCTTGAAATGATCAATGACTTCCTTATAGTTTTCCTTAACTTCTTGAGATAGAGAGTCAAACCAAGTGCTAACATATTTCCTAAGGACCACTTCAAACGTTTCTAAGCATTCATCATCTTCTATCACTCTCTTTATGCGGCAAGCCATTTTGAAATTTGCTAGAAATAGCTCGACATCCTTGCCAGGCTCTCCAAAGAAGAGAGGATATCCTGACATTTGGCGTTGGGCCTCCATTGAATAAATTTCAAAGTGACAACAATTTTTTTAAAACTGATTTATACAATAAGGTTTTCTAAATTTCAATCTATTCTATAACAAAATAAAAATATGCACATCAAATGATCTATGATAGTAAATAGGAGGCAGGATGACAGGGTTTGGTGACGCAAGAATTTCTCCTACTCTTTAAGCACCAAACATAAAGATCATACGCTGCTGAAAATGGATATTTCTACTAATTGCAATGTTCATTCTAATGTGTGGAGTGAATGAAAGGGAAAAACCTCTTTCCCTGGGCCGTTATCCATGGTCTATGCATGACCTAATGATTAAAACAAAACAAAAATATAGACATCTAAACTAAATTCGTATCTAATGAGAGGCAAAATAAAAGGATTTATTGAAACGTTTATCTCAGCTAGCCTAAGAGGACCAGCTAAAACTCTACGAAATCCACGTTGAAATTGCAACTTATTACTAACAATGATGTGTACTTTTTTCCTTGCAATGGGAATGAAAGGATCATACAAATTCTTGTGATTCATGCAAACTACTTGACTATTCTAAAGGTTGAACCTACACAAAAACATACACAAGCCGTCCTCAATGGGGGCACCAAAATTGAAGGGGTTCGGGGCGGGCAACAAAGGAAGCGACCTCTAAACACCCCTCAAGGATCCTGTGCTGCTCAATTGGGACTGGGACAAACACAATCATAAAAACAACAACAACAAACCCACAACCAAACAAGTGAAGGGGCACCACCTAGTTATAGAGTGAACTAGGATGAAAAAGAGGAAAATCCTTGAGCAATACAAGTGAGAAGGAAGGGTGCACTATCACTAATATCAATGCTACAAATACACACACCAAACAGAGAGAGAGAGAGAGAGAGAGAGAGAGAGTTTTGTGCAAGAATTTAGCTTCAATTTTGAAGGAGTACGAGCGATAGTGCGACGCGAGAGAGAGTGCGAGAAGAAGAGCACGACGATATGGTGAACTCGCTCTACTGTAATGTGTAGAGCATAGTTAGTTCTTATTAGGTTTTTACAAAAGAATATGTGTACATACCTGGCGGCCCGTCCACTTACCTGGGCGACCACATTGGGCTTTATACCCCAACAACCTCCCACTTAAAGTCCAATGTGGTACTTTAAGTGTGAGAGAAGCTACTATACAAGCTAATATACAAGAGATGTAGAGAAGTAATGTACTACCCTACACCTAACTGCTTGCGAAAATGCGCAAAGCTCTCTGAGGGAAGTCCTTTTGTAAGTAGATCAGCAGGATTTTCTGTGGTGTGAACTTTGACAAGCTGAAGTTGCTTATCCTCGAGCATTTCCCTGATGAAATGATACTTCACATCCACATGCTTTGTCTTTGAGTGATAAACTGGATTGCGAACCAATTGTATAGCACTTTGACTATCACAATATAACACAAGCATCTCTTCTTTGATTCCCAAATCTGTTACTAGTCGATTAAGCCAAATTGATTCTTTGCATGCCTCTGATGCTGCAACATATTCAGCCTCTGTAGTAGACTAAGTAACACAATCTTGTAATCTAGAACGCCATGATACTGCTCCACCAGCCAATGTAAAGAAATACCCTGACGTAGACCTTCGGTTGTCTAAGTCACCTGCATAATCTGAGTCTGTAAAACCCTTTACACTTAGCTCCTGACTCCCATAGCATATACGCATACTCTTTGTAGCTTTCAGGTATCTCAATATTCCTTTCACTGCCTCCCAATGTTTCTTGCCTGGGTTTGACATGTATTGACTTACTACTCCCACTGCAAATGCAATGTCTGGGTGAGTAGCAATCATTGCATACATCAAACTACCCACTGCAGACGCATATGGAATCTTATCCATTTCAGCATGTTCTTCCTCAGACACAGGACAATCTTGTTTGCTAAGTTTCACATATGGTGGCAATGGAACACTCAGTGCCTTTCCCTTCTCCATATTGAAACGTTGCAAAACCTTGTCAATATACTCTGTTTGAGATAACCAAATCAATTTCTTTGATCTGTCTCTCTCAATGTGCATACCAAGTTATGACTTGCCTCACCCATGTCTTTCATGTCAAACGATTTTGCCATCTTTGACTTCAATGCTGAAATTTCTTCCAAGTGCTTACCAGCAATCAACATGTCATCCACATACAAAATAAGGATCAGCCAACTACCATCCTTAGCCTTCTTTGTATATAGACAGTGATCGAACTCACTACGTTTGTAGCCTTGAGAAAGCATAAACTTGTGGAATTTATGGTACCATGCCCTCGGTGATTGTTTTAAGCCATAAAGACTCTTTAACAACTGGCATACCCAATCTTCCTTGCCTTTCTCAACAAACCCTTCTGGCTGCTGCATGTAAATTTCCACATCTAAATCACCATGCAAGAACGCTGTCTTGACATCCATTTGGTGCAACACCAAATCTAATATGGCAACCAATGCAAGAAAGCATCTCAATGTAGTCATCTTGACCACCGAAGAGAAGACTTACTCAAAGTCAATTCCTTGTTCTTGCTTAAAGCCCTTGGCAACAAGCCTTGCTTTGTACTTTAGCTGGCTATCATGAGCGGTGATCTTATACCTGTAAACCCATTTAAAGGGTAGAGCCTTTTTGCCCCGTGGTAATTTAACTAGCTTCCATGTCTTGTTTTTATGCAGAGCTGTCATCTCTGACTGCATGGACAATTTCCAATTCCCGGAGTCCTTCATTTGCACTGCTTCCTTGTAACATGAAGGCTCATTGCAATCAGTCAACATGACATAGTTCATAGATGGAACAAACCTATCAGGAGGTCGCGTGACACGTCCAGATCTACGCACAATAGGTGGCTCAGGCTCAGCCACAACCTGTGGTTCCACTCTATCATGTCCTTGCTCCTCTTGAACTCTGACATTTTGTCTTGCACGTGCACGTCCATCTTCTTGGAAGACAACTCTTCTAATCTCCTCAACCCTCTCTGGTTTAGAATGATATTTGGATTCATTAAAGTGAACATCATTGCTGCGGACAACCTTTCTGGATTCGGGATCCCAAAGTCTGTACCCCATCTCACCAGAATTACCATAGCCTAGAAAGATGCACTTTCTACTCTTTGGCTCAAGTTTGTTCCTAAATTTCTTTGGAACGTGAGTATATGCCTCACAGACAAAGACTCTGAGATGCTTGTATGAGGGCATTTTGCCTGACCATACCATCTCTGGCACTGAATCCTTCTGCAAAACCTTGCTAGGAGATCTATTTACAAGATGAACAGGTGTTGATACAGCTTCAGCCCAAAACCCATTTGGCAGCTGTGCATTAGACAACATACTTCTGACCTTGTCTTGTATGGTCCTATTCATCCTCTCAGCAACACCATTTTGAGGAGGATTGTAAGGAGCAGTAAGTTCACGTTTTATACCTTTTGACTCACAAAAGTCTTGAAAGGCCTTTGAAACATACTCTCCACCATTGTCAGTGCGTAAGCATTTAAGCTTCTTGCCACTCTGATTCTCCACAAGTGTCACAAACGTTTTGAAAACACTAAATGCTTCATCCTTGTGCTTGAGAAAGTAAACCCATAATTTCCTCGAGTAATCATCTATAAATGTCATAAAGTAAGAAGCTCCCCTAAGAGATAGGTTAGGCATAGGTCCACACAAATCACTATGAACAAGTGCCAACTGTGTATCTCTTCTACTGCTTCTATGCTTATGTGGCTGTTGTGTTTGCTTACCATACAGACAATGTTCACAAAATTCAAAATCATTAAATGAAAAGCCAGGCAAATAACCAGAACGAGACAAGATTTCCATTCCCTTCTTGGACATATGTCCTAACCGGCTATGCCACAAAGAAACGTTCGGCTGCTCGGTTACATTAATTACATTTTTAGAGACATTTGATACATAAATCATGTAAAGTCCTCCATACTTTACTCCATGTGCTACTATCATAGAACCCTTGGATATCTTCCACATGTTCTATCCAAAAGTGGTGACGTAGCCAGCATCATCAAGTAAACGTGTGTTGATCAAGCTCTTTGTAATTGCGGGAACATGTCTCACATTCTTCAGCGTGAAAGAAGAGCCATTCTGAAACTTCAATTGAACATCTCCAACACCTAAGACCTCACATGTCTACCCATTGCCTAGCCGAACATGATCTTTAGTGGTCACATAAGAAGTAAACCACTCCTTGTTTGGAGACACATGAAGTGATGCCCCTGAGTCTATAATCAGTCACTGAGTGCATTTCCATCAGATGTTGTAAGAAGAGCTGAGTCTATTGTATTCTTCAAGAAGTAGATGTCTCCTAACACTAGACTGTCATCCTCTGCAACAGTGTTTGTCACATTTATTTCTTGAATCTTCACTGAGGACTTGTTCTTCTCACCATGGTCTTCAGCTTTCTCTTTGCCTTTTTCTGCTTTCCATTCTCTGCACTCTCTTTTCATGTGACCCTTCTTGCCACAATGGTAGCATTCTATGTCACTCTTGCCTTTAGCACTGCGGGACTTGCTACGAGACTGATTCCTCTTTCCACCTTTGTACTTTTCTTTGGTCCTTCCCCTAACAACTAAGGCTATTCCTTTGCCTTTGTCCATTGTCTTTCTATTGGTTTCTTCAGTAAGCAGACTTCCTTCTACACCTGCTATGTTCAAACCATCTGGAGGTACAGAATTACTCAAAGCTGTGCGAAAAGTGTCCCAACTTTCCAGCAATGTGATCAACAGGAACATAGCTCTAACAGGTTCATCAAACTTGACACCTTGTGCTGACAACTGACTATAGATTGTGTTGAATTCATTCAGATGATTGGACATAGGTGTCCCTTCTTTCATCTTCAAGTCAACAAGCTTCTTAAGCCAGTATACCTGTGAAGCTGCACTCTGCTTCTCATAAAGATCACTCAGCTTTAACCATGCTTGATAAGCCGACATCTCGTCTGCTACATTGAAGTAAACGCTTTCTGCCAAAGTCAGCATAATGGTAGAAAGTGCCAATTCATCCATTCCGCTCCATTCATCTTCGTCCATATCTTTTGGTTTTATCCCCTTGAGCTTTATAGGTTTTATCTGCTTCTTTTGTACCAACACGTGCCAAATCTACTGCTTCCACAATGGGAAATTGGTTCCATCCAGCTTCTTGATATTGTAAAGAGCAGTGTCCTGTGATCCAGCCATAGCTACGCTTCACAGTAGTTTACTTTTCTGGGAAAAATTCGGCAGAGTTTCCCCTGTGAACTGACCTCTGAACCAATATCAACCTGTCAAATGAACCAAGAAAGCTTCAGATTCTACAGAAATTTTGGTAGAGTCTCCTTTGTAAAATGGCTCTGGTGTACTAAAAACGGACCAAAAAACAGCTCAAAAAACCACTGTCTCTCTGACACTGTAAGCTGTGGGTAAACCTATCCTGCACCTGTACTGTCTTTGACTGTCCTGTCACTGTCCTGTAAGCATAGACTGCGACAATGCCTCAACGGCAGTAAAGCAAAGATGCAATCCCAATTGTCTAACTCACAGTCAATACATCCTAGCTGCCTATCTAAGGGTGCTCAAGGGATCGCTCCAAGACCTGTATCACCAAAAGGATCTCAACATTCGAGAATCCCCTAGCTCAATAAAACCTCACTCGACCCTCAACAAAGGCTGCAGTAAATCTGACAGCACATAGACTTCCCACAAAGTCATACATCCACAAATTTCCCACTGTATGCTGTAACCGCTACGGCGGTTGTTTGCTGCATGACTCACAGCCAGCAAACCCTCAATAGACATACATCATCTCTGACAATACGTCCCATGTGGAAGTACCTGCAATGTCAGGATGAAATCTGGAATATCAAGCAGCAAACACAAGCTACCTGATGAACTAGTGGATGTCGCCTATAGTCTGTTTGTAGATGCGCCCGTGTCGTATGTGACACGCCTCCAAGAATTGTGAGCCGTCCTTCGATGTATAGACAGCCACAAATCAACACTCTGGGAGTGTCGATATCCTCAGCACCTGCAGTCGTAGGCCGAAAACCCCAAATTTGCAGAGTCGGATCTGCACCCGCTGAGACCACGTAGTCGAAAATGGCTTGCGCAGACCTTTGTCGAAGCCGAACGGTGGCCGAGATGACCTCAAAATGAAATTCTGACAACATAGAGCCCTTTGGGCCTACCCACGAGATTTGGGGCCGTGTCTTCGCCTGTCGAATTTCACTCCAATCTGAGTTGGTGACTCTAGCCTGTTGGAGTGCTGCCCCGAGCCTCGATCTGAGCTCTGATACTAGTTGAAGGAGTACGAGCGGAGGTGCGACGCGAGAGAGAGTGCGAGAAGAAGAGCACGACGATATGGTGAACTCGCTCTACTGTAATGTGTAGAGCATAGTTAGTTCTTATTAGGTTTTTACAAAAGAATATGTGTACATACTTGGCGGCCCACCCACTTACCTGGGCGACCACATTGGGCTTTATACCCCAACAAATTTTAATGATTGACGCCGGTGTATAAACAACTTGGAGGAGAGTCAAGAGACACAATTAAGTTTGATGATGTTGCAATCTACACATTATATTAGGGTTATGGGAACCCTCTTACCATACAGCCCTCTTATAATGTTTTCCCAAGCAACAAAAATAAACACAAAAGTTCTTGAGTCACATACAAGCAAATACTACACAAGAATCTCAAACTGAAAACGCGTCATCTTAAACCAAATGAGATGAGGTTGCCAAGCGTGAATTGAAGAGACCCAAGAGAGTTTTGAACCGTGGCTACACCCAACTTATTGATTCAATTGATGTGCAAGAGTAGGTACAACTTTGATTGGAAGTTATGAATCACTCACTCCCTTGCAATGCTACAACTAGCTCAAAGAAGCTTTCCTATACACCACAAGTAATGGTGTATAGAGAGCTCACTCTCTCTCCCTACAACTAAGATGGAGAATGGTATGCTCAAAGTAGTGAGCAATAGTGTAGAGATCATGCCCTTTACAAATGGAAAAAGGCTCTACTTATAGGTGAGGAGAGCCCTTATTAGGATTATCTCCTAATCAACATTTACATCAGATTTTGAGTGGAGATAGGCACCAAAAATCTCACCAAGAAGCTTGTTTTTTATGCCTGCAAAAGTCTTTTAGTGGCCCTCTCCTTTGTTGAATTTTCACAATGCATCCAAGAGTGAGCCTCTCCTTTGTCATATCATGATACAAAGCATCCAAGTTTTCTTTACACATGCATGGAATTGGATTATTGGTGAATAAGGAAATATATACATGGTGGGACTAGTGTATGGACTATTCATGGATTCTAGCTCAATGAGCACATGGTGTTAGAATAATGAGTACATAATAAAAAAATATGGAAGAATTATGGATATGGAAAAAGATATTGGAATCATATGATATGGTCCCTGTTTTGTATTATTTTGGGTGAAAGAGAAAAAAGTATGCAAGTAAGTGAGAATTATCTAATAAAAGTGACTAAGGGAGTAGAAATGGATTTTTTGTTTTCACAAGGGTGAGAGTGAAATTGTGGGGGTGATTTGTATAAAAGAAAAATATGAGATTAGAGGATGTACACATTGGCAAAAAATATACTTATGGTGCAAGAGGATCAAAGAAGACGTACATAGGTTTAATAAGACACACACGTAGATATAAATATTTAAATAAAATACCAAAATAATTATAATAAAAAATCCCTATATATAATGAAATATTTACACAAAAGAGTCATAACATACTTTTCGTTTTTCAATTTTTGTTTTTTTAAAGGAGTTATGGAAAAAGTCCCTTAACTCACACATGCCTATATACAGTGAAAGAGTGAGGATAGCCACAGTGTTTGAGTGATTTGGATAGGGTGAGGTAACTTACTATGGCAATTTTGGATAGCCAAAAAAGGCTATCAATGTGTGCTATCAAAACCCTTGGTCTGCTACTACTAAAATTGCACTACTAAATCAGATAATTTAGTAACATTTTTATTCAAACGTATAAAGTTATTCTCCATCATAGACATGCGTGTTTGCAATGCATGAGATTCTTGTATATCAAGCAACTCATAACTATCATCGGGTGCTTGTGCCATGCAGGTACCCATGAGCATATTTGACCACATTGCAACATCAGGTGGATTTGGCATAGAGTTCTAAAAATCAAAGCATGATTCATGTTAATGTCCAAATCCATAGCGGTGTGTGTTGTGCTAGCAAGATAATAGAAGATACCTTATCTTCAACGTGGTCAAATGATAACAATTTGAAATTACCTCGATTAATTGTGCCAAGTAGAATTCACCAGTAGATAAAATCAAGATCGAGTAGAAAGCCATAAACTTTCTCAAAGCTCATTGATGCTAAACAAACTTAATATCTTTGTTGAAGAATCCCGTGGCATGTACAATCCGCTCACCAAGCCAAAAAATTGCACCTCTTTAGTGCTTGCAGTGTTGAAAATCCTGAACGTAAATCCCTTCACTTATCAATTATGCTAAAAATCGATAAGTAGGGCTTCTTGGCATGTGTAGAAATTGACTTAAATTTGCTATTTTTTTAAAGAATTTTTTCAATATGTTGTTTTCCCTCGATGCCAAGGTAGCTTGCACTTCTTGTGCTCTCATGACCAAGGCAATGGAGAACAAGATGGGGAGGGGGGGAGTAACTTAGGCACCTTTTCCCTTGGGTGAATTAATCCTAAAACTCTCAAGAACAAATGCCCTCTACAACAAGTGATGGTGGCTGTGACACAAGCAAAGAATGAGGGAGAGGGAGAGAGAGCAATGATGTGTTCGCTCGCTGCACTTACGCCCTTGACAGGTTCTCCTCCCCATGCCTTCGTGCTCCCAACGAGCCGTTGATTGTTGATGCAGGTCCAATGCTAGTCACTCCTTGCCTAAGCAACCCTTCACGTGCTCAAGATTCCCCCTGCTTAGCAATCTATCTTGCACATGAGCATCACCATCGTCTCCTTCTCCCCAAATTGCATGATCATGCGACACAACCTGCAAGTACTTCAACACACACATTTTCTTTGTATTATCGAGAGAAACTCAAACATTTAATAAAAGAATCTCAAGGGGAGTTCAAAGTGACATTATTTTTCAAAATTGATTACGGTCGAACGCATAATCGATTCGATTACAAGGGATTAAGGAATTCTCTACACGGGGGACATTTCGGATCGATTTCCACTTGGATAATATCAACTTTGACGGGATTAGCAAGGCTAAATAAACTTTGCAAGTGCTCTCAATCTCAGGTATGTTTCTGACTATTCCTTGCACCGAACTGTGTCGCCATGGATTCAGATATCTATATGACTTTTGATTTTGAGCAAAGTACGCTGATCGTGCCCAATATGGCCCACGGCCGGATGCTCTCAAGGAGAGTACCCGCAACGCTACGGCAGGTGATAACACTTATGAATTTCTCGACATTCAAGAGTTTTGTGCACTTCAAACACTCATATCAATTATGGAAGGAAATTTTAAATTGTTAAATGAAAATTTCATTAAATTATCCACATTAGTGATTCAATTAATGCAACAGCAGTCCAAGGGTCCTGCTGACACGCACATGCATGAGCACGTTGCTACACAAGTGCAAGGCCCTTCTCATCAGAGACAAGGTCCAACTGCTAATACTTTGCACACTCTCAATGCAAAAGAGGTAGATGAGTTGTTGAAAAACACCAAACCATCGACTTTTAAGGGAGAAGACCGAGACTACAATAAGGATGAAGTGAATATCTTTCTCAGCAAGCGGGATGGAATTCACGCCTTAAGGCGTACTTCGGGCGCAGTCAGAGCATTGCAAACGATCCTAACTCTAGAAGGCAAGGCCTACAAATGGTGGATGTCCCTCAAGGAGAAGAATATCATACTACAGAGTTGGGCAGCTTTTGAAGCTATGTTTCGTAAGGAATTTTTCCGTACAAATGAGGCCGTGGACGGCTTGGGACACGTGTTCCATGTGCCAATACCCTTCATTACTTGAATATATATCTCACTATCGGGATGTTATCCTCAAGTTGGAAGGCTTAGATAACTTTCAGCAAGTACGGGGATTTATATGAGGTCTGACACGAGAGCTTAAGAAACACGTCAAGACCCAAGACCCTAAAACACTTGAGGAAGCCATAGTGAAAGCACATATTCACGATGATCTAGACAAAAAGAAAGCACATAATATCACGTGTCTACTAATACACATGGTAATAAATGCACACAATATGGGCACAATAAAAGGAAATTTAAAGTAGCCAATTCAGAAGCATCAAAGAAACCCAAGGGGTCTAGAGATCCTCTCTCTCATGAGGACTTTGATGAAGCTAAGAAAGAGAAATTATGTTTTCAATGTTTAGGAAGCGGTCATGGCAAAAAGGATTGTCCCAAGGGGAAATCTGCTGCACATGGCAAGGAGAAAGCAGTGCACATGGTGCAACTACTGCCTCTTGAATCTTCCTCACGATTCTCTACAATGAAAGTAACACACACCGAGGTGGTGCATGAATGCTGTCTCACAGCTTCCAATATGTAGCAATAGACCTTCGGACCACATGAGTCAGTACGTATGTACGGATCTTTGCAAGGGCACATGGTGCACATCTTGGTAGATAATGGTGCTACTCACAATTTCATCAATTATGGATTGGTGAAAAAACTCAAATTGCCTCAAACTCCGAGTACCCACCGCTACAAGTTAGCAATCATGAATGGACATGATATCGAAATCTGGGATACTCAAGTCCGATGTTTCGTTGGAAGTACATGGTTACTCCATATCCTTGGATTTTTAGGTTATGAACATGGGGAGGGCAGAGGTGGTCCTTGGTAGGGAATGGTTACATAGCCTAGGACTATCACTGAAGCGTAGCTATGAGCACAACAGCTTGATGTTCGAATCCCATGGCACACATGTGTTGTTGTTAGGAGAGAAGGATGTACCTTCTTTACCATTGATATGTATCGCTGAGCTTATGCAGCTCATTTTTGATAATGAAATAGATCAAGTTTTCTTGTGTTACTCATTGTCTCATTTTCTCTCTAACATTGAATCTGTTGACATTCCTCAATGCCGCATGCTTCTCTCTCATCTCTTCCACCAATGGCTACTTCCAAACAAGAAAACATTGCTAGTTAGTTACAAAAATTATTAAAGGAATTTCAAGATGTTTTTCCTAATGATTTGCCACTAGGATTACCACCGACACGATCGGTGCAACAAAGCATCGACGTTGTTGCAGACTGTAAACTTGTCAATAAACCGCCCTACCGTATGAGTTACTCTGAAGCTGCTGAGGTGGAACGTCAGCTTGCTGACTACCTTATCAGAGGGTTTATACAACCCAGTTCTTCACCATGGGCTTCTCCTATCCTATTAGTGAAGAAAAAAGACGGCAGTATGCACATGTGCATAGACTACCGTGGCTTAAATGCGGTTACGGTTAAGAACAAGTACCCATTGCCATGAGTGGATGAGTTGTTCGACAGACTCACTCATCTTGTTGACTACCTTAGCAGAGGGTTTATACAACCCAGTTCTTCACCATGGGCTTCTCCTATCCTATTAGTGAAGAAAAAAGACGGCAGTATGCACATGTGCATAGACTACCGTGGCTTAAATGCGGTTACGGTTAAGAACAAGTACCCATTTCCATGAGTGGATGAGTTGTTCGACAAACTCACTCATGCTAGCATTTTTAGGAAAATAAACTTGCGGTTAGGTTATCACCAAGTCCGTATTCGACTTGCTGATATACCCAAAACTGCATTCCGAACAAGGTTTGGACACTACGAGTTCTTGGTGATGCCCTTTGGGTTAACCAATGCGCCCGCAACATTCATGACACTTATGGATAGTGTCTTGAAGCCGTACTTGGGCAAATTTGTCATCGTTTTCCTCGATGAAATTCTAGTCTACAGTGCTTCTGAAGAAGAACACTTACAACATCTCAGGTAGGTGTTCGAGTTGTTACGAACAAACAAATTATAAGCCAAGGAATCTAAGTGTGATTTTCTGAAAGAATAAATTCACTATCTGGAGCATGTTCTTTCAGCTAATGGGATATATATGGATCAATCCAAAGTGAATACAATTCGGCAATGACCTTCTCCTAAAAATCTGGAAGAGTTACAGATTTTTCTAGGATTTGCAAGTTTTTACCGCATGTTTGTTAAAAACTATGCTGATATTGCTATTCCCATGACAGATCACCTGAAAGGCAAAGGCAAATCTTTTCAGTGGGGACCCGCTCAACAACACAATTTTGATACGCTCAAGGATGCATTAGCTACAACTCCCATACTAGCTATTGTAGATCCTTTGAAACCATTGGATTTGGATAAGGATGCCAGTAACCATGCTATTCGAGCAGTCTTGTTACAAGACGGACGGCCAATTGCATTTGAAAGCAAGAATCTTGATGCAGCTCAGTAGAACTACTTTGTTTATGAGTGTGAACTCTATGCAATAGTGTCTGCCGTAAAAACATGGCAGGATTATTTGTATGGTGCTCAGTTTGAGATTGTATTTGACCATGAAAGCATCAAATGGTTTACACAATAAATGGATTTGAAGGGTTGGAAAGCCAGGTGGGCCGAGATTCTTCAGAAATATGACGCCAAGCTCCGGTATCATAAAGTTTGATACAATGTGGTGGCTGACGCTCTAAGTCGTATGCCGGAGATCAATTCTCTCTTGTTCACGGAACTTCGTAGTGAATTTTTGGATTCTCTCAAAGGGAAATATGAGCATGATGAAGTATATTCCAAAGTGTGGATCCATGTACAAATGAGGGATCCTTCTCACTCCAATGATGGTAGTGTAACGCTAGCCTCCACACCTAGTTTTCCTCGATCGAGTGATGAACTACAGCGATGAAAGAATTTCACCAATGACAATGGGTACCTCCATAAGGGGAGAGTTTGTGTACCAATGAACATAGACATTCAGCGCCAAATACTTTATGAATGTCATGATAGTCCAAGTGCAGGGCACCCGGGTATTAGGAAAACTTATGCTCTCGTTCGACGACAATTTTACTGGTCAAGTATACATGGCTTTGTTCAAGCTTATGTCTTGCATTGCGAAAAATGTCAAGCTAACAAAGCAGAGCACCTGAAAGCACGAGGACTCTTACATCCTTTGGAGATTCCCAATGGAAAATGGGAAAGTATCTCTATGGACTTTATTGTGGGTTTACCAACCACTGTACAAGGTCATGACTCGGTATGGGTGGTAGTAGACCAGTTGACTAAACTATGTAAGTTTATTCCAACCAAATCAACGGTTAAGACACCAACACTAGCCAAGTTATTTGTGGAAAACCTATACAAGTTGTATGGTTTGCCAAGTAACATTGTCAGTGATCATGATCCCAAGTTTAACAGTCACTTTTGGAGGTTGTGTTTAAACGATTGGTTACACAACTAAACCTCAATACAGCTAATCATCCAAAAACAGATGGTCAGACTGAACGAGTTAACCAAGTGCTAGAGGATATGCTAAGAGCATACGTCAGTAAAACACATTCAGACTGGGAAGAATACTTACCTATTCTCGAGTTTGCCTACAACAGTGCTAAGCATGTCACAACTGGATTTTGTCCTTTCATGCTCATGTATGGGTTTCAACCTAGGTCACTTGTTACGGTGGGGTTGGCAACCAAAAAGCTCCAACAGGTTAAGGATTTTCTCCAAGACCACATGGATATGCTGAAACCCACTCATCAGAATGTGCGACAAGCGCAGGATCGGTATAAGAAGTATGTTGATGAGAAACTTCGGCAAGTTACCTTCGAGGAAGGGGAGGAAGTATTTTTACGTGTGCCGGAACATTCAGAAAGTCCGAAAACTGGGCCAACACCTAAATTATCTCCCCGATATTGTGGGCCTATCAAAATACTCAAGCGAGTAGGTGATCCTACCTACAAATTACTACTACCTACACATTCTCGTATTCATCCGGTTTTTCATGTAAGCCGTTTATGTAAGTGGTTACATGGGGACGACAATGTCATTGACCAACATATTTTCGTCGATTTCATTGAACCTCCTACCTTACCGCATGAACCTGAACGTGTTCTCGATTATCATGAGCTACGTACACGTCATCATGTATGTCAACAAGCCTTAATCAAGTGGAAAGATCAACCTGAGGAAGGTGCCACTTGGAAAAACATTAGGGTTCTTAAGAAGAAGTTTTCCACTTTTGTTTTTGAGGAAGAAAACTCTTCTTTAAGGGGGGAGTAATGTCAAGACAACGGCAAGGCCGGACTAGACAAGTGCAAGGCCAAGCTAGGCAGTGTGGAAAGGGAGTCCCAACTAGGGCAAAGGGCTAGGAGCCATGCTATATAGTGGGTGGTTGGGAGGTGGACTCCTAGGTTCTAGTTCCCCTTGTCTAACAAGAGCTTAAAGGAAAACAAGCAATAAGAAGTGTAGATCAAGCAGATCAAAGGGAAACCACGATAGCTATTGAGCAGAGAATGCCACCAAAGCCAGAAGTTAAGAAGAACGGGGTTGCACACAACCAAGAAGCAATATGAAGTCCAAAGATCCAGACGTTGCCAGCTAAACTAGTTGATGAAAGAAAGAGTGGAACACAAAGTCTCAAGACACCCTCCATAGAGACACAACTAGATCAAGATGAGACAATGACAAATGCAGGACATATATCTTCAATAGAACCAACAATGAGAATAGCTATAGTCCTCAGTAATACAATTGGATCAAGTGTCAGATGCAATGGCCTACTGGATAAAGAAGCAAATTGCAATATGGTTGCAGACAACATTCAAAGCATTCTAGAGATTACCAGGGAAAACCAGATACTCGAGAAATCATGGTTAAGGCTACAAGTCAAGAAGAAATGGTTGCTACTCTTAGCATTCAAAATCATGAAGAGTAGGTAAAGTTTCAAGTAAAGCCTTCAAACGAAATGCTTGCAAATGTCATCCTTGGACATTAGTGGTTAGATCAACACAAGGCCTACAAAGAAGATACAATGCTAATACTCTCTTCTCCAAGAGGTAGACATCAACATTTACACGTACCACTAATGCTAGATTCAGAGTTGCAGAAGTCACAAGAATCGAAGACAAATCTTGCAGACAAAGGTAAAGCTAAATTGGACCCTCCACCAATTAGCAAAGAAGGTGTCACAGCATATGCCTCTATATCAAATAACCCTCATGGATCAGCTTCTTCAAGGAAGTCAGGCTTTCAAAACTTCAAGTCAATTGCTGAACCAACTACAACCTCTAAGGAGCCACCCAACAAATCAAAGATATTTTAGCCAAAGTACTCAAGTAAACAAAGGAAAGTAAAGCAAATGTTTGTTCCGAGTAGTTTAGTCAAAGTCAATGATCCGGTTTGGATTAAAGATAGGAAATCAACACAGAAAGACAAACTCATGGGATGGATAGCATCACAACGGAGCTTAAAAGAACGGGAGTACTATAGAGGTAACAAACCGATATGGGTACCAAAAGTGTAGGTTAGAGCATATGAAGTAATGTCAAGTCCCTCCCAAGAAAGAAGGCCCACAAGGTATCAACCTCGACAATATCTTATGATACCTAAGAAGCAGGTATACAACAGAACAACATCAAAATATGCTAAAGTCTACCACAACTCTCAAGAGGATACATTACAAAGATGGATCTCAAAAAATCTTCCTCTTAGACAAGGATTCTACATAGGTTATACAAAGATTTGGCTACCAGTCAACCACAATCCAATTGCAACTATACCAAGCCTGCATGAAGATCTCAGGAACTCAACAAGACCTAGAGCGAAGCAAGGTCAACAAAGGAGATACAAAGGTCATCAAGAGATTTGGATTCCTAAGTATTCCAATGCTCCTAGCCAAAAGCCAAATGCCGACAGTGAAACAGAGGCCTACAACAACATCAAAGACTCCTATCAACATGTACAATTGGAGAATCAAACAAATAATGGAGTCTTCACAGTCAAAGAAGGACAACCCAACCAACAAAGCTTTAGATTCAAAGATGATAAAACAGGTATGGAAAAAGAAACCTTCAATGCCAACTTGGTCCTTCACTAATCTTCTTTTTGAGGATTCAAGCTTACTTTTACCTGAAGAAATGTTTGTAGTAAGCACAAGAATTTAAAAAGTCAAGTTGTCAGGGTGCAAAAAACACTCTTTGGCATAGTTAGAGTCGGGCTGCTGAGCCATAAAATGAGCAAAGCATTAGTCCCAAAGCTTCAAGTCATATTAAACATTATACTAAGAGTCATAGTTATTAGGCTTACGCTGAAGCTGGAAGAGTTGAGCATATCTAAAGTCATGTCGTTCATGTTGGATGAGATGAGAATAAGAGTCGAAGTCTATTAACTTATAATTGGTGGAGTCTCATAGAGTCCAATACTCACGCATAGTGCACAGTAAGATGAGAGCTCATATCCTCATCAATGAAAACCATTATTAAAGGAGTGCCAACTTACAAAGCCATGTCAGATGATTTTATAGCTACACCATCTTTTTGAAGAACCCCTCAAAATCCTTCTTGCACAGCATATTGTTTTCCATGCATTTTTGTGTATGCATAAATAGGATGTTCCATCAATAATCATAAAATGATAATCCTAATGGCTTCAAAAAAATAAAATACCTCATTGGAGATAGGAGATGCTTTGGCTAAATCCTATTGCCCAACCTATGACATCAAAAAATTGCACGAGCATCCTATGTTGATTGAGCATGATGATTGCTCACTCACTCCCGTGCATAAGGGCGTCCTACATAAACTTGGCAGGACTCACACATATTGGTATGAATTGAGGGCATTAAGGTCAACCGAGAGTGGCTTTAATTTCAACAAATGGTGCGGCATTGGTGTCATGACGAAAAGGGTTGGGGCTGCCTCGCACCTGGTAGGAGCAAACAACCACAATGAGAAAGCAAGGATTGCTTTTTCACCCTACGAGCTTCCCCTTCAATAGCCTAACAAGCTCTCCTCCCATGCCTCCTACAGACCTGCCAGCAACCGACCGCTACCTTGATCATAGCCATTACAACCTCTTGGTCATCAGGGATGATTGGTCGGGCAAGAGTAGGGGGGGCGGGGGAGAGAGAGAGAGAGAGAGAGAGAGAGAGAGAGAGAGAGAGAGAGAGAGAGAGAGAGAGAGAGAGAGAGAGAGAGAGAGAGAGAGAGAGAGAGAGAGAAATACAGAGAAGCGAGAGAGAATGAAGACTTAAAATCGCTCCAACCTTTCAAATTTTAGACTTTTCAATTCCACCCCTCATTGTTTCTTCCAATCATTTACATTTCATTTGGAATCTCAATAACTATGCACAAACATTTTTCTTTTTTTGAGATTGGGGGAACCTACTAGGATGTCCCATTATCAAACACATGCATCAGAGACTCTTTTTTGCTTCCATCTATGCACCTTCAGCGGACTACAACAAGCAAACCAATGTTCCATAATGCTACCCTCTCATATTTGCTACCTTTTTAATTACATATCTATCAACAAATAATCCCTTGAGTACTTTATTAATCTTTCCAATGCTAATGAGTACTTCAATAATGCGTGTATCCTGAAGGCACTTTTTTCCCACTGGGTTTTTTCCCTTTGGTCCTCTAGGTATTAGAACCTAATTTAGATCCTCATCATTATACTTCCCTTATACATACTTTTCATAAATAAAGAGAAGCCTCCTCATTATGCTATTACAATGGACAAATGCAACATCATCTCTCACAATGGACCTATTTGGACCAATGAAGATGCTGTTGCAAATTGAACCTCGTCAACAAATTCAACGACACATGAAGACAATCAGCCCATCAACAACCAATCAAAAACCTTCCAAAACCTCCATGGACACTTTTCAACAGTGCCCGAGGACGGGCACTAAAATCGGAAGGAGGGAATGTTAACTGAGTCAACGTCAGTTAACAGAAGCTTCTAAAGGACGAGCCTTATGGATGCACATCAAAGATCAACATGAAGAAACAGTAAAGATTGGAGCTACACATTTTCCCAAAATGGTCATATATTGTAGATTCCCGATTTATTTCAAGCCATTGTAATATTTTAATGTGTTATGGGCTCAAAGGGATTTCCAAACTGTAAAGAATAGGTTAGTTAGTGTGCCTAGGTTGCTGATTCAGTAAGTGATGGAGCCCTAAAGGCCTTGGGTGCCCAGACATTGCATATTTTTACCCTAGGTATATAAGGCAGTGTGTAAAAGAAATCAAGGTTCTCAAGCTCATTTGTTGAGAGCACTCTTTGGTGAGAGCTCTTGAGGTGTGTGGCTATGGAGTCCTTGAGATTTTCCTTGCTCGTGTGACTTGATTAACACTAATCAATGCTTAATTCTCTTTCACTATGCCTCTCTCATGATTCTTGTGATTGCCTATGATGCTTTGATTAGCTAGATCTTAACTAATTATTGGTTAATACCGCTCTAATCTTGTGTGATTGCCCTCTTTTGCTTGTGTGTGCATGTAGGTTTGATTGGAGTGTGGTGCTCGATAGATCTATGTGTGTGTGCTTGTGGTTAGCGTGTTGCATGATGATAGGATTAGTGTTGTGTGTGTCTTGCACTCGTTAGTGTGTGTCATTGGATTGATTGGAGGTGAAGGGAAGTGGATGTGGAGATGGCCAACCATTGTGGCTTAGCTCCTCCATAGGCCGATAAACTCACCTCATAGAGTCACCATTCGTGTTGCCATGATTAGCTCACTAATTGTGTGAGTGTTTCCATGTCCTATCTGGGTAGGTCATCCCTCCAGATTGATAATTTTGTTGGTCATTGGAGCTATGCAACGATGGAACCCCCAACATATTTGGATAATTGAACCCTTATGAGAGGGTCTGTCAATTTTAATGGAGTAAGCATTGTTGTCCATATAATGCTTGAAAAGGAGACATTTTAATTGAGCATTGGAATGAAGAGTTATACATAAATTCAACCAAATACAAATATATGGTACATTTACTCTACTCATTCATACAATAAGCTAGTAGCATATCCTTAATGATTTGATTGGTTCTCATTATTTGTCCATCAATTTGAGGATGATAAGTAGTACTAAAGGCCAATTGGGTTCTTAAAGCTGAGAATAAGGCTTTTCAAAAATTTTGAAGTGAACTTTGTATTAGGATTCAAAATTATATAGCGAGATAACCATGATACATGAAGACAACTTTCATGAAAACTTGAGCTATATCCTTAGCTATAAATGTTGTTGTAATAGGAAATAGATGAGTCATTTTTGTAAGCATATCAACGAGCACCACAAAAATAGAATCATATCCTAGAGATGTAGGAAGTCATGTGATAAAATCCATGGATATGCATTTCCACTTCATGTGCAATACATCGATTGATCAACGCTTACCAGGGTATCGAATTCGCTGGACCTTAATACATTGAGATGTCAAGCATTTTGCAACATAGATCAATACATTGTGCTCTAATACTAGCCAAAAGGAACTCCTCCTTATAGTAGCATAAGTTTTAATATAACCTAAATGTCTTGCAATAGGTATATCATGAGCTTCCTGTAGTATTTGAAGTTTGATAACACCATCGTTTGGGATACAAAGGCAACTATTGAAATAAAGACCATTATGTTCAACATGAAAGCCTTTAATTTACTTGTCTTGCTTTTGTGTACGACTATCTAAGTTCATTAAATACTAAATCCTTTTGTAAAAAGTATCTTGAGGTATACTTTAATGAATAAGATTATTTAAAGAGGTAGTGGAGGTTACAATAGCCGCTACAATACTCAGTATGCTTCAAACATCAGCCCACTAAGTTTTCCTTTCCCTCTTTATATTCAAGCCCAAAATCATTTTGACATAGTAACTCCATACATATCTATTACTTAATATTAAGATCGAAATGAGTATAAATCCATTTGAGTCTCTTATGATATGTATGTAATTCAAATCAACTTCCAAGAAGATAATGCCACCAAACTTTCAGACCATGTTCAACGGCCAACAATTCCAACTCATGCATATAATTATTTAACTCATGAGTGTGTAGCTTGCAAGATTCATAGGCTACCGGTCGTCCTTCTTGAGATAGAATGCCACCGATTACTTGTTTGCTTGTATCAATGAGACTAGAACCCGTAATATTGGAAAATTTACCAAAGCTTCCTTGAGTTTCTCAAAGCACTTATCTTGATCACGTTCATTCCAAGAAAACACTTTAGTTTTTTCAAGGGTATTAGTCAATGGAGAAGCTATTTTAGCATAGCCTTCAATAAACATGCGATACCATCCTATTAATCCAAGAAATCCACGTACTCCTTTGAAAAACTTAGGTGTAGGCCAATATACAACATCTTAAATCTTACTTAGATTAGTAAAAACTCCATCTTTGGATACAATAAATCCCAAGTATTCCACTTTGAAGGTGCACTTGCTATGCTTATGGCATAAAGTTGATTTTGGTGTAGAAGTTAAAATACTCGTCGCACATCTTGCTCATGTTCTTCCTTGTTGTTTGTGTTAGGAAATAAGACGTAGCTAAATAGATAATTGAGTAGATTACTTAATGAAGAGAGACAAATTTATATACACGAGATTATAGAGTAGAGAGAGAGAGAGAGAGAGAGTACGCACGATATATGTGGTTCACCCAATGTGGGCTACGTCCACGGGAAAACAACCACTCAATGGCTTTAGTACTTCAAAACAAGAAGTAGTTTACAAAGGGATTATACCCTTAATGGAGCTCCCGCCTTGCTTCACTCTCACCACCTCACACTCACCTTGTTGCATCAACTTCACACTATAAAATGTGTGTAGAAATGGCCTCCTTTTATAGGCCAAAAGGGCTGCCCTCTCTTATGAGAGACAGCCATGTGTAGCCGCCCTTGTGCGAATAAGTCCAAATCGGACCCTCCAATCCGCCCATGTGTGGCCGTCCTTGAGAAGACAAGTCCGCTTTTGAATTCGGCCATCGGCCATTGACTTCCGACCACCGGCCACTGGCCATTGACTTCCGACCACCGGCCATCGGCCATTGACTACCGGCCACCGGCCAACCGACCGGTTGTTTTCCGACCACTTTCTGGCCACCGTCCGGCCATAATATTCCGGCGAAAAAGAATATTCCGGCGTAAAAAAGTCTCGAGGGCGGAGGTCCCCGAGGCCTTTAAAGTTGCCCCTGATTCTTGTCCGTGAAAATTTTGGTTTCCGGTGAGTGATTTTCCTTCACGCACGATGGCTTCTCCTCATAATGGGGGCCTTACAAATGTGCGCTTTTACCACAGAAAATTACAAGGGTAAATCAGGCTCCATACTTAACAATCTCCCACTTGGAGACTGATCTCCAAACCAAACCTGTGACTGCTTTCCATTCTGGCTTCTTATCCTTGAATGCCGATTGAAGATGAGCAAAAGCTCAACTTCTCCTTGTTGACCACCTTTGTAAACATGTCTGCAGGATTTTCACTTGTATGCACCTTTCCTAGCTTTAGTTGTCCCTCTTCCAAAAGAGTGCGTATGAAGTGATATCTCACCTCAATGTGCTTTGTCCTTGAATGAAAGGCTGAGTTCTTCGCAAGATGGATAGCACTTTGGCTATCACTGTACAAGACACAACTGTCTTGTTTGAATCCAAGCTCTTCTAAGAATCTGTGAAGCCACAGAATTTCTTTGCTTGCCTCCGTCATTGCTACATACTCTGCTTCCGTGGTAGAAAGTGAAACCACTTTCTGTAGCTGTGAAGCCCAGCTTACTGCAGTGCCTCCAACCGTGAACACATAGCCAGTAGTGCTCCTTCGAGTATCTTTGTCACCTGCCATATCTCCATCAGCATACCCTTCTAGAAAAATATCAGTTCCTCCAAAATACAAAGCATTTGTTGTTGTCCCTTTTAGATACCTAAGTATCCACTTCACAGCTTGCCAATGCTCTTTACCTGGGTTGTCCATGAACCTACTCACAACTCCCACTACATGTGCAATGTCTGGCCTTGTCCAGACCATAGCATACATTAGAGAACCTACCGCTGCAGCATATGGAACTTTAGACATATAGGCTATCTCCTCTTGTGTCTTTGGACACATATCCTTCGTTAGTTTAAAATGAACAGCCAAAGGTGTAGAAACTGGTTTTGCATTTTGCATTGCAAACCTTTCTAGTACCTTCTTGATGTAATCTTCTTGAGATAGCTTTATTTTCTTCTTCGTCCTGTCCCTTGATATTTTCATACCAAGTATCCTCTTTGCAGCACCTAAATCTTTCATTGAAAAAGATTTGGACAGCTCCTCTTTTAGGTCTTTGATGTCCTGCATGTTAGCACTTGCAATCAACATGTCATCAACATACAACATTAGGATGATGAATTTCCCATCTCCCAAATTCTCCGTATAGACGCAGTGATCCGAGTTGCATCTTGTGAATCCATGATCCAACATCCATCGATCAAACTTCAAGTACCATTGTCTTGATGCTTGCTTTAAAGCATACAAGCTCTTCTTTAATCTGCAAACCATTTTCTCCTTACCTTTTACTTCATACCCCTTTGGTTGAAGCATGTAGATTTCCTCCTCTAAGTCACCGTGAGGGAATGCCGTATTTACATCCATTTGCTCGAGATTTAGATCATGAGCAGCCACAAGTCTTAAGAAAAGCCTAATTGAGTTCATTTTTACAACAGGGGAAAATATTGAAGTCAATACCTTTCTTTTGAGAAAAACCTTTTACCACAAGCCTAGACTTGTACCTTTTCTTCCCACCTTCTTCTTCCTTTAGCTTGTACACCCATTTGTTTTGAAGTACCCGCTTACCTTTAGGCAACTCAACCAACTCCCATGTTTGGTTGCGATGTAGTGAGTCCATCTCCACTTGCATGCTCTTCGTCCATTCTTCTTTGGATTCATGTTGCATAGCTTCTTCATATGATTCCGGCTCTCCAGAATCTGAGATCAAGAGATGGTTGAAGGAAGGAACAAACCTTTCTGGGGGTCTACTTGCTCTTGTAGATCTTCGAGGAATAGGTTGAGGCTCCTCATTTGGTTGACGTTGTTGCACATTGTCACCATTTGCAGTCCTTGAGTCTTCACCGTCCTCAAGCTCCATGTACTCATCACCTGTTTCTTTTTGTTTGTTTTCTTTCCAAGTAATCTTTGTACATATTTTGTTCGTTAAAAATTACATCCCTACTCCTTAAGATTTTACCATCTTCAGGATTCCATAGGCGATACCCAAAGTCTCCTTCTCCATAGCCAATGAAGAAACACTTTTTGGACTTTGCATCTAGCTTTGATCTTAGGATTCTATCTATGTGCATGAAAGCCTCACACCCAAATTCACCGGTTTACTTGTCCATGCCTCTTCTGGAACTCCCCCATCCAATGCCGTTGAGGGTGACCGATTGATTAAGTACACAGACGTACTTACAGCTTCCGCCCAAAGCTCAAGCGGTAGGCTTGCATGTAGCCGCATGCTTCGTGCTCGTTCCATGATTGTCCTGTTCATCCTTTCCGAAATCCCATTTTGTTGAGGTGTCCTTGGGGTTGTCCTTTGCCTCCGAATGCCATTGCTAGCACAAAAGCTTTCAAAAGCTTGGCTGCAATATTCGCCTCCATTGTCGGATCTAAGGCATTTAACCTTGGTACCTGTTTCATTCTCCACAAAGGCTTTCCACCTTTGAAATATGGAAAATACATCGGATTTATTCTTCATGACATAAACCCATGTTTTTCTAGTCGCATCGTCTATGAATGTTACATAGTACAATGAGCCACCAAGTGATGGTGTACTTGCAGGACCCCAAACATCAGAATGAACCAACTCAAGTTTTTAATTTTTTCTTTCATTTCCTGATTTTTGAAATTTTACCCTCTTTTGTTTACCATAAACACAATCTTCACAGAACTCTAAGTCCACTTCTTTCAAACCTGGTAGAAGCTTCTTTGTGTGAAGGATTTGCATTCCTTTGGCACTCATATGCCCAAGTCGGTAGTGCCACACCGCATTGTCAACTTCTATAGTTGCTGCACAAGCTGAAGGTTGCGTGCTAACAGTACACAAGTAAAGTGTACCGACTTTTTCACCCTTGGCAACCACCAAAGATCCCTTTGAGATCTTCCACCGTTTGTTTCCGAATGCAATGTTGTGACCTTCATCGTCCAATTTTCCTGTAGAGATCAAATTTTTGCAAAGAGAAGGAACATGCCTAACATCTTTAAGCTTCCATTCATTTCCATTAGCAGTTTTGATAGAAACTGTACCTTTGCCAACAATCTCACAAGCTTCATCATCTCCCAAGTATACATACCCAAAATTACCTTTGGTGTAGTCTTGGAAATGTTGCTTGTGTGGTGTCGCATGGATTGAAGCCCCGGAATCTACTATCCAGGAATTAGACACATTGTCTAATGAGAGAATTAGAGCATCTTGCTCTACTTTACCTGCCACATTGGCCTCCGATATTGGCTTGTTGTCTTGAGACTCTGTCTCCTTCTTCTTCTTGGACCAGCAATCCTTCTTGACGTGGCCCTTCTTGCCGTAGTTCCAACATTCAAGAACTGACTTTGTGCGTGACTTGCTCCGCCTTGAGCGATCACGACCCTTTTGGTTTTTGAACCTCTCCTTAAGCCTTCCTCTTGTTTCCACTGATAGTGCATCACTTGATGATTCTCCTGTGCTTCTCCTTCGCATTTCCTCGCTTAGGAATACACCCACAACATCATCAAACTTAAGAGTATTTGTGCCAGAGATAGAATTACTTACAGCCATCACAAGGTTGTCCCAACTATTCGGTAGAGATGATAGTATAAGGAGAGCTCGCACTTCGTCATCGAAATTGATTTTCACTGATCGAAGTCATTGTGTTAAAGTCATTTAGGTGTTCTGCAACTGAACCATTCTCTGCCATCTTTAGATTGAACAAGCGCTTTATAAGAAATACCTTATTGGATGCCGATGGTTTCTCGTAGAAGTCGTCAAGTGACTTCATCAAGTCCTCCGTGGCCTTCATCTCCGAAACATTGAAGACCACCGTTAACGCTAAGCTTAACTGGATTTTTCCCAGTGCCTTTCGATCAAGGACAATCCATGCTTCATCTGCCATTGTTGCGGGCTCCTTCACAAGACCGCCTAGTGGCAAATAGAGGTCCTTCTGGTAGAGATAGTCTTCAATCTGCATCTTCCAATGTTGGTAGTTTTTGCCGTTGAACTTCTCAACATTGAGCTTCCCTTCCTCCGCCATAACTCCCACTCAATTCAAGGAATCCTTTCCTTGAGATAATTTAGCTACGAGAAAACCTTGCTCTGATACCAGTTGTTAGGAAATAAGACGTAGCTAAATAGATAATTGAGTAGATTACTTAATGGAGAGAGACAGATTTATATACACGAGATTATAGAGTAGAGAGAGAGAGAGAGAGTACACACGATATACGTGGTTCACCCAATGTGGGCTACGTCCACGAGAAAGAAGCCACTCAATGGCTTTAGTACTTCAAAACAAGAAGTAGTTTACAAAGGGATTATACCCTTAATGGAGCTCCCGCCTTGCTTCACTCTCACCACCTCACACTCACCTTGTTGCATCAACTTCACACTATGAAATGTGTGTAGAAATGGCCTTCTTTTATAGGCCAAAAGGGCTGCCCTCGCTTATGAGAGACAGCCATGTGTAGCCGCCCTTGTGCGAATAATTCCAAATCGGACCCTCCAATCCGCCCATGTGTGGCCGCCCTTGAGAAGACAAGTCCGCTTTTGAATTTGGCCACCGGCCATTGAATTCGGCCACCGGCCACCGGCCATTGACTTCCGACCACCGGCCACTGGCCATTGACTTCCGACCACCGGCCATCGGCCATTGACTACCGGCCACCGGCCAACCGACCGGTTGTTTTCCGACCACTTTCTGCCCGCCGTCCAGCCATAATATTCCGGCGAAAAAGAATATTCTGACAAAACAAAAGTCTCGGGGGCCTCGCCTTCACCCCCTAGGCCTTTAAAGTTGCCCCTGATTCTTGTCCGTGAAAATTTTGGTTTCCGGTGAGTGATTTTCCTTCACGCACGATGGCTTCTCCTCATAATGGGGGCCTTACAAATGTGCACTTTTACCACAGAAAATTACAAGGGTAAATCAGGCTCCATACTTAACAGTTTGAGTAAACGAAAATCTCATCAAAGACAACAATAATAGAAATATCAAGGTGTTCTCTAAACACGTCAATCGTAAGTCAATTGAAAATTGTTGGAGCATTCGTAAGTTCAACATGCATGAATGTAAACTCGTAATGTCCAAATCGTGTATTGAATCCTATCTTTGGTATATCAAGTAGGTTTGATAATACCAAAGCTTAAGATCATTTTTTGTGAAAATAGAAGCTCCATGTATTCGATCAACGAACTCATCAATCCTTGGTATTGAATACTTATTCTTCCACAATAATTAATACAGAGGTGTAAAGTACCATCCTTCTTTCAAAATAAAAAGAATAGGAGTACTCCATGGCAAAACACTGGGATGAAGCCTTGTTCAAGACGTTGAGTAAGTTTCTCTTAGAGTTTCACAGACTCAAGCACTTACATATTTTATGGTCTATGAGCAATTGGTTGAGCTCCATTGCATGATCAACTTCATGCTTGGGTGGTAGCTGTGAAAGTTCTTCAAGAGAGGCCATCATACCTCCATGATTTAGGGTCATAGATCATGAGAGTGACACTCACACACACACACACACACACACACACACACACACACACACACACACACACACACACACAATCTTTCCGCTCCTCCATGACTGCTCTCCCCTGAGCTTTGAACCACTGAGAGGATGTGGATCTGGAACATGCAACTGGGCACTCAATCATGCCCTATATAGGCACTTGGCCATGCTAATAAAGGAACCCCCATTACCGCATGTTCATCCTAGCCCTTGGCCTGCCCAGTCTTACCCTAGGCTTGACATTTAGCACCTTGAAATCTGTTGGCTTGAGGTCTTTGTTGAGATTTTTGATTTCCTCCTCCTCCTAGTGGATGAGTTTGGTGGTTACAGTTCTTTCCTTTATTATTGTTGTTGTTGGGTGGCCCATTTCGCATAAAAGGTGGGTTTCTTGACCTAAAGTCTACTTGATTTTGAGGAGGTCTCTGATTGTCATTGAATTTTTGCAAATTGTTGTTGTTGTTGTTGTTGGGTGGCCCATTTTGCATAAAAGGTGGGTTTCTTGGCCTAAAGTTTCCTTGATTTTGAGGAGGTCACTGATTCTCATTGAAGTTTTGTTGGGTGAAATTCTACTATTGTGGTGGTATAAGTCTAAAATTCTCGCAATTCAATTTGGGTTCTGACTCCTAGGCTCATAATTATCTACCAATTGTGTGAAGCTTGAGTTATTGAATGGAAAATCTCTGGATTGATGGTCACAATCAAGAGAAGTATCGCATAGATGAACTTTCTTGGCTTTCATATGTAATGAGTTTTCCCTTTTTTGCTTGAGTTCACAAGTCTTTGCCCATATTTAGGACGAGGTCTTTTGATCTCATGAAGAGGAGCAAGTTTTGGCTTCTTCTTCCCCAGTATTAAATTATTTCAGTTTAATAGGTTTACATACATCAGTGACATCTACAAAGTTAGTAATCCAAAGACTCTGAAGTCTAGTCTTCATAGGGTTATGTATTTCTAACACAAATTATGCCACTTGGACTTTAGAGTCATTCCCACTAGATCATACTTGACAAAGGTTAAGAAATATTTATAATATGACTCTAGGTCTCTAGTTCCTTGAGTACAATCAAGAAACTCACAAGGTTGGCAAACCATTCATAATTGGTGGAAGGTTGCGAGTGAAGTAACTATGGTCAACACTCTTCCAAAAAGTCATGGTTTTAGGCACTAGAAATACTTTGGTCCCAATCTTAAGACAAAAGAGCTCTCTTGCATCCTTTGGCAATCACATATTGTCGAACACTATGACCAAAACCACATTCCCCTTGCTAAAGCATTTAAATGTCACCTTAGGAGCCATTATTAACTACAAAACAAACATTCAAAGAAATCTTTAAAACACTTCTATGACACTCCAACCAATTCACTATAACTGAATACCTCATAAATACACACAAGAAGACAATCCAAGGAGGTGTCAGCAATCAATGTCACTCATAGATGCATTGTGAATACATTATTCTTCCTCAAATAGCATGCTTGAATGTGTGCATGATGCATGACTAACCCAATTAGTATCAGGCTATCCCTAGAACCTTACGCTCTAATACCAGACGAGAGATACCCCTTTGTAGGGGTCTATGCAAAAAATATACAATTTCAATATACATCAGAGTTAGAGAAGCATTTTCAAATGGGAGGAGTTCTTAGCGCTAGACCTAGAATGGAGTATAGGCCATGACTGCATCTAGAGGCACCAAACGACTAGTGCTACCTCTGAATGGGTGATATGCATGAAAGCATACTCAAGAAATTAACAAGGTGGAGGGTGAATTTTTGTATACACCACATTGCAAGAATACAAAGAGAGAGAGAGAGAGAGAGAGAGAGAGAGAGAGAGAATATTGGAGGGTGAAATAGAGTGCATAGACATAGGAGAATGACAAAAGAGAATCTTCAAATACCCCATCTAAATGAAATAAGGAACCATGAATTAATGCAATAACAAAATTTGGGTATACCATAACATAGAAAATATAAATGACTAGCAGAGCATTGGACCCTCTATAGGGATTGACTGTTCCACCCATCCACTTCCACTCTACTATGGATAGGGAAAATTTCACTTCACAACGAGTGAGTGAGAACACCTCCAACCTACCTGAGCCAGCCATAGGCTGAGGTCGTTTTGCCTCCTTCCATGAACACGAGCTCCAAAAGGGTCCCAAATACCAACAAGTGGTAGGGTATCAACATCAACCATACCAGTCTAGGTACCATGTCTCTTTGATGCTTAGCATTTGTGTTTCAACAAAGACAAGGCAAGATCCCCAATGTGTTAACTGTGTAGGTCATTCAACTCTCGACATGATAACTGTGTAGATGAGCCTAAAAAAAAGAAAAAAGATCTAGACAGAACCCCCAATCCAATATAGTCCCAGGTCAACGACCCTTTTACATAAGGCTAAATGATGTGGGTGATCCTAATCTTTAGTGATGCTTCCATGAGAAACATAACACATGAGTCCAATCACAATATAATTTTCCATATACACAAACAATCTTTTCCAAGAAGTCAGACTGTACAGGGTCTCTACTCTTACACGTCCAAAATTAACCATCAAAACCATTACATGATCCAGCTCTAAAACCATAAACCATAATCCAATTTTATCACACAGGTGAGCATTCCAACCAACTCAGGGTCCGATGACTAACCATGACTTCAAAATCCATTTTGAAAATTTTTAAGCAATGCACCATGATCGCATCTCACCCCCCTAGGCCCTGGCACATAGAGCTAGTTTTGACCTACGGAAGGGTGGACTCTTGACATTGAAAGAGTGTTTGTGATGTGATTTTATGGTGCTTACAAGAGTGTGGATGGAGATGTGGTTATTGAGGATACACAAGGTAAAGTAGTCTTTTTATAAATCTTATGATATCTAGAATGCTCATGCAAACAACAAGATGGAGTAATAGTCTCTCCACTTGGTTTCAAAGTAATGTATATAGAGTTTGGACTTTCTAGGCTCATAGTGAAAGTCAATTCTATCTTGGACATCATGCAAGTTTTGGGCCAATGTCAAGTGAGAAGAGATTCTCTCAGGACTAGTCTTTTTTCATTATTAAGAAGTTGTTGAAGTTTTTAAAGTAACATAATTCAAGCATGCTAGGAGAGAGCAGAATCAAATGGCAGATTAGATAGCAAGTATTCAATTGCAAATGTGTGTAACAAGTTTGTATGTGGCACCAACCATGAATGTAGGTAGGGGGACCTTAAAAGATATTGATGATTTCTAGACTACACATCAATGCTCAATGGCTATGTCAAAATTGTAGAAGAAAAGAATCATTCAAAATGCATGCAAATCTACTCTGGTGGGAGAAGATCTTATGGTTTATGGTTGTGATTATTTTGTTTTGTAATGTCCTATACAAAAAGGATATTGCAATGGTTTTGGAGCAGTTCCATGAAGAGATTGTCCATCAAGGCAAGGATCAAGTACTTTCTATATTATTAGAGTTGGATTTTGATGTCCCTCCATTTTACAAGATGTTTATTATTGGTGCAAGACTTGCAAGGTTGTGGAACCATACAAGAGTGAAGACACATGATACATCTCTAGGGGCTATCATTGCCCAATTTGGATGCCACTGGTTGTCTTCCCAATTCAACTAGTGGTAAGAAGTACATTATTGTGTCCATCAATTATCTTTCCAAGTGGGTCAAAGTGAAGGTGATCAAAGAGGTAAGTAGTGGATGTGTTTAATTTTACTACATTCATTGACGGGTTTGGAGTACCTTTGGTTTTTATTTTTGATAGAGGATAGGGGTAAGTTCATAGCAAGTCAATGTGAGATTTGGTTGAGAAATTGGTCACCCTATGATCCTCATTGTAATGGTTTGGTTGAGAGTAAAAATGGGAAAATCATCAAGATGCTGGAAAATATGCTTACAAATAGGTAAATGATGGGAAGCTAATCTTATGAAGTGTTTATGGGATTACAATACCACTTACAAAGGTTCTACTAATTTTGCCCCATTGAATTGGCTCGTGACTTGGTTGATGGCAAAGAGGTAGTTTTGCCTATGCATGCACAGCTGGTTGCATTCAAAGGTATATGGAAAGTTAACATGACTCTAAAAGATATTTTAGAGGATAGGATCACTTTCTTTGAGCCATTGTAGATAGATAAGTGGTGGTGGACTTTTATATGAAGAAAAGAGAGAAACAAGTTTCCAAGTTCAATCAAAGATTGCCAAAGAAGACTATATAGGATGCGAGTGGTGGACTTTTATATGAAGAAAAGAGAGACATGAGTTTCCAAGTTCAATAAAAGCTTAGGGAGACTTGATCCTGAAGTATGAGAGTTATCTAGATTTCACTTTTCATAAAAAGCTTAAGACGTAGTGGACATGTTCGTATAAAGTACACAAGTACTTTCCCAATGGTACCCATCAGCTTGTGCAAATGAATGGTAACTATCTTAGGCATAGAGTCATTGGAGTGCAACTCAATCTATATTTTTATCGAAAGTTGGTGCCATATCTGCATCACATTGTGATTGGAAACCTACTTGAAGGAGATATTCACAAAAAAATATTTTGTATATATAACTGCACTTGGTTTTTTTTTTCCTCGACGGTTACCTTGGATTTTGCAGCTTCAAGTTCAATAAACAAGGTTTTTGGTTGAACACAAATGTTCAACAAGTGGGTCGGGCAATAATGCTACAACCAAAGAGAGTCGATGTTGAAAGTGATGGTGAAAAATACATTTGTGGGTGCTTATAGGAGTGTGCTAGAGTGTTTGAGCAAGTGTAAAGACCAAGTATCATAAAAGGGATTCATATATATATGGTTCTTGTGGTTTCACTAGCCAAAAGATCCCATTTTGGGGCTAATCATAGAGGATTCGTAAAGATGAAAAAAGTACAAGCTTGAAGATATTGCTAGTTAAATGGTGGAGTGGTTTGCAATTTTGTGCCAAACGATGCATATACGATGATGGATCATGTGATATGTAAAGTTATAAAATCAAAGTTTCAACTTTATTTCCTTGGCGGTCTTCTCAGAAATCAAATTGGAGTTCAAACGGCCAAGTTATGACTAGTGAAAATTTCCTCGGGACCGAGTTGGCATCATTTTTACCCGCCGTGGGATGTGTGCACCTGATGGATTTTTTCCTTGCCACGGTTTTTATAAATGATATGCAATGTATGAAGTGAGTTGGAAGTTACAATTTGCCAATCAAAGATGCCAATACAAAGCTATGATCAATTGAAGTTTGGCAATGCATGATGACGAACAAATTTTTTATTTGTATCGATTTTGATGAAGTCAATAGGGATAGAAGTGAAACCCAAAGATCAATGTGGAGATTTGAACCCAAAGTCTGGTCTTCATGGCTTGACATTCTGAAGGAAGAGGTGCCCTCCTAAATATGTGTCAAAAAAAGGGAAGAAGATGGGAAATTTTAAGCTTGAGAAGGGTATTTTTGGGGGATGTCCCAAGGCCACCTTGCTGCAAGAAAAGAAATCGTATGAAATTTTTTGGGACCATGTTCTAGGGTATATATATACGAGAACCATTCTCTCATAAGAAATAGAAGGGGAGAGAGAGCTCCTTGGCTATGTAGGCTCCCCCTCCCCCATGCGTGGGCATTGCACAAGTGATTTTCCTTGTAAGTAGGAAACATACAACTCTACTTGGTAGTGTGGTGGTAGTTTTGGATATTGCGAGCAAAAGTGCATAGGATGTGTTCTCAAGTAGTGTTTGGTCAGACATAAAATGGCCAAAAGTTTCATTGAGGGCATTGGTCCCCCCTTCAAAGGGATAATCACAACACCGTCGTTGTTCCTCAGAGAGAAGAGGTGTTATTCTTGGTCCATGGCCTTCCTAACTGGGGCTTCACATGCAACGTTCTAACTAGTGGAGAAGTTGTTGGTCTCATGAAAATTGGTATATTGTGTGTAGGTGAAAAAACTAACAAATATAGAACCCCTCCCTCCCTTTTTTGGGGCTGTAATTTTTTTTTTGGCTAGAGCAGAGGAGAGAGGTGAGAGGAGAAAAGGAGCATAATATTTTGAAGAAATTATAATACTCCCTTATGAGGACCATCCTCTGACAAAGCAAGCTTCCATAGCTAGATTTTGGCTTCTCTTTTGGATTGCCTCCTGTATTCCCTTCACTTCTCTTTCCTTTTGAAATTTTGCAAGTTCTGTCGTATGGCCACCGGGTTGATTTTGTGTGATGAGAGAGAGAGAGAGAGAGAGAGAGAGAGAGAGAGAGAGAGAGAGAGAGAGAGAGAGAGAGAGAGAGAGAGAGAGAGAGAGAGTTATTGTGTGAGACATTAAGAGCAAGGAAGATATTTTGCTAATTGGTGTATGGAAAGTCATGATTTTGTGAGAGAGTGTGTACTTGAGCGTGCATTCAAGGTGTAGCTATGGAAATTTCCAATTTGGAGTGTTTTTTTGGAGTGGAGGGGTGTGTTGTGATTATAAGCTTTAGAGAAGAAATTTTGACATTGTTTTGGTATGTTTCCTCTTTATGCTCTTCCAACAGTCAACCTCTTGGGACTTCCCCCTTTGACTATTTGAAATTCATTGTTTGAGAGCTTTAACACAAATGCAACCTTCATACCACTCCCTGCAAACATGTAGGGAGAAAACCTTAGCCGTGAGGATCCATGAAAAAAGAATATATATATGACCAAAATGCACAAGTAAATTACATCACCTTGTTGAGGAACTCGTAGGATTAAAGCATAGCTTGCTTAGGCCTTTTGATATCCACAAGCATATTGTTCCACATTGTGTAAAGAAAACCCTTCTCTAAAGATCTCAAACAGTTTTCTTAGTTTGTCCCCTTGTCTTAAGCATGTATGTAGCATAGAACAAAGCAAGCATTGTGTCGTCAATGTCAAGATATGCCCCAATGGGAGAGAGAACAACATAATTTGTGGCCTTCTTTGCAAGGTTTAGCTTGCATGGAATAAGAAATGAGCTTTCCACAATTCCTGTCTCTTGTAAGGTATCCTTAAGAAGTTGAAAAATAGCCTTATAAACCTTAGTACGAATCCTAGATTTTCCACAATAAATTTGTACTTCACCTTTGCTAAGAACATTTTCCAACTTGCATACTAAATCCTTGGTGGCCACATCACTGATGTGCTTCCCGCTAGGAGAACACACGTATTAAAAATTCATTTCTAACCTTCTTAATTTGGCCATTTAAGTCCAAGGAAGATAAAAGAGAGCTAGTGATGTTGATTTAAGTGCTTATGGACCAACCCGATCAAAGGCTTGGGACCAAAAGGTGAGAAGTCCATAAAGGAGCAATCAAAGTTGCAATTTAGTTATCTAAGTCAGAGGTACAGGTCAAGGAAGGATGAATATATCCTAACAAGCCTTGATCAAATGCACAAGATAAAGGAGATGACCAAGAGCAATTATAGGAGTCAAAATATAGAAAGTAGTTTTGCTAAGTTCAAGTCATTTAAATAACTCTTTAGACTCAGAGATGCCTTAGGATAAATGTCTAAGTTTTCACAAATAATCTAAATTTAGTAGGCCCAAATTTAGCAAGTTTTGGGATCAGTTTGGCGGTACCTGGTAAAGCATTATGCCAATGTTTTGTGTAGGAGGTAAAGCTCTAAAGCCCAAGGTGAGTTTTATTTTTACCAAAGTTTGTCTTAATTTAGCAAGTCCTAAACTAGGAGGTAGACTCTAGCCCAAGTTAGCTTCATAAAGCCTCGAAGATTTGTGCAAAGATCTTGCACCCAAGCTAGTTAAACTGAAGGATAAGTTTATGGTTTTTACTAAGTGAAATAGAAAAAGTACAGTCCCCGTCACTTTTGGTAAGTTGACCCTATACCTTCTCTTCCAAGTTTGGCTAGGCCACATATCCAAGCTAGGCCACATGTCCAAAGTAGCTTCCACTTGATGTTGTGAAGTTGGGCAGGTTGGTGTGTGTGTGGGTGCACCCTTATCAAACACAATTCAAAAGAGAAGGGGGACAAGTTCTTTCAAGAAAGGCAAGGGGGACGTGTGTGTGCATAAGCAATAAGTTGTATTTTAGACCTTTACTTTTCATTGGACAAGTTAGGCATTCCATATGAAGACTAATGGTAAGTTTGCATGAATACAAAAGGAGTGGCTTGTTGGATTTTTCTTTCTCTCTTCCTCATTCTCACACTCTCAAGTGCTCAAAAGTGGCTAAGGAAGTGTTCTCACACTCCCTCTCACATGGGTGCTCAATGAGTTCTTACTTGTTTAGCATAGAGAATGCTTTCTCTAAGGATAGATTGTACAAAAACAATTTTTGAAGTTCATGGCAACATTTGACTCATTTAAAAACCAAGACATTCAAAAGTGAAATATACCTGGTGGAAGAATTGGTATAAAGATACAAAATGACTTGGGACATACAAGCTGAGGTAGAATGATTCCATAAGACCAAGTGGGCTTGTATATTTTGATTTTTTTTTATAAACATAGCCAAGTTAGATACATTTAACTATCAAATTAATTTTTCTTTTGTTAAGAGATATCTAAAGCCTTTGACTTGGTTACTTTATGGCTTCATGGTACTTAAAAAGCTAGAGAAATCGGAGCTTGACAAATCTAGCAAAGTAAATCTGATATTGAAAAGATTGATGAGATGTTATAGGGACTAAGACACTTGGATCAGAAGGGGTGGTGGCCTTCTGATAAAAAATAATATGTATGCTATTATCTATTTAAGGGGATCTAATAAAAAATGGGGATATTTAGAAACCATACTTATAAATATATATTTTTTAAAATCTTTGGGATAATAAAACATTTTTTACAAAAAATCTGGAATACATGAACACTTTGGACAGTGGTTTTAAGTTTAAAAAAGTGTAAGTTGGACATGTACAACAACTGATATAGTCCATTGACACCTCTAAAACACATCCAAGACTAACATATTTGTTGTCTTGTTTGGATGGATGCAGGTGAGGAATCTATCCTTTCGTGAAAATTTTCTGGCTTAAAGTCCATGATTACATTTTCTCCTACTACTTGGGAAGTACTTCTATTATCAGTTTATACTAGAATGAGGCTTCATTCTCATAATCCATGTACAAATATAATTCTAAGACTCAGTTGTTTTTGTACTTATCATTGCCTTTTCTCTAAATCCAGATGACTTTTGAATGTTAAAGTTCAATTTTGTCTTAACACACGTCTTATATATAAGGTTTTTTCAATTTTGACTTTTGAATGTTAAAGTTCAACACACGTCTTATATATAAGGTTTTTTCCATACTTTTTGGATAAACCAGGACGCTAACTAGATCAAATCTTAGTTCTAAGTTGGACCCATAGTCTATAATTCCTTGATTGGTTGGCTGGTGTTAGGTGGTCCTTCATAGGCTAATGTTATGGATACTTGCTTACGGCTGTTACAGTCTCTAACTTTGCCGATTTAAGGATTGCACGCACAACCTATGTCATAATAATCAATATCTCATTCTCCTAAATGATTTTCTCATATTAAACTGATCATTTAATGTGGGGAACTGCCAAGGGAGAAAAGGCTAGAATATTGGTTAAGCTAGCAGACCGGCCACAGTAGGGATCCAAAGGAGGGAAAATAGGGATCCAAAGGGGGGCCATCTGCAAAAGATCCATGTGCAACAATGGGCTAAAAAGACCCTAAGGTTCAGCCCATTAATACTTCCAAAATGCTAAGGTTCCAAAATTCAAAGGTTGTGTCCAAAGGTCAACCCTAGGGGAAATTGGATGCTTTGTGTGTGACCAAAAAGTCTTTTCAAATCCCTACATAGGAGGGGGCGAGCCTTGGGAGTAGGGGATGAGAGAGAAAGTCACACACACACACACACAAGCTCCCTTTACACAAAGGGAATTAGGGACACATGTCAGCTCCCTAGACCAAATGCCCACAAGGTGTGCCCAGTTTCCATTGGATGACCCTTGAAGTGGACCAATGAGAATTAAGCTAGAGTAAATCTAGTTTAATTAATTTAAAAACATTTAAAAAAAGAAACCAATGAGAATTAAGTCTCCTAGAAGACTATTGGGCAGTCTCCCAAGGGGTCCAATGAGCATTCAGAAGCCCAATGCCTTGCCTGATTCCTATTGGCCAGGAGGAAAAGGGGTCCAATGAGAGTTTATTTTAATTATTTAATTACCTAAAGCTCTCACAAAAGGGGAAAGGGGGACACATGTCAGAAGGCTATCACTTATGCTGCTTAATAGTCATTGGCTTGACTTGGGGAGAGCCAATGAGGGCTCAGCAAGAGGGCTCGCCCAAGAGAGAGAGGGGGCTGATTTTTGCAAGGCATTATCACACACACACTCACACAATCTCATGTGTGAAGAAAGAGAAGACTATCTCTTCCCAAGCTTTAATGGAGAGCTCATCACCTACTCCAAGCTTGTGAGATAGAAGCCTACATCAACACACTCTTGGCATGTGGATGAAAATCCAACCAAGAGCCAAGCTTCAATGCATGCTCATCTCCTCTACCAAGCTAATTACTAAGCTAATCTATGCTAATATGTGATTATGTGAGGATATGTACATCTTTCTCGTAAGATACTCCTTCTTCATCTCAATCTACTCTCATACCCTGCTAGCTCTCACCATCTTCGAAGGTGTGTGAGGTCTTGGGTCTGAGAACGGGGATAATTCAAATTGTGTTTGCAAAGTGTTTTGCTTAGTGCATGAAGCTTTCATCTTCATTGCACTAGCTAGTCTTGAAGGAACACAAAGAATTGTATTGTACAATGTCTCTCTTGATGGGAGAAACCATAATACAAAGGCTTTTGGAGGGGGGACCGGCTCCATGCAAATCCGGTCCTCAACTGTTGTCATTAGCTTAATTTCTCTCTCTTTTGAAAGTATTTTCGGTGCTATCTAACTAGGTGTTATGCTTTTTGTTGCTCTCTCCACCCAAGCACTCTTGTAATTCTCATTAGGAATCTATTCTAATGAAATGCCCACTATGTTCATGCTCATTTCCGCTACACACAAGTTATTAGGCCATTAAATGTTACATTGGTATCAGAGCACAAGGTTTCTCTTTTCTTGCTCAAGAAGGGAGGTCCTCAAGCTAGCTACAAATGGTTGGTATTATTAATTGCCTGTGAGTAAGTACAATAGGGATTTTTCAGCCTTGTAGTGCGCCTGCCTTTGTGCAGTTAACGGGGCATCACCGTCGAGAGCTATGGTCTTAATAGTGGAGTCCTACGGGGCTTGCCTATGGCTTAACCACTATTGAGCTATTAGAAGCTTGACTGGAGCCGGTGCTATTTTGGTGTCGAAAGACCCTCTCTTCTATTCCTTGCAATTAATGGTATTCGAGTCGTGGGTACAGTAGCTTGAGTGATTTTTCTAAAGGGGTAAAGAGGAGTAGAAACTAGGGCTTGAAGTGCCAAAGTACACCTAAAAAGTTTACACCTAAAAGTTGTTAGAATGGCTAACAATAGTAAAGAGAGTGAAATTAATGTTGATAACTTTGATTTTGCTCATGACCAAGCTACTAATGATGCTTCAATGCTTGTTAACTATCTTGTTTCTAGGCTTCAACAAGCCATGGGAAATCCATCTCTCCAAAGTGAAGTGCAACGGCAGCTCCGTGCTCACGGGATTCTCCAAGCTCATCACCATGACGAGAGAACACCTAGGAAGCCTCCTTGTGAGACTACCAAAAGAGGTCTCTCCCCGATTCGGGAAGAATAAGAGAATCCATACGAAGGGCTCAAGAATTTACTTCTTGACGATGCATCTCCTTCCCAAAGGAGAACTCAAGAGCCTCCACCGAAGGAACGAGAAAGAAGCGAGTCTCCCGCCACCTCGACGGAGATGGCTCCACGAAGACGGCGGGCTAAACGCTCTCCATCACCACCAAAGCGGAGAAGACCATCGTATTCTTCTCCTCACCATAATTCAAAGAGGGATGATAAAAAGCAAGAGAAGAAAAAGGCGAGAAAAATGACACCCTCTTCTCCATCTTCTTCATCCTCTTCCTCTTATGAAAGTGATGGTGAAGATGACAAAGATCAAGACAAGAAAAAGGCGAGAAAGCGGTCACCCTCTTCTCCACCTTCTGAAGAAAGTGATGGTGCAACCTTTGAACCATCAAAAAGAAGAGGCCATAGGAAATCCTATGCCGCATGGAAGAGGTCATCCAAGTTGAAGAAATTCAAAGAGGGAGGGAAGAGCATCTCTTTCCTTACTTATGATGGCACCTTTGGTGCTACGGACAAAGTCTTGGCCTTTATCCAGCAATTCGATGCAGCGTTTGGAGATGAGGGCTTCACGGAGTCCTCTATGCTACGCCATGTAGCTATGCACTTTCAAAAGTCCGGCAGGCAATGGGGGTCTAGCCTACGAGCGAACGGTGAAGCTCCACGAACATGGAAAGCTTTAAGAGCTTCCATTATGAAGCTGGTTTTTGGCCACCGATGCCAAAGACAAAGTACTCACCGAATGGCGAAGCTTAAATCTCTCTCCCAATGAATCCATCCACAAATATGTAGACAAGTTTTGGGACCTACAACTCAAAGCCACTGTCTTCAAAAAGTTGGATTTTGGAGAGAAAAAGCAACAATTTTGTGTGGGCTTAACCGAGGAAATGGCAGAGTATGTTAACTCCCAAAGTCCACGTACCATATCGGCGGTAATACACCATACTATGGTGGCCTCTCGAATCAATTTCCAAACGGGGGCTAAAAGAAATAATAAGCCCCCGGAAAACAAGGGTTCCAATGAGCCTAAGGGGAAGGACAATGTCCAAAAGTCTCCTAAGGGCAACTCCAACAAAGCTAAACAGAAGGGAGTTTACAAAGGTAAGAATAAACTCTCTCCTGAAGAGCTTGAGCGTTATCGTAAGGATAACCGGTGTTTCAAGTGCGGCGAACAAGGGCATGCGTACCGTGCTTGTCTCCAAAAGAACAACCGCTAAGATCCTCCTAGAGCTTCCTTGGTTGAAATCCAAGAGGAGGAGACTCACCAAACTCTCCACAAAGGATCTCCTCTATGCCATGCTTGGGGAAAGGTAAGATAACATGATGCTTTTATTCTCTTTGACCCTGGTTCTACTCACAATTTTATATCTATGGAGTTAGCCACCAAGCTAGGCATACAATCCTACGAGATGGGAGATGTCCTACCCGCAGACAGTGCCTTCAAGGGGCAAGAATCTTCAGTCACTCCCTTAATCGGGAAATTGAGGCTTCATGTCCAAGGCTATGTGGACAAAGAGGACTTCTTTATCTCTCCTCTCAAGCATGAGGATGTAATCCTAGGGGCACCATGGTTTGACCGCCTGGCTGCCGATGTTAAGTTTCCTGAAAAGAGAATCTCCTTTAAGTTCAGGGAAAAAGACATGTATATAGATGCTAAGGAAATGGGTAACACTATCCCCATTGTACATACACTAGCTTTCAACAAGTCAATAAAGAGCTCTATTTCCGTGTACATGATTTTTGTTAAAGATTCTCAAAAAGAACCTAATGCTTTAGCAAAAGAAAATAAAAGCAACCAAAAGGAATTAGAGTTATCCAATTTTCTCAAGGGGTTTCAAGATGTTTTTATTGACGAAATCCCTTGTGAGCTACCTCCTAACGAGGTAATGATGACCATGCAATTGAACTTCTTCCAGGAAGTTCACCGCCTAACAAACCCCTTATAGAGTTTCTCAAGCTCAACAAGAGGAGATTATGCGGCAAGTGCATGAGTTAGTTGAGAAGGGTATGGTTAGGCCAAGCTCGTCTCCATTTTGCTCACCTGTGCTATTAGTGCAAAAGAAAGACGGCACATATCGTATGTGTGTCGACTATAGAGCACTAAATAGGATCACTATCAAGAATAGGTTTCCCGCTCCACGGGTAGAAGACCTATTTGATAAGCTACAAGGATTGACCTACTTCAGTAGGATTGACCTAAAAAGTGGCTATCATCAAATAAGCATAGTTGATCAAGACATTGTAAAGACCGCATTTCGCACCACATTTGGTCTTTACGAATACATTGTCATGCCTTTTGGCTTGACCAATGCACCAGCTACATTCAACTGCTTGATGGAGAAGTTGTTCAGGCGTCATCGAACCTTCACTGGAGTGTTCTTTGATGATATTATCATCTACTCTAATTCATTAGATGAACACAAGAAACACCTCCAGGTAATATTTCAAGTTTTGAGAGAGAATAAACTTTATGTTAATAGAAAGAAAAGTGAATTTTTCTTGCAAGAGATTCAGTATTTAGGTCACATTATCTCTCAAGATGGCATCCAAATGGATCCATCAAAGTTAGAGGTAATAAAAGGATGGCCTAAACCAAGGAATCTTCATGAACTAAGAAGCTTTATAGGTATGTGTGCATACTATAGACGCTTCATAGAAAAGTTCTCACAAATTGCGGGACCATTACATGACCTAACAAAGAAAAGCGTTAGGTATACATGGTCTGCTAAGGAGAACAATGCTTTCAAAAATCTTAAAGAAAAGCTTATCTCTCAACCTGTGCTTACACTACCGGATCTCTCAAAACCATTTGAGGTCCAATGTGATGCTTGTGGTGATTGCCTTGGAGCTGTTTTACTCCAAGAAGGGCATGCCATAGGCTATGAGAGTCGAAGGCTCGACCCTGTTGAGCAAGCTCTAGGCATATATGAAAAGGAACTCCTTGCAGTTCTACATGCCTTAGACTCATGGAAGCACTATTTATTGGGGACTCCTTTCATTCTGCGAACGGATCACCAAAGTCTTAAGTACTTCATGACGTAGACCAAGATCTCCGACAAACAAATGAGGTGGGCAAATTTCCTTTCGCAATTTCATTTTCATATTGCTCACATTGCTGGCAAGCATAATCAAGTAGCTAATGCACTCTCAAGACGGCCGAGAGTATGCGGCTTCCATAGCAACTCACAATGATCTATCTTCAATGATAGATGAGTGCGTTATTGATCCCGATTTTAGAGATGTGATTTCAGCCCTTGCATTAGGGAAGAAAGAAGAACCATTTACCTTACAAGATGGTTATCTTCTCTATGGCAATAGACTATGCGTTACTAACTCACTACGTGAGAAAGTAATGTATGAATCTCACGCTCCACCTTATGCGGGGCATAGAGGGATTCAGTCTACCTTAAAGGGAATTGAAACATATTTCTATTGGCCTACCATGAAAGTGAACATACAAGAGTATTTTTCTAAATGTGTGGTATGCCAAAAGACAAAATTTGATAGAGGGAAGCAACTTGGATTGCTTCAACCCTTGCCAATCCCTAATCCACCATGGGAGAGCATATCCATGGATTTTATCTTTGGATTGCCTAAGTCTATCCATGGGAATACGGGAATATGGATGATAGTAGACAGGTTCAGTAAACAAGCTCATTTTATACCTGTCAAAAAGACTATCAAAGCCCATCAAATGGCAACCCTCTTCATTTCACAAATTTTCAAGTACCATGGCTTGCCAATGTCCATAGTGTCGGATAGAGATCCTAGAATGACCAGTAATTTCTGGAAGGGTCTCTTTGAGAATTTAGGGACAAGGCTAAACTTCTCTTCGGCCTATCATCCACAAACGGATGGCCAAAGTGAAATAGCTAACCTAACCATTCTCGATCTACTAAATACCTATGTAATGAAAGTAGATCAAAGATCCCAATGGGAGAAGTACTTACCCTTAGTGGAGTATGCTTACTATAACACTGTACATACTTCCACGGGAAAAGCACCTTTCGAGGTAATTGAGGGAAGATCAAAAATTCCCTTGCTACTTAAGGTACATGGGAAGATCTTCGCTGCAGATGAGTGTAGCCGAGACCTACAAGAATCTTTCCAAAAGATTAAGGATGTTATCTCTATCTCACAGCAAAGGCAAAAGGCTGCTGCTGACAAGCACAGAAGAGCCCAAGCCTTTAAAGAAAACGATTGGGTCTTGTTAAAGTTTTCCAAGGCTCGATTAAGGCACACGACGGGCAAGAATCCTACGGGCCACCAAAAGTACTATGCTAAACTAGCAAAAAGGTACTATGGTCCCTTTCAGATTCTTAGGCCAATCAATGAGATGGCCTATCAACTCAAGTTGCCCAATCATTGGCTCATACACAATGCTTTCCATGTGAGCCTATTAAAGCCTTACAAAGGAGAGCCACCTCAAGAACCAACTATTGAAGACCCACCGGAGATCGAGGACCAAGAGGAGGTGCTGCAGCCCGAGTCCATTCTCCGACATGAAGACAAGGTATTAAGAGGCGGTAAGACTATCCAACGATATCTTATTAAGCTTAAGAATTATCCTTTTGAAGATGCTAGATGGATGCAAGGCATACAATTAAAGGATAACCTAAACCTTGTCAATGCTTACAATGCTTCCCAATGAGTAAGAAAATGTACAAAATGTTAAAAATGAACAAAGTTTTTGTCTTATAAGACTTTCTTTTTCTTTATTGTGCACAAAAATGAAGTAGTATGCATGCTTAGATCAAGTTTGCGGAGACGACGTCTCCCAAACACCAAGTAGAGCTTGTCACTCTATTCTGGAAGACTGATAGGACTAATGTGCAGACATGCTTGCAGCAGCCTGAGGCTCTCAAGCGCCAAATGGACTAGTCATCCATTGTGGAATGATGTCGTAGGGTAACATAGGGATCCTCTACCCGCTAAGAAAAGGACTCATGAGTATGCTTTATCTTCTCTACACCATAGTCGAGGATGACTATGCTTTCAAGAGAGAGGTAATGTCATAATAATCAATATCTAATTCTCCTAAATGATTTTCTCATATTAAAGTGATCATTTAATGTGGGGAAGTGCTAGGGGAGAAAAGGGTTAAGCTAGCAGACCGGCCACAGTAGGGATCCAAAGGAGGGAAAATAGGGATCCAAAGGGGGGCCATCTGCAAAAGAGCCATGTGAACCAATGGGCTAAAAAGACCCTAAGGTTCAGCCCATTAAGACTTCGAAAATGCTAAGGTTCCAAAATTCAAAGGTTGTGTCCAAAGGTCAACCCTAGGGAAAATTGGATGCTTTGTGTGTGACCAAAAAGTCTTTTCAAATCCCTACATAGGAGGGGGTGAGCCTTGGGAGTAGGGGATGAGAGAGAAAGTCACACACACACACACACACACACACACGCTCCCTTTACACAAAGGGAATTAGGGACACATGTCAGCTCCCTAGGCCAGATGCCCACAAGGTGTGCCCAGTTTCTATTGGATGACCCTTGAAGTGGACCAATGAGAATTAAGCTAGAGTAAATCTAGTTTAATTAATTTAAAAACATTTGAAAAAAGAAACCAATGAGAATTAAGTCTCCTAGAAGACTATTGGGCAGTCTCCCAAGGGGTCCAATGAGCATTCAGAAGCCCAATGCCTTGCCTGATTCCTATCGGCCAGGAGGAAAAGGGGTCCAATGAGAGTTTATTTTAATTATTTAATTACCTAAAGCTCTCACAAAAGGGGAAAGGGGGACACATGTCAGAAGGCTATCACTTATGCTGCTTAATAGTCATTGGCTTGACTTGGGGAGAGCCAATGAGGGCTCAGCAAGAGGGCTCGCCCAAGAGAGAGAGGGGGCTGATTTTTGCAAGGCATTATCACACACACACTCACACAATCTCATGTGTGAAGAAAGAGAAGACTATATCTTCCCAAGCTTTAATGGAGAGCTCATCACCTACTCCAAGCTTGTGAGATAGAAGCCTACATCAACACACTCTTGGCATGTGGATGCAAATCCAACCAAGATCCAAGCTTCAATGCATGCTCATCTCCTCTACCAAGCTAATTACTAAGCTAAGCTATGCTAATATGTGATTATGTGAGGAGATGTACATCTTTCTCGTAAGATACTCCTTCTTCATCTCAATCTACTCTCATACCCTGCTAGCTCTCACCATCTTCGAAGGTGTGTGAGGTCTTGGGTCTGAGAACGGGGATAATTCAACTTGTGTTTGCAAAGTGTTTTGCTTAGTGCATGAAGCTTTCATCTTCATTGCACTAGCTAGTCTTGAAGGAACACAAAGAATTTTATTGTACAATGTCTCTCTTGATGGGAGAAACCATAATACAAAGCCTTTTGGAGGGGGGACCGGCTCCATGCAAATCCGGTCCTCAACTATTGTCATTATCTTAATTTCTCTCTCTTTTGAAAGTATTGTCGGTGCTATCTAACTAGGTGTTATGCTTTTTGTTGCTCTCTCCACCCAAGCACTCTTGTAATTCTCATTAGGAATCTATTCTAATGAAATGCCCACTATGTTCATGCTCATTTCCGCTACACACAAGTTATTAGGCCATTAAATGTTACAACCTATAAGACTAGTTATATATTTTTTTTTTCTTTCAGGATCACAAACATTTTAAAATGACAGCTCACATGAGAGTAAACTACGACCCAGAGAAGCATACAAGGATTTTAGAACAGATTAGGTTTTACCTAAAGGACCATTCTCCAAAAAAAAACCCTTAGCTATTAGAACTAGACCTTTTCTAGGTAGACGGTCCAAATGTTGTGTTACATACTACCATAAGTAATCCATTTCTTACTAACAATTTTGTCTATTGCAAACCCTTGCTCTCTCGCAAGGCCTGGAACTATATTTTGAGCCCCTCTCTATGGTACCCTCTCTTGTACTCATATGTATTGACAATTTGGATGCTTCGCAATTAATATATGATTTGGCTCTTACCACAGATAAAAAGCTATCTTTCTTACACATGTTGTCTTTTAATGATTGGGTCAAGATTCTAGCTACCCTACTCCAAAGATGGGGTTAATATGATTTCCCGGGACATATCCCAATTACCTATACTTTCTGTACAATATCAACAAGAGCTAGCCCTATTTTCTTCTTCTGGGGCTGAATTATCTAACTTTTTGAAAAAATTATGTGGCCTCAATCCATCTTTTATCAGTACCCCTACTGCTCCAACTATCTCTCAAACCGGTGGTATCTTTTATAGAGATAGTGCGGCACTTGAAGCTGTCAAGGAATTTCATAGTAATCTTTGCTCCCTTAGTGAGACTCTAACCTCTTAGAAATGATACCAAAAGTATCCAAGGTTTTTCCTTTCCTACCAGTTAGACAAATTGAAATTAAATCCTTTGGTGTGGACAATCAGCTCTGGGTTCTACCTAACAAAGCCTTTTTGTCACCAACTCTTAATGAAACCTGGGTATAGCTGGCTAATCTTCCTGCCTCCACTGTTGAGGACTGTAGAGTTAAGATTCTGAAAGGAGGTTATTTCTTAGACAAAGGGGAACTCATTAAAGCCCCCTTCAACCTTAACCTTATTGACCACTCCAAATGCTCTTCTAATATAGGTCTATACATTCGAACAAAAGGCAACATGGAGTTTGTTAAAAGTAATCTGGATTTCTACACATAATCCATTTAGAACATTTTTTGACCATAAGTTAAATGTGCTTGCAAATTTCTTGACCCTAAAGCATCATGAAAATCCATCATTATGTGGTTTGACCATGCTATGTGGTTTGTCCTCAACCATCAAGACCAACTCTTCCCCGAAAAGCCAGTGGACTTCCATCTATCCCTTACCTATTCTTGGTTAGGTAGCCAAGCTAAACAAATAGTAATTGCTCACATTACTTTCAACATCTTTCATGAGCTTATGCTGGATATCCTCAAAGAACTAAAATGTGATGAACCTGGGACATATTTGACTACCTATGAAAAGTACAAAGGTGTTAGGATTATCACCGCATTACTCAAGACATGTATTAAGGATGATGACTCCCCCTCACTAAAAAGACCTAACTCTCTTGCCACTCCCAATTCATTTACTTCATTTCTGACACCTAGCTCTTCCTCTAATTTTAATAGAGGAAAATCCCGTAGCTACACTAGAGGAAGAGGAAGAAACACCCCCATTCGGCACCTTCTTGACTTATGATCACTTATGAATATACAAGTTTCTGTGGGCCCATGTGGAATTATGCATCTCACCAAAAAAACTTCTTGCAAAGATTATATTTATAAACGTTGTCTTTTTTAGAATGAACTTCTAGATTGGATACACCCAAAGAAACTTTTTTGTGAGTGTTTTGATTTACTGTTTGGAAACCATGAAATACTTGATAATGTACTTATTGGTTGGAAGTATCAACAACCTATTAAGAATTTGGTCTATAGTAATGATTCTTTACGACACAACACCATTCCTGATTGTTCTTGTGACAAATTTATCCCATTTTGTAAAGATTTTGATACCTATGGCATGCATGTCTTCACTTGTGATCTTGATCTAATTAAACATACCACAGTCCGAAAAGTCCTTGCTAAATGACTTAATCACATACCCATTTCTCCCAAGAACCCATATCCCACTTTATCACCTTTACTTAGCTGTTTAACTGACCTTGTCAGAACTCTCCGACTGGAGAAGACAATCTTACTAGACTTAGCAAAATTGGTTGAACAATTTTTTTTCATAAAATCTCACTCATACCATGTAAATTGTTGTCTACGGAAAGTTCTTGGATCACACCACAACTGGCTATTGATTTTCAAAATCTTTCAAAGGACTGGTTTATAGTAGGGATGGGTAAAGGTTCTAATTGTCCCACTCTTATATGTAAAAACTTGGCTTGGAAAGCAGTTCACTCTCAGGTTTCTGGGAAGGAATTCACACCACGTAACACATCTCTTTGTAAGGTCAGTAATAGTATCTCAAAACATTTAGAAAAAATGGGGTATTTTCTTCAAGATACCAAACTTCCAATACTTTTTCCCAGTTATAAAATTCATAATCATAAATTTAGATGGGTATCTGATGCCTCAAATGGTATTTTTACTAAAATTACCAAAGATATCACCCTTTGCCTTGACCTTGTACTTTCAAAATTTGAATTTGTTTGTGCTTCCGAGCAAAAAAACCGCTATAACTTTCTTCAAGTACACTATAACGCTTTTTGGTTAGTAAAAAACTCCACAGAAGTTACTCTTAACCTCCCTAAATAGAATTTCCATCGCTTCACAGTAGATATTACTCAATGCTATGAGAATATACCCCTAGAAGGAGATTTAGAACTACAAGATGTTCTATCTTAGATGATTAAGCTTGCCTTTAAAAATGCTAGGAAGAAGGGTTTCTTCTACATTTCTCTTTCTAAAAACCCTAGATGGATTAAAAAAACACAATCCTCTCATCCCTTGCACTTCAATGAGGAGAAAATATGTATATATATATCGTGGGTCCTTGGTAAGTGCACTATTCTCTTCAAAGGACGATGCTTTAACCAAAGCCTGGGTATTCCCATGGGCTTTTCCTACTCGCCTCTTATGTGTAGTTTATACTTAGCCTCCTTTGAATACAAATGGTTTCTCAAAACAATAGGTGACAAAAGTAACTATCATAAACTTTCACTATTCAAACATACTTATAGATATATGGATGACATATTAAGCCTCAACAAAAAGAACATTCTCGGAAGAAATCAATCATATTCATCCTGACTGCCTAAAAAATTGAACCAACTTATGGACAAGGGTTTACTACATCAAACGTCTTCTTTTCCACTTTGATACAATTCCTTAACTTTATAATTACACTTCATAAACCATGTGTAGGAGACTATGACCAAAGGTTTTCTTGGAAGAGAGACCTATTAGATATCCCACCTATTGAATGCATTAAAAAGAACAGTGATCGACCGCATATACCTACTCTTAGTACTTGCATCAATCTCCTTTACTTGATAGTATACTTGCATCAATCTCCTATAGCTTCTTAGCATGGGGAAGATATAAAGATACTTATACACAAATTTTACCTTAATCGATTCGAAAGAAGTGACATAATTAACAAAATCACACAGTCTCTTTCTCAAAATGACTGGCTTGGCTTACATTTCAACCACACTAACCTCATTTCTTTAATTAGGTAGTAGGCTCATTCATGATGGGCCTACTATCGACCCATTGTGTATGGTTCCTGGGACAGGGCAAGTACACACACACACACACACACACACACACATATAAGTACTTATATAGCTAGCATTTTTCTCTAGGATACCTATCAACTATGATCAAAACCCTAGACTCACTCTCATATAGCTTGGCATTATTTTAAAAACCCCCAAAAATAGTCCTTCTTTTCTTCCCCCTATGGGCACCCACCCATTATACTAAGACTGAGGAAAGTGACATTCATGCATCTTACATGTGGACAACTAGCCACTCAAGATGGAAGGGTTTATTGCATGTTTCCCTCTTGGCTACCCTTAGATACTCCCACTGTGTGAGGCTATCCTTATAGAATATACATTAAGGAGAAAACCTAATAATTATAAAAAACGTGGGAAATAATTTCTCTCGCTTGACGAGGCCGGCTTCATGTTTTTTTCCCATGGCATGTCCATAATGTGAAATCAAAATATCTACCTCACTCTCAATGCTTTTGTAATGTGGAACCAAATGCTATGATGTACATAGTGTGATATATGGAAAAACGGTTGCCATAGTTGCAGGCGTACACATACTTTGCCGGGCAGGCGAAGCCAGGGATGTGGAACCGTGGCATGTTTTAACACATTAAATCATGCCTAATTTGCTTTAGGAATGTACAAATATCAAGTGTATTGAACTGACACGCTTGTTTTGCCTAGAAAGTTCAATGCGGGCAATCTCGGCCAAAAATAGCAGGTTTCGTGCGCTGGCGTAAAAGACGTGTCCAAAGTTCTTACCAAGTGGAAAAAAGAATTTCAATATTAAATTTGATCCCAAGGGAATTTTTCCTCAAATTTAGGGATTTTTCCCAGCTCGTTTGGGCTTTTTACAGAGAAAAAGGGACATTTTTGGGCTAAAAATAGCCTTTAAATGGTCAAAACTAGCTCAAAATGCCACATCAACGATGGTGAAATCATTTCTTAAGTTGTGTGGAAAATTTTAGAGCCAATAATGAGCTCATTTGGGCACATGAGCAAGGAGATACAGTCATTCCTTTACAAGGTGCTAGTGCAGTCCCGTGTTGCTTCCACTACATGGTTGAGGCTGTGAGGTCTCCAATTAGGGTTTCTCCTCCTCAAATAACTACTTGGGCTTCTCCAATGAAGTACTGAATCTTCCATTAAATATTCACAATGAATAATCAAAGCGTAAATTTAGTGTTTTTAACAGGTCGAATGAGCACTACATCTATGCAATTGGGAGCGAGGCTACACCTAATCTTCACACACACAAGAATTTTGAGTTGATCTTGGTTTGTTTTCAAAGTGGATCTTTCATGGTTGGAGTTTTGTTTTTTTTTAGTGGTTTTTTGGCTTCAAATCAACTATGCCTTGCTTGAATTTTCTACGAACCCTCACAGTCAAAGGCCCGACGCTTTCCGTCGCACTGCGCACTTCTTGACACATTTTTGGTGAAAGGGTGAGGGTTCAAAAGCTTCATTAAAGGTCTCAAAAAAAAGGTTTAAAGCTATGGAGCAACAAGAGAAACAGGGGGTTCGGTTTGATCTAGTCACAATGCAAATGTTTCAAGCTTTGGAAGTGTTTTTGCAGCAGTAGCAAGCTGCGGAAAGGAGAGAGCTTTCGCCAAACAAAGCACTTCAATCTGTGGTGAAGAAAATGGACCAATTTAAAGGTAAATATTTAAAAAAAATATCTTTGTGGATATGTAAAGGACATGGAGCTACATCAAGTGCCCGAAGCAGAGATGGTGCAAAGTTTTGAACTATGTGTCGTTCCCGAGATCAAAGAGCATGTAAGGGGAATTAGAAATGAGCATGGGGCCACTTGGGAAGCATTCAAATTAGCCTTGAAGGAAGAGTATTTCATAGAGGATTCTGAAAGGGTAACAAAGAGGACTTTTTAGAGTGGGTAGTTCGTCCAAAAGAGGGGCTTTCGCCTTCCGAACTGCTAAGGGAATTTGAACACCGATATGATCAATCGTCAAGGATTTAAAAGGCTACGCTAAACTCAGAGAAGATAGAGCTCTTTTTGCAGGCATTAGGTAAAGAGATTCAAGAGAAGCTAGAGTTACTACTTGAGGATAATGATGCGGAACAAGGCTTAAAGACTAATTGGAATGAAGTTGAAGACGCCATTTCACTGCTAACTAAGCGACAATGACAAAGAGACAAGATGATTTTCAACCCTACTCAAGTCCCAAGTGTTCTTGAGAGTCCTATAAAGCTTGTTATTGTGGTTCCAAAGAGCGACAAGTCCATCCTGGATGATATTGTTTAGGGAATGCAAGAGCTAAAGTTCAAGCTTACAAGGCTAGAAGAGAAGAGGCAACCATCAGGTCAACCTACAGGGCAACGACCTCAAAATAGAGAAGACTATGTAACTAGATGCATATGGTGCTATAGTACTGACCATGGAAGGAGGGATTGTGAAAGTTTTAAAGAAACTTTGACAAAGGAGCTTGATTTTTTTTAAGATGGAAAAATCGACTTAAGTGAAACAGGTAAGCTCTTGGGGACAAACTTTGGCAAAGGCGGGATGAAGAAACTAGTTGAGGACATGGCTACTAGCCATGCCATCTCAATGGTTCAGGCAGCCGCGTATGGGTTGAAGGTGTATCCTATTAAGAAAAAGGGATCAATCAAGGTTGGAGAAGAGGAATCTAATGGTATTGGAGAGCTATGGCCATGCGCTATAGAATCTACTATGAAGGGTAAAATGACTACAGAGGTTTTACATGAAGCTGGAGACTGCATTCGGCTAGAAATAGGTTGGAATGACCCTGTAGATTCTTTGTCAATTCATGCATACATTGCCAAATGTCAAGACAATGAGGCCATTTTCAAAGAGAAATGTGGGCGTGAGAATGGGGATGAAGGGCCTTCAAAGTGGGCGATGAGGAGTGGAGGTAGAAATGACACAGTGCCTCCTAGATCTCCTTCCCCACAACAGATGCCTGTCCCCGAAGTGCCTATGTAGGAATCCTCTAAAGAAAAGAAGAAGGAAGTGATCAAATCCAAAGCAAAGGGTCCAGCCTACAAACTCCAATCCAATATAGAGGTGGCAATCGATCTCCAAAAGGTTTTGGAAGAGAGGATTCTAAACAATAAGGTGGAATTTACCTTGGGTGAGGTCCTTGGTATAACAAAGTGGGAATTTCACAAAGAAATGATTGATATCATAAAGAGGAAGCGACAGTCTCTTACTGAATCTATCCATGTACAGGGTGAAGGAGAGACTTTAAATGCACCGGGAGTAAAGGTCTATGGCGAACAAGGTGATGAAACTACTGTTGGATGTTGCAAGTCTAGGGGAGGAGTAAAACACATTCGCTTCTTGGATGATGAAGATGAAGTCAAGACCACTCACAAGAGTTACAACTTAAAGAGTCATTGGGCAAGAGAAACTACTGAGACCCTGCTAAAAGTGGGAGACTTAGAAGAGCCATACATTGTGTTGATAGATCATGGGTCAAAAATTAACCTCATGTGAAAGAGTCTTTATCAAAAAGGAAAATGGTCAATTGATATAAATCATGGATGGATGATTCGTGCAGCAAACAACTCATCGGGGGAGCTGTATGGAGCTTGTCCAAATGTAAAGGTGACTATTGGGGATGTGAAACATGACCATAATTTCTTTGTGCAGGAGATGTCTACATACCCTCTTATCCTTGGGCAGCCATACATCACTGCTACTTGCATGGAAACCAAGGTAAAGGACAATAGGTCATCTTTTACTAGGATAAGGAGCAGGGATGGGAAGCATGCAGTACAATTCCTTATTTTTTGTGTGGACCATGAAAGGAATCGTGAAAGTCTTAGAGAGCAACCCTTGCCAAAGACAAACATAGAATCAAGGACTACAGGGATATGAGTGTTTTTGGCCATGTACCATTGTAGAGCGGGATTGCAATGGTACAAGAAGAGAAAAGTTCTCGCATGATGTATATGCAAAGGAAACATTTTCTACAGGTTTTGCAGGACTAACAGACTATGGATCTATTGCTTTTACAAAGTGTGAGGACTTAAAGCGGGGAGAACGACAACATGTAAATAGTGTACAAAGAGGTTTGAAGATGAATGGTTTGCTAGAAGATGATGAATGCATTACAGGTGTGTTTGAGGAGTGTTCGTTTGTGGATACTATGCAAGACTTGGAGTCTTTAGTGGATTGCAATTTGCGTATGGAAAGTGAGGTTGTGAAAGTTTGCTCAATAGAAATGTACAAAGTCAAGGAGGATTTCAAAAATGCTCGAGGTGTTGATGTACGAGTGAAGACTAAGTGTAAGTCTGTGGCAAAGAAAGTGAAGCCAGTGGCATTAACTCTACCAAAAGATTATACGGATAAGATGGATCAAGCTGCTTTGCAACCTGGTCTTTGTGAGCCGAGCAAGATTGGACATAAGTTAACACATGATTCTTTGAAGGAGTTAAAGGTTGGTTGCAAGGACAATTTGACAAAAGCTGAAAAGATATGCTTTGAAGACATGCTTGCCAAAAACGGAAAAGCTTTGGCATTTGAGATCTATGAGATAGGGTGTGTTGATCCATCCGTTGTTGCTCCTATGGTGATATTCACTATACCTTGGAACTTGAGGCCTACTTCTATTCCAAAGTCTCATTTGCCAAAACTCATTGAGTTGCTTAATGAAAAGATCAAGATGGGTATTTTGGAGCCTTCTTGTGCTCCATATTCAAACAGGTGGTTCACAGTTTCGAAGAAAAATGGTTCTTTACGCTTTATTCAGGATATGCAACCTGTAAATAAGGTGACAATTTGAAATGTGGGTATAGGGCCAATTGTTGATGAGTTTGTAGAGGCATTTGCAAGAAGGGAAATATATTCTATGGGAGATTTGTACTCGGGGTATGATCAATTCTAACTAGCAATGGAAAGCAGGGACCTGACTACCATGAGGACACTCTTGGGTTAAGGATGTACACCTTACCTCACGAGGCAACTAATTCAGTTGCACATATGATGAATGGTATGAACAAAGTCCTACGTGACTTCATACCGCAAACTACAATGCCTTTCCTTGATGATGTGCGAATCAAAGGATGTGATGTAAACAATATAGATGTGGCTCTGGACTTGAGGAGGTGCCACAAGTATGTGGAAAACCATATCAATGGTTGTGATAATATCTTGTCAAGGTCGAAAGAGGTAAACTTTACCTTGTCTGGCCAAAAGTCTGTGTTTGGTGTGAGCGAAGTTCTTATTGTGGGACATATGTGCGGGCCATATGGTAGAAGGCCTTGTCCTGCAAAGATTGATGTAATTCAAAGAATGAAAGAGAAATGTATCAATGTCACTAAGGTTCGAAGGTTCTTGGGTGCATGCGTGTTCTATGTTATCTGGATTCCGCATTATGCAACCAAAAGTTTCAATGGGAAGAAATGCATACTCATGCCATGAGAAAATTAAAAAAGTTTCTACTTATGTCTCCAACTTTGAGGAAAGCAAACTATGAATGTGGAAGATATGTAATTGTGACAGTGGATACTAGCCCCATAGGAATTGGATGGGCAATTGGGCAAGACGATGATGATGGCAAGCGATATTTTGTGAGATTTGGAGCAAAAGTCCTAAGTGCTCATCAATGCAACTATCCACAGGTAAAAAGAGAGTTATGGGGAGACGTCACAGCTTTGACATTTACAGAGGACCTATATCAAGGTGGCTGGTTGCTCATTGGACGCTATCTGAGCACTTTGACAAGGCAAGAAGGGTGGATTGATTAAGAGTTCAAAAGAATACGGAGAAAGGCCTATGGATACTTTTTGAAAGATGGGTACTTATGGAAGCGTCCAAAACAAAGAAATGGAATGCCGATGAGAGTCGTGAATGATAAGGACACTCAAAATGAGCTTATGAAAAAGTTTCATGAGAGTCTTTATGTTGGACATAGAGGTGTATGGGCCACCTTTACTAAAATGAAAGAGAGGTATTGGTGGAAAGGTATGTAAAAAGATGTATCTCATTACGTGGAGCCCTGTGAAACATGTCAAATTTATTCAAATGTACGTCATCGTGATGGGTTGCACCCTACCCATTGGCCATGCATTACAAGTGGGTAGTAGATCTAGTTACAATTCCATTGGGCTTATGGCAAATGCGATACATAGTGCTTGCACGAGAAGACTTAACCAATCAAGTTGAAGGTCATGCTCTAAGAACAAAAAGCACAGAAGGGGTATGTAAGTTCCTCTTGGATGATGTAATTAGCTGCTATGGTTGTGTTGGAAAAATAACAGCAGACAGGGGTGAGTTGGATGCTGACAAAGCAAGGGAAATTTGTCTAGGTTGGGCATTAAACTTGCTCTCACTACTGCATATAATCCTGAGGGAAATGATACATCAGAGTGTGGGCATCCTCCTATTATTAAAGCTTTGGCTAAGGCTTGAAAAGGTAAAATGGGAGAGTGGCCTAGGTTATTGCCTTATGATTTATGGGGTGATCGTACAACTCATAACTCAATTACTGGTGATATGCCTTTTGATTTGATGTATGGTCAGAAACCTATAATGCCAATTGAGTATGTAGTTCCCACATGGAATGTATTGCCTTGGGAATATGGAATGAGTAGGGAAGACCTTCTTGCTTTGCGCATACAACAGTTAGAAAGAAGACCTCAAGATATTGAGAATGCAGTAGCATGATTGAAAGATGCAAGGTTAAAGAATAAAGACAGATTTGATAAGAGGCATAGGCTCAGACCTAAAGCTATTGAGGAAGGTGATTGGGTGTTGGTGTATGACAGTAGTCTTGACAACCATCATTCAACATTAAGAAAGCTTTCAAAGAGCTGGTTTGGTCCTTATGTGGTTCAACAGTACATGGGAATGCGAATTACACCTTGCATGAACTAGATGGGACAAAAATGAAGATTCCCATCGCAAGGAAAAGAATCAAGTTATTCAAAAGAAGAGGTGATACATATCCCTTTGATTCACAGGAAAATCAGAATGAAGGCTCTGATGAAATGTTATGGATGTGGATGACGAACGAGAGGATGATGCACTAGATTTCGTTGCAAGTGATGACAAAATTGATATGTATGTTGACTTAAATGAAGACTAAACCTACAAAAGATATGTGTGGCACATGTCGGAGGATGTGCAGGTTAAGAGAGGGTGGATGTCGTGCCATGGCACATCCATAATGTGAAATCAAAATTATCTACCTCACTCTCAATGCTTTTGTTATGTGGGACCAAATGCTATGATGTACATAGTGTGATATATGGAAAAATGGTTGCCATAGTTGCAGGCGTATACATACTTTGCCGGGCAGACGAGGCCAGGGACGTGGCACCGTTGCATGTTTTAACATATTAAAGCATGGCTAATTTGCTTTAGGAATGTAAAAATTTCAAGTGTATCGAAGTGGCACGCTCGTTTTGCCTAGAAAGTTCAATGCAGGCAATCTCGACCAAAAATAGCAGGTTTCGTACGTTGGTGTAAAAGACGTGTCCAAAGTGCTTACCTAGTGGAAAAAATAATTTCAACATTAAATTTGAGCCCAACGGGATTTTTCCACAAATTTAGGGATTTTCCTAGCTCGTTTGTGCTTTTTAGAACAAAAAGGGACTTTTTTGGGCTAAAAATGACTAAAAATGCCCTGAAAATGATCAAAAATAGCCTAAAAATAGCTCAAAATGCCACATCAACGATGATTCCATCGTTGCCTAAGTTGTGTGGGAAATTTTAGAGACAAGAATCAGCTCATTTGGGCACATGAACAAGGAGATACAACCATTCCTTTACAGGGTGCTAGTGCAGTCCCGTGCTGCTTCCACTACATGGTTGAGGTTGTAAGGCCTCCAATTAGGGTTTTCCCTCCTCAAATAACTACCTGGGCTTCTTCAATGAAGTACTAAATCTTCCATGAAATGATCACGATGAATAATCGAAGCGTATATTTAGGGTTTTTAACAGGTCGAATGAGCACTGCATCTATGCAATTGGGAGTGAGGCTACACCTAATCTTCACACACACAAGAATTTTGAGTTGATCTTGGTTCATTTTCAAAGTGGAGCTTTCAAGGCTAGAGTTTTGTTCTTTTTTAGTGTGTTTTTGGCTTCAAATCATCTACGCCTTGCTTGAATTTGCTACGAACCTTCACAGTCAGAGGCCCGATGCTTTCCTAGTCGCACTGCACGCGCACTTCTTGACAACGTCCTCACTATTGGCCTCTGTCTCTCTCCCCTGTCGTATTACTGGCTTATAGGCAGCTCTGTACACCGTGAACTAGCCTCCTCGGAGGTGGCTACATTTGTAATCTTGATGAGAATGGTACCCTACCAAATCAAGCATAGCATGATGGAAGTTACTGCTTGCAATACGCCATGATTATTCAAGCTCGATCTGCTTCTATTTAAATAGGTGAGGGCACTTTTTTTTCTCTCACTTTGCCTTGAGTGTGTTTGATAGTGTGTGATTTTGAAAGAGAGGTTGTGCGCATTGCTGCTTGTTGTGGTGATATGGATCTCAAAATGCAACCCATGCGGGTTTGTAGCTGGCTTAAATTCATTCTTGTATTGTAATACATTAATCTCTCTATGGTTTTCTATCGAAAGGGTTGTTTTGTGGTGATGTAAGTACCTCAGCTTTTTTATGTACTTTGGTAAGACACACTGAAGGGTGATTTATGGTAATTGCCTACTAGCGGTTTGGTAAAATAGGCTTTCTAAGGCCCATATACTAGTTAGAATAGCCTGTGAATGTTTATAACATCACCTTAATAAGGCTGTTGACAATTATTTTGGACAGTGTTAATGATGGTATAAGGTAAATAGCACAATCTTTTGATGGATTTCTTTGGCTGTATATATGATGACACTTGGAGGAATTGATTGTTAGGAAACATTGGCTGATACAATACCACAAGGGGTAGTTCCTTGCCAAGAAAGGAACTGGGTAGGATGAAAACCTAGGTGTAGGGTTGTTTTGTTCCAACCCTGCTTTTTGAGAGTAATGTGCACTATGGTCTATATTGCACCGTAGCTTGGTATTGAGCTCTACATAATAGAACCCACTGCATAATCCAAGTAATATCTGGCACCCTTCTTGCCATACTGTAGGAATTGCACATGGAGGGGGATTGTTTCACTACTTATGATTGGTAGGTTCTGCCGCATGGTCTACACATACTCTATAAATGGGAATGTTTCCATATGACTTTGGATTCTTGCAATATTATACATAAATAGGGCACTTCGTAACTAATAGGACCGCTTGCCTGTTGTGGTTAAAAAAAACTAATGTCATGTTTTGTGTCTGCTCTCTGGACGTTTTATCTTACAAGTAATAACCTCTACATATTACCACATACTCTTATAGGGTTTTCTTCCCTTGTGCCATTTGGGGAATGTTGCACATGCCGGGATGATTCTAATACAAACTCTTGCTTGGTATATTACGTGGCATTTAGCATGACATTTGAAATGGTTTTTTTGCTTGATACGCTGTCAAGACTATACACAAGTATGTATATTTTTTAGTTTATGTTGAACGAGCTATAAAAGGATTTTTTTCACAAATGATGCATAACATCTTAGTTTTGGCTTTTTTCTGACATGGAAGGATGGGTTACTGCGTTGGTTTTGGGTTTTCTTAGACGAGAGGGAATGGTACCTTGTTAACTTGTTTTGTCTTCATAATTTCTTAGATTGGTTGAGCTAAATATCGGCTCCATCTCTCTATTGCCTTTTTCCCATTATGGTTGTATAAAGACCCATACACAAGTTAATATTGTAATAGCATGGTTTGTCTTCTAGATGAAATATTGATTTAGTAAATTGCAGAGCTAGTAGGGTTCTACTCTTGACATCTGGGTGTAGTTACACACAGCCATGGTGGCTTTCAATCACTTTCACAAGGTTATTTCATTTGCTTGTGTAGCATAGAGAGTTATTTCTCTAAAGATAAAATGTACAAAGACATTTTTTAAAGTTCATGGAAACATTTGACTCATTTAAAAACCAAGACATTCAAAAGTGCAATATACCTGGTGGAAGGATTGGTATAAAGCTACAAAATGACTTGGGACATACAAGCTAAGGTAGGATGATTCCGTAAGCCCAAGTGGGATTGTATATTTTGGTTTTGTTTGATAAACATAGCCTAGTTAGGTACCTTTAACTGTCAAATGAAATTTTTTGTTATTAAGAGATATCTAAAACCTTTGACTTGGTTACTTTATGGCTTCATGGTACTTAAAAAGCTAGAGGAATTGGAGCTTGACAAATATAGCAAAGTAAATTTGATATTGAAAAGACTGATGAGATGTTATAGGGATTAAGACACTTGGATCAGAAGGGGTGGTGGCCTTCTAATCAAAATAATATGTATGCTATTATCTATTTAAGGTCTTATAAAAAATGAGGATATTTAGAAACCATACTTATAAATATGTATATTTTTTAAATCTTTGGGATAATAAAACTTTTTTTTACAAAAAATCTAGAATACATGAACACTTTGGACAATGGTTTTAAGTTTAAACAGTTGTAAGTTGGACATGGATAACAACTAATATAGTCCATTGACACCCGTAAGACACATCCAAGGCTAACGTCTTGTTTGGATGGATGCAGGTGAGTACTCTATCCTTTCTTGGATCTTTTTTGGCTTAAAGAAAATGTATGTCCATGCTTACACTTTCTCCTACTACTTGGGAAGTATTTATATTATCAATTTATACTAGAATGAGGCTTCATTCTAATAAGCCGTGTACAAAGATAATTTTAAGACTGAGTTGTTTTTGTACTTATCATTGCCTTTTCTCTAAAGCCAACTGTCTTTTGAATGTTAAATTTCAATTATGTCTTATTATTTAAGTAACAAAATACTACACACACATATAAGCATCTCCAATCTCAAGCAATTTTTTTAAAATTTTGAAGACTCTCTCTCTCTCTCTCTCTCTCTCTCTCTCTCTCTCTCTCTCTCTCTCATTCCATGCAGAGAGGCTCAAGGGGAGTCTCTATAGAGGGAAATCCTAAGCAGCAGACAGAAATAAGTGGCTAATGGCTAGGAGGGTGTGGATAAGTCTCCTTTTTGAGAGGTAGCGATGGTGGGAAAAGGAAGAAGTGGGGTGTGGGGTAGCAGAGCATGCACCAACATTTTGATATAAGAAGACCTCGCTCATGCATGTCAATAGCACGAGAGTGGAATAGGCATAGAGTAGAATACAATAGATGTGGAAACATGAGGATGGGATACATTTATGCTAGCTTCCACTACAAGAGGTTGTGTGCTCTTGTGATGCTGTTAGCGACGGAAATACACTGGATTTTTATAACCCCCGACGTCGCTAAAACCGTCGCTACAAGCGTCGCTACGAGAGCATCGCTATAGGCGTTGCTATATGCGTCGCTATAAGCGTCGCAATATAGAGACGCTCATAGCGACGCTCATAGCGACGGTTACACTGAAGACTATAGCGACGCTCATAGCGACGCTACAGAGCCATAAATAGCGACGGTTATAGCGACGCCCGAGAGAAATTTTTTTTGGTGGCAGGGCATTGAATGCCCTGCCACACATCAACCATATTGTACTTGATTCACTTTTTAAAAAAAGTGCAAGGGTAGATAATAGACCCAAAATAGTCACCCAAAAGCACATTGTTTGCAAAATTGACAATTGTACACATCATAGGCAAAATGAATTGATTGGCAAATGTAATAATGACAATTGTACAACATCATAGGCATAAAGAATTGATTGGCAAAAGGAACTGCGGTGACAAATGTAATAATATACATGGTTCAAAAAGACGTATAAAATCCGTCTCATGATACATAAGCTATGAGAAACCCTAAACTAATGCTATCTAGCTACGGCTAAACTGACGTTGTCTAGTCAGACGTCTCATCGCGTCCAAGCGGCGTATCTGTCGAATTCTGCAAAAAACGACAATAAGACAGCTTTCAGTAAGTATAAACATATAACGACATTTATAAAACAATACAAAAAATAAAAAAGAGTAAACCCTAATACTAACCATGCCGCCGCGAGAACTGAGAATGTCCATCAGGGCGTTTAAGCCCTTCCTGCCTGCGTACTCGCGCTCGTACGGTGTGGGATCACGTCCTGTTATCGACCACTGTCAAAACATACAAAGATTTCATTATGTTAGAATTAAAAAACTCATAAACCCTAAACTATCGAACATAAAGAGCAATGTGAAAACACTTACAAAATCGGCCTCAAATGATGCCCATCCACCGCTCCCCAAGTGGTGCGAGCTCCCTGCCTCTACTCACGCTATGGCTGCATCCTTTTGTTGCTTCCACTTGTCGGGATTCTCGCACGCTGCTTTCTTCGCATTCTTCCAATCTTCTTTGGCCAACCAATCTGGCCTGTTCCACCCATTCTTGATTGCTTTTTGCACTTCGGAACGCTTGTGTTTGCAGTATTCGCGCATTCGAATCATCATCAGGTCTTCGTGCCCTTTGTCACTCTTGCTTTGCATCCTCATATTGTGAAATCCACTTTTGCATCACTGGATTGTGAAGCATGCAAAATCGGTTGATTTTAGCCTCTAGATCTTCCGTCATCTTCTTCTCAACACCGAGATTTCACATGACAATCCCAGATATGCGCTCATCATCTATGGTGCGCCATAGCGTGTCCCGGGATTTATCAAATCCATCTAGCCACTCTCCAATGTACACTAGGGACTCTGATACCAACCAACCTTCTGCCATGCTACCCTCCGGACATGCCTTTTGACGCACATATCCCTTAAGCGTTTTCATGAAACGTTCTAAGAAGAACATCCATCTGGAATGAAATGTGCCAGCTATTTCCACCTCATCAACTATGTGAACAAGAAGATGCACCTGAATGGTTAGCATTGTAGTAGGAAAATGTTTCTCAAACATGCACACAAGCTCCGCAGCATTTAGTTTGGCGAATGGTATGGAGTCTACGTTGATCTCCTTTTGTGAGATCCATTGCACCAGCTTTGCAAGTTTGTAGATTGTGTTACGGATGTCGAGAGACAAACATCCCTCAATGGCAACCGGTAAAATAAACTGTAAAGTATGTGCAGCAATGATATTAAAGTCCACATTTTATGCAATCATATTAAAGTCCAACGTACCTGACACATTTTATGCCAATCGTGTGACTTCAAACCGGTAAGCTTTCCTTCTTTAGTAAAACACGTTCGGAGCGAGTGCATTACGCCAGTGGGGGTCCGCAAAGATCGAATGGTCTCTTTTACTTTGCGTTCTTGGGCTCCTGTGAAAATCCATGGTGCTTTAGGGAGTTTTATCGATCCATCAGACGCTGTTTGCAGCCAATATTGCTCCATACGATCCACATTTCTAAGGTCAAATCTGGCTCCCAAAGTATCTTTCTTGTCGGTCAGATGGTCCCATAGTAGATTACCCACATTCTTGAATATGTGCATTGGATCGAGCAAGTGATTGATCATGAGTCGGGGCCAGTATGGTAACTCGTACCATAGAGATAGTCTCTTCATCCCTGGAGGCAATCCGTCATCGCACATCTCCTTCTGCTCTAACCATGCTTGTGCAGACATCCTTGGTGGCTCTCTTCCCAAAAAGCCCTCGCGTAACACATGATTCTCTGGAAGATACGCTTGATGACCTTCGTAGATTTGCTTCTTCAGTGAGGGTGCCCTACGTGCATTCAGTCTAGGTCCACATGTGACACATGCTCTGTATCCGCTTGTTTGAAGCCCTGCATGTATACACATGATAATAGATCAACTATGGGAAAAAACAAGATTTACAGTGTCTGAGTGAGGAGTGTCAATAGATCACCTGAGCATTCTGTTAGCCCGGGATAGTCATGCATGGTCCACATTAGAATGCCTCTGATCAAATCATTCCGTCGTCCTGTGTGTCGGCTCATATCCACCACCTCTATGCCAATCCACAATTGTTGTAGCTCTTCCAATAGTGGACGAAGATACACATCCATATTCCCCACTTTATATCGCCCTGGCACAATCAAGCTTAGCCATAGGTGCCCCTTCTTCATAGTCAACCACGCGGGAATGTTGTAGTTGACGATGACAACGGGCCATACACTGTAAGATGTTGATCTTTGACCAAATGGATTTACGCCATCCATAGCCATGCCTAAGCGCAAATTTCGAGCTTCCCTGGAAAAATCCGACCATGTTCCATCTATATGTTTCCACGCTACACAATCTGCAGGAATTCGTAGCACACCATCCGAAGATTTATTCTCCTCATGCCATGATGCTAGGGCGGCCATGGACTTACATTCGAAGAAATGCTTGATGCGAGGAAGCAGAGGGAAATGTCGCAAAACCTTTTGTGGAATTTTTGTCCCGTGGAGATCTACTCGATATCTTTCGGAATCACATTTCGGACACTTCTCCATGTCTATGTATTCCCCTCTGAAAAGAATGCAGTCATTAGGACAAGCGTGGATAGAATTGTAATCCATCCCCAAGTTTTGCAAAATCTTTCTTGCTTCATCTCGGGAATCTGGCATCACATTGTCAGCTGGTAGTATGTGCTCTTTCAGCAATCTACACAACATAAAAATATGATACAATCGTGTAAAAATCTATCAGATCATTATACATTTAGAGTTTTATTAAAGTAAACTAATTGTAATAGATCACCTGAAAAGCGCTGTGACGCTAGTGTCACTCCATCCAAACTTTGCCTGCATGTTGAGAAGAACCAGGAGTGCTTTCAATCTAGACATACGTGCTCCATTATACAATGGCGTATCGGCTTCACTTTTCATATCATCATAGATAAGCCTTTCTGAATCCATGATCGTCTCGATCATTTCATCAATCTCGGGCTCAAACATTGCCTCGTTGGGAATGTGCTCTGCATGATCATCCCCCGAGCTGTCAGAGGCTACATCTTGTGGCCTCACATATGCTGCTTGACCAAAGCGCCTGCGAACACGTCTATTGGGTTGCAAGATTGCTGCTTGTTGGCCAGTGTCAGAGTCCGACGAGTTATAATTGGCAACAACTCGATCTATAATAGATGGATCGAACTTGCCAAATTCGCGAACGTGCTGCAAAGAAACACGTCTTGTCCGTCGCACAGCATGCTTGCATTGATTACAAGGACATAAGACCCTCGTTGAGAGATAGGTGTTTCGGTTGGACGGTCCCACATCCTCGTCACTACTCATAATGAGGATAAAAATCTTATAACATGGACAACAAATTTAATATTATATTAGCATTCTTCGTCTTATCTCTCTCTCTCTCTCTCTCTCTCTCTCTCTCTCTCTCTCTCTCTCTCTCTCTCTCTCTCTCTCTTTACCTCACATTCTCGAGTCATGTCCAATCCTCGCACACCTCGGTCTAGAGGTGCACGGAGATCAGAACCACCGGGTTATAATCTCGTCTTTATTGGTCAATACCTATATTTGTGGTACAAGAAATCTACACACCCACGTCTACATGATACTGCATGTAGTGGACAAAACCCCTTTGCCTCTTCTCTAGCTGTAGCACTTCACAGCATCTTAACATCTTTTCACAGTAGATCTTTTCACTGTTCGTCTAACTCTAAACCCTAAACCGTAAGTAATTCTTGCGTGGACTCGATCTAACGTAAATAAGCGTAAATCTAAATAAACGTAAATCTAACTAAAAATAAACCTAAATCTAATTTAACGTAAGTCTACATCTAACCTAATCTTTAACGTCTTTTGGGATAGTTTCCTACGACGTTAAAACTCTCTTCTTCTTGTGTGTGTGTGTGTGTGTATGTGTGTGTGTGGGTAAACCTAAATAAACCTAAGTCTAATCTAATATAACATAAATCTAAATCTAACTTAAATTATGTTATATTAAAAACAAAGAACTAAACTAACAGGGATTATAAGAACCTTAAAACTGATTTAACACATAATTTTTCACATAACTCGGCAAGAGTTGGCATTCTCATCACTAAAGATGTGAGTGTTAACTTCCGGCGGTGACGTTGCCTCATCTCCATCCACATCTGACGACAGCAATTGGCCCTTTAGACCGTTCTTGCTCTTGTTACTAACTTTGAAGTTGCTGTTGAATGACTAGAGGTTGTCTAGATGGTCATTGTGTCGGGGATGTAGTGACTCTTGCCGCCCTGAAGATCCACCTTCTTCCCTATCTTTTGAAGACATTTCACCAGTACTTTTGGATCGACGGAGCCCACCATGAGTGAAGGCAGCAATACCCTATATTCCATTGAGGGCTTTCTTCACCCGCTTCATGCAGGCATCGCAGTCTATGGAGACCTAAATCTAATCTAATATAACGTAAATCTAAATCTAGCGTAAATAAACGTAAATCTAGTTAAAAATAAACCTAAATCTAATTTAATGTAAGTCTACATATAACCTAATCTTTAACGTCTTTTAAGATAGTTTCCTACGACGTTATAACTCTCTTCTTCTTGTGTGTGTGCGTGTGTGTGGATGTGTGTGCCAATAAAAAGAGATAAATGGTATAACCTTTCTATCACCCATGCCAAGTATGATAGATTGATTATGACATTTCCCTCTTGAATAATAGGTCTTGAGTTCAACTCCTCGTCGGCTAGATCTTTAGGTCTTTTAATTTTAATTAGTTTCCTACGACGTTAAATTAGTTTCTATCTCTTAGAGAGTGAGGGAGAGCGTTACCTGCTCCTTGCTTGAGGGCGCCGAAAAACTCAGATCTGAGATCTGAGTTTTTGGGCGCGCTCGGTTATTTTTTTAGCCCAGCCGGCGTCGCTATGAGCGTCGCAAATTTACAAAGAAATTTGCGACGCTCATAGCGACGCCGGGAAATTTTTTTTTGAGCGTCGCTGTGTGAGCGTCGCTAATATGAATAGCCTCTTGTAGTGTTCATCACCACTATTGGCCTCTGTAGAATTTGGGCTACCCACGCATGGCCATGGGTTTGCCATCTTCCGCCTCTAGTATAGAATTTATTATTTAAGTGTAGAGACACTTAGTAAGAATGTCCTAGCTCTTTTCTATTGGAGAATTCTTTTTTTTTTAAACGAAAGCTTGAAACCTTAGATAAAGTTATAATTAGTTAGCTACAAACAAGCATTGTAACTTGAGAAGGCAAAGGAGAAGTTGAAAGGCAGGGGTGAAGAATGAGGGCATTTTTATCTCTCTCTTCGCTCTTGCATTCTATGTGTAGGGTATAGGTGTGCACAAGGTGCAAAAGAGGGAGAAGAGGGCAAGGAGAGGAGGGGCTAGGAGGACTAGGCGAAGCACGTAACATGGTGCACAAGTGGGGGAGCAGGCAGAGCGGACAAAAGGGTAAAGCAGCCAAGAGGCAAAGGTAGGAGGAGCATGTCAAACGCATTGGAAAAAAAGTCCTCTGATGAGTAGGAAGGCCCAATAATTTTGAATGGGAGAAAAATTATACAAAGAAGTAAACACTTGGTCATCAAAAAGTACACATAAATCACAGAAACTACACTTCACCTTTAATTTGGCCAAAAGTTGTCCAAAAACTAAAAAAACATTAATTTTTGGAGCAACTTAAAAAAAAATAGTAAACAATGCCAAAAAAACTTCAATCTTTTGTACTAAAGTCAATATAGAAAGTTTTTGGAGACAAAAAAGGTGCGTATAATTCTGAAAAAATTATAGAACATTCCACTAGAAAAACAATTACATCCTTGAAAGGCTAAAATTGAAGATTCAAGGTTTTCAATTACAATCCTTGAACTTTTTCCATCAAAAATTTCATGGTTTGCTGACGAAGATGACCAGACTTCTTCCAGGTGAAACCATAAACAAGAATTTCCACATCCTCCAAGTTTAGATTATCGATACATCATTCATTACTTTCCTTTTTCTTCTTCTTAGTCACCTTGATCACCTCATGATAGTACCTACTGGTAATTTCATCTTCTCCAACCGCTTTCTACCAGTGAACATCAATCGGATGAATACGTTGACTTTGGCTATCCAAAATGGACATCCACTCTCATCATCTGATGGTAAGAAATCAATCATGACACCCACAGCTAGCTTATTGACATTCCCTCCCACATCTCTTTCTCTTGTTTTCGTCTCGGTGTTGTTTTTCTTTCACCACCATAAGCTTCTTGAGTCTCTCCGTGCACCAATCGCTCCAACTTCTCTGTTAATTGAGTCCCTTGATTTCCACCCTCTATAACATTATCATTAGGAATAATGTTTGATTGATGCACATGCCAAAAAAATGGATCCAAGTTTATGACTTTATCTGTGCCACTTTTGAGGCTCTCAATTAAATGCTTTTTATCCTCAAAAAGACTAAACCACCACTCCATCGAGCATGCTGAAAAGTATGCATGTGATGCTTGAACTGTGTCTTTAATTTCAACGAAGCATTGTGGATAATTGATGCTTTGATTCTCCTTTAAACATTTTGCCAATTCATTTTTTGATTGTAATAGCATGTATCTAGATAGCACAATCTAATGTTCTAGAGAAAATGATATGAATTCTAAACCATCAATAGTACTCCATGATTCTATGTTAGAATACTTCTTACACCAAAGTCGAGTTTCACCATCTTTCTTCTTCATCTTGACTTGATGTTGAAAACTATGATCATTTAGTTGTACACAGGATGATGTACCTAAAGCTCCACCAATGACAAACTCACAAAAATCATATGTTCCTTTAAGAACATGTACTTCCAGTTGAGGTTCATAAGATTCTCTAAGGACTTCACAAATTTCAGGAAGATCAAATGCACTTTTCTTTGCCAGCTTCACTGAAGATCTATTGAACATTTGGTCAATTTTATCATGAGTATGTCCCACTAATAAAAACCTAATTTTAACCTTAATAAAAACCTCTTTTTCCACTAGCATGCTTCAGTAAGCTATCAACACTTGATTCTTGTTTTCTCGTGTGTTGTCAAGCTACACATACAATTTTCCTGGTAATTCTCCTTCCCACTTGCTCAAAATATTTTGGATCATAGTGACTGCGAGGTTTGGATTGTTATGTAGATTAGGTAATTTGATGAAAACTTTGGGTGTCATGACACCATTAAAGATACGTGCTCCAATTACATGTAGCTGCACAAAATTTTCTTCTTTAATATTTTTTAGAGCACATAAAAAATAAGGCAGTATAGTCTTCTTCTATTCCATCTCATCAATGAACAATGCCAAGTATTGATCTTTGTGATCTAGACACCTTTTCCTACGCTTTGCTAGCTTTTGTCGCTCTACGCGTTGTTGTTCTTGGTGAATTGTGAGTGCAAGTTGAATAGGAGCTTCAAAACAAAAGAACACTATTAGTTATTGAATAGAATGATCCAAAAAATCATGCTTGAACTTCAAAATCCAAATCAAGGTTACCTTTTTTTTTGATGTTTTGTTGTGTCTTGCTTTGCTTTTAGTTCAACACAAATTTGACACACACCCATTCTTGTTTTTTTGGAATCTTTACATGGGAGAAGTGTTTTCTCCAAACTCTTAGAAATGAGAAAAGAGAAAGAATTGGCATGTTCCATTCCTTGAGAGTTTTAGCATAAAGATTATAAACCTCTCTCTGTAAACTTACAGTTTGAAATATTTTTGCCATTGTAATCCACAAATACATCCAGCCAATTCTTTGAAAACGATAGCTCTAAAGTATCACATGTTGTGAATAAGCACAGCATAATCTCCTCTCCAGATCTTGAACATGCTAAAAAAAATTTCATATGCTAATTGCTCAAGCACAGAACTTTTACAAAACATCTTCGACATACAATTTCATTAAAATTTGTATATCCTGTGTGTTCATTTGTTATCCCAATTTATGCACGTAAAAAACTACTTTAGTTAGATTGCTTCATAGCAAAAAAATATCTCTCTTTCTTGCTTGATTTTGTTGAAGCCTAAACTTCTTAAACAATTCTTTGCACAACAATACTCTTGACAAGTTTCTTTCACAACTTCTCCTTTGAGTAATCTTTTTGTTCTGCTCATAGTAGCGTTTGAATTCTCACCAGTTTCAACATTACCTTGAGAACCAAAAGCGCTATCCAACTCCATGCCCGACGTTTCTTGAAACCTTTAGCTAATTGCCCCTTCATCGCTAGAACTATTATTCTTTGTTGGTGGTGTAATTAAGGAAGAAGGTAAGTGAAAAGATCCAGAAGTGCTTGAAAATGACATGTTTGAGTAACAAATTGAAAATGATAAAAATTTGATTCCACAAAGGAAATATTTAGCTTTGGCTCTTGTTAGAATGAGTTTAACTAGTCCTAGGTACTTCTTACCCTATTTAAATGTAGTTTTTATATTAAAAAAAAAGATAAAAGATAAAATAAAAATAAAAAATTAATTATGCCTCAAAAAAGAGCTCAAAGTCTCATTTTGAGTCACTCTTTCTTAGTGTTTTGTGCATTTGATCTCTAGAGCATATTTTTGCAAAACAACACTTTTTGCTCTATTACTTATTTTCAGGTATGATTTTTAATTTCATGTTTTGATATATTAGCTTTTTATTGTTGCACAATTTGTTTATACAAAAAACAAACTTTTTGAGTTTGATCTTTCTTAACAAAAAAAAATCTTGGTTTTTGCAAGAAAATTGTTGAATTTGCATTTAAGATTTTTTTAAACATGTAAAATGGTTCAATATTGTCTCAAACAAATTTAAAGTATAAACTTTGTAAGTTTTAGAGCCTTTTATTTTTTTGGAATGTTTTAGACCATTTTAAATTTAAAAAATTAACCAAATTGTTAAATCTACTACAATCTACCATTAATCTTGAGTTTTTGACACTAACATGTCATTAACTTGTATACTAGGATACAAATTTGTTTTTTGACAAAAAAAACAAAAATAATAATTTGAACTAATTTTCACCGCATGTTTATTTAATGGATTCTAAAAAATAGTTTTTTTATTTCTTGTAATACAACTCATTTGATTTTAAAAAACAAACATGATGACCTGTGTGTCAATTTTTGTTTTGAAAAACAAATTTGCAGCACAAACGTATGCTAGAATACATGTGTGAGCTCCTTGTATTCAAGAATACAACTTTGTGTTCAAGCTCCTTGTAATCTAAAATACATGTGTGCAAGCTTCTTGTCTTCTTGAATAAAAGCTTCTACTAAACTTATTTTTCAAAATACAACTTTACAATACACTTGTATTCTAAAATACACGAGTGTTACGGTTTTTGTTCATTCATTGTGTATAAGTATTCTAGGATTCAATTTTTTTTCATTCTAGAAGACAAGAGTACTTCTATCTTATATTCTAGAATACAAGTTTTAGCACTTCTCTATTCTAGAAAACAAGATTGCAACAATCTTGTATTTTAGAATACACATGTGCTACAAATACAAGTTTGTAGCACATGTGTATTCTAGAATACAACTTTGTTATACTCTTCTAATCTAAAACACAACGAGAAGGGTTTGATCTCTCCAACGGTTGTATCATGTATGTCTTTTTTATTTTTATCTCCACCTTCGTTTTCTCCATCTCCTTGTTCTCTGTGTGAGTTTTCTTTGTCTTCATGTGTGTACTTTGCATGACTGTTTGTGAATCGTTTTTGAATTTTCAGATGTGCGTGCAAAATTTACAAGAAGTTTTTGGATTCGGAGCTTGGATTTGCATATTCATCATTTTAAGAGATTTTCCACCAGACATCCTAGGGTTTTACCCCCCTTTTGGAGTTGTTTATGCCCTCAAAATTTCATTTTGATCATCATAGCAAAAGATAGTTTTCAGCCATACAAAAAATCTTCCTATGTGTATCTTACAAAAAACATGTATTAGTGTGGAGGTTAAAAGTACACATGTAGGATTGTGGATACAAAGAGAGCTATGTTTTGGCAATCTTCTGCAGAGGAAATTACCATTGGTTGTGTAGATCTTTGTACACATGGTGCGGATTTGTTGTTATATGCATAAGGACACATCAACGAAGAAACAATGATTCTTCTATTCTTGATGTACTTTCAAATGAGGATAGGTTGGACAGTAATAACTACTCTCTTTGGTATTCCTTGGTTAAGCAAGAATTTGTTGCAAGCAATTTGTGAGATTATGTGGTTGGCTTGGAGATTCAAGTGTCGAGAGTTGCTCTAGCCACTCCGCAAAAAAGAGATAGTGTGAGTATTGTTGTAGTACCTATTGTTGATGGGACAGTAGATGGGACTAGCATGATGCACTTGCTTTTGGTATCATTTTGCTAACATAGAAAAGATCTATTGTGCCATAAATAAATACATAAATACATGCTTTGTTTTTTGTTTTTTGTTTAAATACACATAAATTCTTAGTTTTCTTCTTAAGAAAGCATTGAAATATGAGGGATTTGTTTATCTTAATTGTTCAATTTTTTGCATATTTAATATGCTTCTTGTTGTTACTAAGTAAATATTTTCGATTTTGTATGCTTGATTACAAGAATCTATGGTTCTTTTGTCGATGTTCACAACTTCTTCTTTATAATGGATTCTCCTTTTGGTGATGCGTGCGTTTCCAAGAAAAAAAGAATAGGTCAACAATCTACTCTTTCTAATCAATCTTCAACTGATACAATTGGTTCAAGTTGTACAACTTCACTCACTCCCTCGTGTAGTAAACATGCTCCCATCAACCCTCACTTTTAAGCACCTAGGGTACGTGTGTCAAGATTCTGGAAGATAGCTGCTTCCACCTCCTCCCGCTTTTGGAAGTGGTGCTTCTCGGAAACATTGTTAGCTGCTCATCAATTTCTAGAACAAGATGGAAGGTATTGATGAGACTTTATCGATGGTACCTTTAGACAGAGCCATTGTTCTCCCTATAGGTATATTTATTGAATTCAAAGATTCCATGCTTACCAGGAAATGAGTAAGTGGAACTAAAATTTTTTCAATTACGTTTGAAGTTTGTGTTATGAAAAACAAGTACTAGTTTCATGTGTATGTCAAATAGAGTTGCATGCTACTTGTTTTAGAGAAAACAAGTCCTCTACAATTGCATTTTGGAAGACAAGTACACTTGTATTCTAGAATACAAATGTAATGCAAACTAAAGTGCAAGTACCAAGAACTTTTATTCTAAAGCGCCAGTGTGGATCACATGTCATTTAGAAATAAATCAATTAGCTTATGAATTTTATAGGACAAGTGCTACACTTGATCTTTACTTTCTGGTTGTTGCAAAGATTTTTCAAAATGACATTTGAAGTTGAGTACAAATTTTTGAAACACAATTATCTTTGCATTTCTTGTCACTCTTCTTATTCTTGACTAATTTTTGCTAGACATTTCATCCATATTTTGTTGTGTTTCAAGATAATCTCTACAACATGAAAGGTGGTTCCAAAGGTGATTCAAGTTTTAAAGATTCAGATGAAAGTGGAGACAGTGATTACAATGACACAAATGGTGGTAGAGATGTTAAAGAGATTCATGAAATAGTTGAACATGAAGAAGGAGAGTCTCTTTCCTATGGTCCTGGTGCCCTTAGTTCTGCTCATGACTCTGATTTCAACAATGTTTGTGAGAGGACCAAAAGGTTTAACATGATTGATGAGAGACTTCTCATCTTTCTTATTGATAGAATTGATCACCCACCACTTGACCCAGTTACTCAGACGATCCCTTTGGAAGTTCGTTCCATAATTCTTGCTCATGTAAGTAATCTAAAATTATAGATGAAAGAAAAACCAACCACCAATGTTTTTCTATTGCTTGTTCATCTTGATCCGAAGACTTGTCCAGATAAAGCATCCCTTGTTAAGTCAAAAATTGAGAGTTACAGGTACTTTGTTCTTGGTGGAACACACTCTCTTGTTGCCAAGAAAGTGCTTTGTGCAGAGTATCCATTTGTTGAGAGCTACAAGACAGTTTTAGCATGGTTTATGCAGGTCTTTCTTATGAGGATGCTAAAACTTTGGTATGGGATCATAATGTAGATTCAAAAATGTGACTTTCCATGTCATTTATTCAGAAAGTAGGTTATTTTCATAATGAGTGGGTCAATCATTTAAGTCAAGGTAAAAATTGAGATGAAGCTTTCAAAGTCAGCCTCTATGAACAAGTAGGACTTGCAACAAAGAAGTTGAAGAAGGGTGACAAGGGTGCCAAGCATTCAGGGATATGATAACTTTTCTCGATTGGATTTTTTTGATGGTGATCTTTGAGAGCATCAAGAAGGCATTTTCAAGCTTTGGGAAGAGGGGAAAATTAAGGGCCAAAGAGTGAAGCTTCCTACTACAGCACAAAGATTAAAAGGTGGTAGTGAAAAAGCCTTAAAACTTACTCTTTGGCGTTTGCTGCAAGGAATCTGAGAGAACATATCATTCTTCCAATTCTTGCACGAGTCAAAGGAGGTGCATTGTCCCTTGATGAGATGTCTAAAGAGTTTGAAAAGTAAGTAAAATTCTTTGCTACATTGTTCTTTTGTTATGTGTCTAAATTATTTTTTCTTTTCTCCAGGCAAAAGATATTTTTTACATGTAACACATCATGATTGAAAATCTTAATTGTAAAGATTGGACCAAGGTGCAAATTCATCATCCAACTACAAGTCACTACTCTGTATTTTGGAGCTTTTTATTTTTCTTTTTAAAAATGCAATAAGTGTTTGATTTTTTAAGTATTTTCCATGTTCGAAATACAATTCATTCACTCGTGTTTAAGTTTGAAACAATCATCTTGTGTTCACATTTAGAATACAAACATCGTGTTCTCAAATTTTTAAACAACTATGTAATATGTTGAAAGTATTGCAGAATACATAGTGTTTTATTATTTTTTATCTGTTACAGAATTGTACTTCATGAGCTCCAATGAAGAGCATTCCTCAAGATTTTGAACAACATTTAGGACGAGCTAGAGCTCCTAATGGCCTCAAAGCACCTCATTCTGTAAATGATGATGTTAAATATGATCTTAGTGCCTATAAGAAGGTCATAGAAGCTTTCAAACAAGTCACAATCACTCAATCTTGGGTGTTGTTAATATTCTTTCATGCTCATGATCAAATTTCTATTGCTGAAAAGACTTTTACAGATAACTCCATAACCCATCAATTATGCATTTGGTAAGTCAGATGGCTCATAATTTTTTAACATTCTTTGTTTTTTGCATGATGATGACGTAGTTTTGTCTTTTTGATAAGACAAAACCTAACATAAAAGGCTATCAATTGGATAGGTTGTCCTTTTTTGTAGAGTCTACTACCATGGGATTTTTTTCTCCCTCTGGTCTTAGTTGTAGAGGTAGCTTCAATTTTTTTACAAAACCAAATCGCACAAATATTTTTGATAGACCAGGGGTGTGCAAAAAACTTTCAGATCTTCTAGTGATTCTATTAAGATCATGAATTTGTATCAAAAGCCACAATTATTGATGATAAATTTTATTGATCTTTTCTCAATGAAAGGAGAATGGATCTTAGATCTTTTTGCAAGAACATATACTACTCAATTTTGAAATTTATAAATTGACGATATTTGTTTTGATAAAGGTATGCTAAGTTTTGTATATTTGTTGATATAAGGACAACTACAGTGAGTGCTTTGAAGAAATGACAAAATGTTGTTGCCGTTGAGATGGATCCTTTACAAGTAAGATTCATCTAGCAATTTGTTAGTGCACTCAAGGAGTTTCCAGATGAATTACAAGAAGCTGGTATGAGAAACATGGCAACACATCTAAGGGTTGTGGATGCATCAGGCAAACCACAACCTCCCTTTGGACCAGACGAAGCAATGTAGTTTGTTGATTTGGAACCTTATGAGGAGCCAAATGTGGTGGATACAGAAGATGAAAGCAATCATGGTGGTGATGGTGGTGGTGAAGATTATTCTCCTCCAACTAATCATGAAGAGGATGAGGAAGACAAAGAGTAAGAAAAAGAGTTTCCAATCAACCCATAGATGTTTGGTCTTAATTTAGTTTTAGACCAAGTTTTGATTTTTTTTTGTGAAGAACTAGAAAATAGATTGCCTATATTTATTGTAATGATTTCTCTTCACTTTTAGAAAAAATTTAGTTTTTGTGCTAGTTTAAATATCTCTCGCATTAACAGTTAGGAGGTTTCTTGACACAAGTTGTCTTCAAGATAATCAATCATTCTTTCCTAAATCAACTAGCCTTAACACAAATAATTCTTTTCTAATTTACAAACAAGTGTATGTTGGTTTCTTGGAAGATGCCTTTCATTTTTTAGTCAATTTCACATTTTCTAATTTCTTACCCGCTCTTTTACGCATGCAATGTTATTACTTAGAGAAGAACTTGAATTACTCAAAATTTAAATTATAATGAAGATCGACCTAGGATTGGTTGGGCATTTGTTGTAGTCTTGGGACCTGAATGCTTTCATTTGTAGGCCTACCACTAGGGCCGGTCTCATGGTCGTATGATGCTCTAGCCCTTTTGGGAACATTGCAATTGAGGGTTTGCTTGGGTCCTCTTTGGTGCCCTGATTTCTATCCTTATAAAAAGGATGCCTATTTATAAGGTAAATCATAAAAATCCGGATTCTTATCATTCTATAATGTATTTCTATTTCTTCGCATAATTGCTTAGATCCTGGAGTAGTTTAGGTATTTTCTTCAAATTGTACTAAAAAACAGATTGCCTAGGGAATTGTCTGAATAACTTTCATAACTTCCATATTGGTGTTTTCTTCAAATTGTACTTGAAAACGGTAGATTCTTAGTATAAGGTTTTTCTAATTACTCATATAGCTAAGAAATTTTTATCCTACATTCATTTTTGGTATTCAAGGCCTCTTCTAATTATTTTAAATTTTTGCACCTTTTTTCTAGTTTTTTGTTCTTTATCAAGCCTAAATTTTGCTTATTTTTGGCTTAATATTTATTAGATTCATTATCTCCTAAAGATTCAATTTCCTCAACTTTCTATAAATGGTTATACCACCATTCATTTTTCTATAAACTTTTAGCCAAAATTTCTATTTGTCCTTGTTAAATTTTAGCTTAAAATAGGATTTTTGATCTATTATAGTTATTTATACTATTAACTAATGATGGTATAATTATCTTGACTTTATAACGATGTTTCTTAACTCTAATAATTATCTTGTAATTATCTAAGTTGATTCACTAGTTTCCTCCTTTAATTTATAGCTAAAATCAAAAAATTCTAGCTTAAGTAAATAGCTAAACTAAATTTCTAGTCATTAAATATTTATCCTTGCTTACTAATGATGTTTACTAATTTTGATAATTATCTAAGTTAATTAACTAGTTTTCTTCTTTCATTTGTAGTTAAAATGAGACAATTTAAGCTTAATTAAATAGCTAAATAATTTTTATTAATGACATAATTATTTCAACTAGCTAATGATGTTTCCTAGCTCTGATAATTACCTTATAATTATCTAAGCTAACTAATTAATTTCCATCTTTAATTTATAGTAAAAATCAATTAATTTTAGCTTAATTAAATATCTTAACTAATTTTGTGTTAATGAGTTAATTATCCCAACTTTGTAATGATACTTCCTAGCTCTGAGAATTACTTTTAATTATTTGAGCTAATTAACTAATTTCTCCCATTAAATTATAGCTAAAACCAGCTAATTTTAGTTTAATTAAAAGATAAATTAATTTTCTATTAATGAGCTAACTATCTTGGCTATCTACTGATGTTGTCTAACTTTGATAATTACCTTGTAATTATTTAAGTTAGTAAGTTAATTTCTCCCTTTAATTTATAGCTAAAATCAATTAATTTTAGCTTAATTAAATAGACAAAATAATTTACTATTAATGATCCAATTATTTTAGCTAGCTACTGATGTTTTCTTTGATATTTACCTTGTAGTTATCCAAGTTAGTTAGCTAATTTTTCCTTTTAATTTTCAACTCAAATTTATCAATTTTAGCTTACTTCAATTGATAAACTAATTTTTTGTTAATGAGATAATTATCCCGACTAGCTAATGATGTTTTCTAATTTTGATAATTACCTTGTAATTATCCAAGTTATTTAACTAATTTTTCTCTTTAATTTACATATTAAATCAGTTAATTTTAGCCTAGATAAATATATCTAAACTAATTTTTTTGTTCATAACCTAATTATCTTGATTCGTTAATGATGTTTTCTAGCTTTGATAACTACCTTGTAATTATCCAAGTTAGTTAACTAATTTCTTCCTTTAAGTTACATCTAAAATCAATTACGTCTAGCTTAAATAGATAAACTATTTTTTTATTAATCAAATAGTTATCTCGTGTTCCTAAGAATGTTTTCTAACTTTGATAATTATCTTGTGATTTATTAAGTTTCTCATTAGTTTTACAACTAAAAACAATTAGATTTTGTTTATTTAACTACAATTGATCAAAAAATTATGATATAATCTTTTTAGCTTTCTAATAGTATAATCAAGCTTTGATAATTATCTTAGAGTTAACTAAGCTTGCTAAATATAATTTCCATTAGTCAAGGCCAAAATTAATCAATTTCAGTTCTAATTAGGATTAATAATTAAGTAGATTATTAATCTTAATTAAGGTTAAGTAATCAACAATTTAATAATGTATAAGAGAGTGATGAATAGTAGAGGATGGTCCAATCTTTTCTAATTGATAGATTAATTAGAAAATTTAGATCTAAATTGATATACTTGAGATTAGCATTAATTACCTCACCTAATCACTTAAAGTTTTTCTCTCTTAGTAATTTATGTGAAATCTCTCTCTCGCACGAGAGATTGGTGGCTAGGACTGCGAGTTTGTTTCAGTTTATGAAGCATAGGGTCCTATTTATAGCTTTTTTGGCACTCATAAGCTCTCACAGGCTGAAGCTGGCAATTTCTTGCAGCTCAAGACGACACCCTCTGCTGCTAAATCAATATCTGGCAGGTCAGTAATGGCCTTCCCTAGCATTTGCCTGCTTGCTAATCTTTTGTGCTATTTTTTGCTATTTTGATAAAATTTGAGAAAATATATAAGGGTTATAATGAAAGTCTCAAGCTTTAATGATTACTAAAAACCATCCAGCTATTTTTGCAATCTAAAGGGGCAATGAATCTTCCAGAGAGGATAGCGGTGTCAATTTTTACCCGAATTTAGTTCTGAGAGTTCCTAGCTATAGATTTTTCGTGCGTAAGATTTTTAAGATACCAATTTTAACTGATTTTGAGATAGTGGTTTACGAGTGTGTACGTCCAATGCTCTCCATTAAAGCTTAGGGTTCATTTCTCTAATGTTGAAAAAGTGGAAGCCTTACAATTGTCATAAATTGACCTTCCTTGATAAAGCCATGTTGGTGGGGGGTGATAGCTTTATCCAAGAGAGGATATAGCCTAAGGGCGAGTGCTTTAGCAATGATTTTGTATGCTACCATCGTCATTGTGATGGGTCGCCAAGGTTTCACATGAGAGCAACAAACAAGCTTTGTGATAGGTTTTATGGAACCTCTTTTCGTGCTTTTGTCTAGCACCTTTTCTATAAGATCTTTGTTTTCCAATCGCATAATGGGGGTCTTCAAATCCACTACGAACTCTTTGACGCATTCGGTTGTGATGTCGTCCCATCCTAGAGACTTCTCCTTACCATAGTGAGCCTTCATCTTTGGTAAAGGCTTTCTCTAGTAGGTTATTCTTTGATAAAGGCATTCTCCAATAGATAGTGTTGATAAGTGTGCCTCACATCATCCACTTCTTTGCATCATGCTTCTAGTTTCCTAAATATTTGGGTTAAAATTGTACTTGAATTCTAGCTCCATGGAGACTTTTTTGGTATTTTAGAAAACTCTTTGTTGAGGCAAATTATCTATTGGGTGAGTCTTGTGTGATCTAGTACGTTTTCCATATTAAGAGCCATTAAAATCTAGTACCATATCTCTACCATAACCACTTTTGGGATTGGAGTTATGATATCTTCTTGACTCTTTGATCATCTCCTAACTTTACTATTTCTCTTGTCCTATTCAACACTTTCTACAGCCTCTTTCAGTAAGTTAACATGCAATGTGAAATTCAAGGAAACCGTTGCTTTACAAGTCAAAAAACTAGATGGTTGGTAATTTATGTGCTACAAGAAGGCCTACAAATTAGAGAATACAATTTTTGAATTTGAAGGGATCCATGAAAGTATAATGGAACATGTGAGGTGCAGATACATCATGGGTGAGTATAATTACTTTTAATGAATATAGCAAAATAATATATCAAAGAAGCATTTGGAGTATATTTTACATGACAATCATTTTTTCCATATGTATGATGTCTTTGATGGAGATGTGGCTTGTAATCTTGATAGAACAAAATACATATTCAACATGTGCGTGTGATGCACATCTTGCTCCAATCCATTCCCTAAAATGCTATCTCAATCTTGCAATGCATTCACATGACGGGGAACTTGTCATGAGATACTACTACTTGGTATCCCTTGGTGAATGTGGGAATAGGAAAGCAATGGTATTTCTCATAGAGCTCCAAAGAAGTCCACTTTATCTTGCCCATGATGAGGTGGTGAATATATAGTGATATGGTCATTCTTGCAAAATCTCCTCCTTTGCAAGCATGGGGGCCAACTCCAAATGCCACGAAGGAGAAGGGTGGTGGTCCTTCCTTTTGCACCGTGTCAAGCTCAAACCTTGATGGATCAAATTTGCTTGAGTCTTTGAAATATTCATCATTTTCATGTGTAGAGGACACTGGAAAAAACATCTGCAAACAGGTTTTCTTAGTTTGGGAAAAGTGCTTTATAAAATTAATCTCTATGCATACACACCCATCCATGTGAAAACTCACTCACCTCAAAGAGAGTACCTTGGATATTTATGTATGCCCATGACTTAGAAAGTTGGGATTATATCTAAAAGTTTTTTTTTTAATTATAGAATTATCCACAAAGGGTTTTTAAATAAACATGCAAAAATTGTAAGTTTCCTTGAGAAACAAGGGTAATTTTATTACCTTACAGCATGTAGGTAGAGGGATGTTTCTAATACCCTTTGACCACTCATAATGTATCCAAACCATATAGGTCCACCTCAAAATGTTTAAGTGTAGCATGTGAGTTCACTCGAAGGGGTTTTTTGTATTTCAAACAGTTACAGATCTACAAGAGGCATATAAAAATGGAAAATCAAAAAAAAGCTACCCGTTTACGAAGGAAGAGAGGTCTTTTTAAGTTCATGGTGAAGTCAATGTGTAGAGGAATTCTATAAATACCTCTTGAATGCATGTGTTGTAGGCATTTTTGAAAGGTGAACTCGCGTTTAAAACACAATAAATCACTAAAAATGTCAGGAATCTTTGAAGTTGGCTAACCCTTTGGTCAACCTTGTTCAAGGGTACAACTTGCCATCTTGTACTAGTGCACTATAAATACTACTCACCAATGATGGGAATGGATTCAAGCAGAAAGTAGCTTGCAAGTATTTTCTTGAGTCTTGTTGTTTATGCAAGGTCTCTGGTTATTTTTTCCAAGATTGTTCAATAAAATATCCTCCAAACGAGGAAGCTCCTTCCCTTGTTCCTCAACCCATGACTAATGCCCCCCCTCTTGCAAACAAGGTTGAGCTGACTAAAAAGGAGCCCATGGCTCGACGTTAGATTACAAAAAATAGAAGAACTAAAGTGATCAATAAATACAATCCTTAGAAAAGTAAAGCTTCAAATACATTTTCTCCATTGGCCACACTCTAGGATGGGGAAGATTCTAAGGAATCAAACATAGGTGAGTTGAATCTTGATGCAAGCCACCCTCATTGAAGAACAAATGAATGTGGCTTCTCTTGAAGCCAACATGGTCAGATTGGAAGCTCACATTAACCACATGGATAGAGAGACCATGTTGGACCTCAACAAGGAGAACATGTTAGTAGGTCCTCCTCCAAAGATGGTGGTTCAACAATTGGCCTCTCCCATCCCAATGAATGTGGTCAAGGATAACAAGAGAATACATGACAAAGCATCTCAAACTCCTCCAAGGACTACTAACAAAGGGGGAAAGATAAAAGAATTATTAGATGGAGATTGTGACATGGAATATTGAGGGTATCATTGACCCTCACAAAGAGCCAATGGTAGATGCTTGGATCAAAATATATAAAGTCAACATCATCATGCTCCCAAAAGTGGTGTACATACCCAAATACTCAAGATAGATTGTCCACCATACCAAAAGCACCAATGGGTTTTTTCTAAACGAGGGACTCAACGGAATCAATCATAGGCTTCCAAGCCTATTGGCAATGTACCCCAACTAAAGGCTCCAAGTAGTGTGCTATATCCTTACTTGCTCCTCTAGTTGGAACACTAGTATCTATTATGTGAGGGATTTTGTCCAAGAGACAACCCTTCATTGGTAGGCAATGTCAAGTCTTTCAAAGCAATCTATTATAGCAAAGGCTTTCAAGTGGTTGAAACCATAGAGGAAAGCTTTCTTCACAAGGGCAACATCATATCGGGAAACAAAGAGACTGGCTAGGAAACTCTCAAAGCTAGTTACAACTTTGAGGCATGGCCCAAGAGGTAAACTACACGTGTCATAACAAAAACAATGGATATATAGCTAAGAAGGTTAGATTCGATAGATCATACAACTTAGTGAACCTAGCTACCATTTTTAATATGATAAAAGCCAAGCCAAGTTTACTAGCTATTCGTTAGATCCACTATAAGACTTTCAAAACGTTCATTGTGGCGCTTTTCCGCATTTTAGACATAGACAGAGAGAGAGAGAGAGAGAGAGAGAGAGAGAGAGAGAGAGAGAGAGAGAGATGGGGTGGCCAAAGAGGAGAGAGGAGAGCGAGTAGGATATTTTTTGTAGATTAAATATTACCACATATATTACCATGCCTGTTACCATACACATTACCACACTTATTACCGTGTATACTACCTTGTAAATTTCAAAAAGAAACAGAGAAAGATATGTCATGTTTCTTGCAACATACCTTGATCTTCTATTCCTACCGCCATCACATTTGCAACGTTATTCTCTCTCTCCCTCTCTCAAAGCTCTCTCTCTCTCTCTCTCTCTCTCTCTCTCTCTCACACACACACACACACACACACACACACAACAACAACAACAACAACAACAACAAATCTTTGGTGGAATGCTCCATCACTTGGAGAGGAGAGGGCGGATGGCAAGAGGGCTCTACACAAGAGGACCACAAGAAGACTCAACCACTAGAGGAACATATAAGGTAAACTGCTTCCCCCCTTCCCCTTGTCTTAAACATGAAAAATAGAAAAAATGATAAGATACAATATGATAAATTGTACATTAAAAAAAGAAAAAAAGGTTTTAGAGAGAGATTAGAGAGAAGAATAATTACAGTTTAGTGTATGTTAAATATAGACAAAAAGAGAGATGAAAGAAAAGAAAGAGGAAAAAAGAGATTATAGGGAGATAAAGTGTTAAAATAGTGTAGATTAGATTTGAGAAAGGAGAAGAGAGAGAAAGAAAGATTATAGAGAGGAAAAGAGGGATAAAGGGTGTAGAGATAAAGTAGGTAAAGAGTTTAGAGAGAGAGAGAGAGAGAGAAACAAGGATAGAGGGTGTAAAGAGATTGTGTAGAGAGAGAGAGAGAGAGAGAGAGAGTATGTGGAGGCAGTCAACAGCAGCAAGCTGCAGAAAGGAGGGAGCTTTCCTCAACCAAAGCGCTTCAATCTGTGGTGAAGAAATTGGACCAATTTAAAGGTAAAGATGTAACAAAGTATCTTTGTGGGTATGTAAAGGAGATGGAGCTTCATCGAGTGCCCGAAGCAGAGATGGTGCAAAGTTTTGAACTTGTTGTGGTTCCCGAGATCAGAGAGCATGTAAGGGGAATTAGAAATGAGCATGGGGCAACTTGGGAAGCATTCAAATTAGCCTTGAAGGAAGAGTATTTCATGGAGGACTCCGAAAGGGTAACAAAGAGAACTTTCTTAGAGTGGGTAGTTCGGCCAAAAGAGGGGCTCTCGCCTACCGAACTGCTAAGGGAATTCGAACGCCGTTATGATCAACTTTCAATAACTGAAAAGGCTACCCTAAACCAGGAGAAGACAGAGCTCTTTTTGCAGGCAGCAGGTAAAGAGATTCAAGAGAAGTTAGAGCTACAAGAGATTCAAGAGAAGTTAGAGCTACTACTTGAGGATAAGGATGCAGAACAGGGTTTGAAGACTGATTGGAATGAGGTCAAAGACGCCATTTCACTGCTAGCTAAGCGACAACGACGAAGAGATAAGATGATAGTCAACCCTACTCAATCCCCAAGTGTTCCCGAGAGTCCTATAAATCATGTGATTGTGGTTCCAAAGAGTGACAAATCCATCCTAGATGATATTGTCAAAGGAATGCAAGAGCTCAAGTTAAAGCTTACAAGGCTAGAAGAAAAGGGGCAACCATCAGGACAATCTACAGGGCAAAGGCCTCAAAACAGAGAAGGATTTGTAAATAGATGCATATGGTGCGATAGTACTGACCATGGAAGGAGGGATTGTGAAAGTTTTAAAGGCGCTTCGACAAAGGAGTTTGTTTTCTTTAAAGATGGAAAAATTCACTTAAGTGAAACAGGTAAGCTCTTGGGAACAAACTTTGGCAAAGGTGGGATGAAGAAACTAGTTGAGGACATGGCTACTAGCCATGCCATCTCAATGGTTCAGGCAGCCGCCTATGGGTTGAAGGTGGATCCTATTAGAAGAAAAGGATCAATCAAGTTTGGAGAAGAGGAATCTAATGGCATTGGAGAGCTATGGCCATGCGCTATAGAGTCTGCTATGAAGGGTAAAATGACTACAGAGGTTTTACATGAAGCTAGAGATTGCATTCGACTTGAAATAGGTTGGAATGACCCTGTGGACTCTTTGTCAGTGCATGCATATATTGCCAAATATCAAGAAAATGAGGCCATTGTTGAAGAGAAACGTAGGCGCGAGAATGGGGATGAAGGGCCTTCAAAGCGGGCAACGAGGAGTGGAGGTAGAAATGACACAGTGCCTCCTAGATCACCTTCTCCGCAATAGATGCATGTCCCCGAAGTGCCTATGCAAGAGGCCTCTAAAGACAAGAAGAAGGATGCAACAAAATCCAAAGCAAAGGGTCAGGCCTACAAACTCCAATCCGATATAGAGGCAGCAACGGATCTCAAAAAGGTTTTGGAAGAGAGGATTCTAAACAGTAAGGTGGAATTTACCTTGGGTGAGGTCCATGGTACAGCAAGGCGGGAATTCCACGAAGAAATAATTGATATCATAAAGAGGAAGCGGCAGTCTCTTACTGAATCTATCCATGTACAAGGTGAAGAAGAGACTTTAAATGCACAAGGTGTACAGGTCTATGGCAAACAAGGTGATGAAACTATTGTTGGATGCTACAAATCTAGGGGAGGAGTAAAACACGTTCGCTTCTTGGATGATGATGATGAAGCGGAGACCACTCACAAGAGCTACTACTTGAATAGTCATTGGGCAAGAGCAACTACTCAGACGTTGGTAAAAGTGGGAGACTTAGAAGAGCCATACATTGCGTTGATAGATCATGGGTCAAAAATTAACCTCATGTCAAAGAGTCTTTATCAAAAGGAAAAATGGCCAATTGATATAAATCATGGATGGATGATTCGTGCAGCAAACAACTCATCAGGGGAGCTGTACGGAGCTTGTCCAAATGTAAAGGTGACTATTGGGGATGTGAAAGATGACCAAAATTTCTTTGTACAGGAGATGTCTACATATCCTCTTATCCTTGGGCAGCCATACATCACTGCTACTCGCATGGAAACCAAGGTGATGGATGATGAGTCAGCTTATGCAAGAATAAGGAGCAGGGATGGAAAGCGTGCAGTACAATTCCTTACTGTTTGTGTAGACCATGAAAGGAATCGTGAAAGTCTTAGAGAGCAACCCTTGCCAAAGACGAACAAAGAATTCAAGGACTACAGGGATATGAGGGGTTTTGGCCATGTACCATTGTAGAGCGGGATTGCAGTGGTACAAGAAGAGAAAGGTTCTCGCATGATGTATATGCAAAGGAAAAATTTTCTACAGGTTTTGTAGGATTATCAGACTATGGATCTATTGCTTTTACAGAGTGTGAGGACTTAAAGCGAGGTGAACGCCAACATGTAAATAGTGTACAAAGACGTTTGAAGATGAATGGTTTGCTAGAAGATGAAGAATGCATTGCAGGTGTGTTTGATGAGTGTTCTTTTGTGGATACTATGCAAGATTTGGAGTCTTTAGTGGATTGCAATTTGCATATGGGAAGTGAGGTCATGAAAGTATGCTCAATAGAAATGTACAAGGCCATTGAGGATTTCAAAAATGCTCAAGGTGTTGATGTACGAGTGGAGACTAAGTATAAGTCCGTGGCAAAGAAAGTGAAACCAGTGGCATTACCTCTACCAAAAGATTGCACAAATAAGATGGAGCAAGCTTCTTTGCAACCTAGCCTTCGTAATCCAAGCAAGATTGGAGACAAGTTCACAAAGGATTCTTTGAAAGAGTTAAAGGTTGGTTGCGAGGATAGTTTGACAAAAGCTGAAAAGATATGCTTTGAAGACATGCTTGCCAAACACGGAAAATCTTTTGCATTTGAGATAGGGTGTGTTGATCCATCCATTGTTGCTCCTATGGTGATCTTCACTATCCCTCATGTACCTTGGAACTTGAGACCTATTCCTGTTCCAAAGGCTCATTTGCCAAAACTCATTGGGTTGCTTAATGAAAAGATCAAGATGGGTATCTTGGAGCCTTCTTGTGCTCCATATTCAAACAGGTGGTTCACTGTTCCGAAGAAAAATGGTTCTTTACGCTTTATTCAGGATATGCAACCTGTAAATAAGGTGACAATCATAAATGTGGGTATATGGCCAATTGTCGATGAGTTTGCAGAGGCATTTCCAGGAAGGGCAATATATTCTATGGGAGATTTGTACTCAGGGTATGATCAGTTCCAACTAGCAATGGAAAGCAGGGACCTGACTACCATGAGGACACCCTTGGGTTTAGTAAGGATGTGCACCTTACTTCAAGGGGCAACGAATTCAGTTGCACACATGATGAATGGTATGAACAAAGTCCTACGTGACTTCATACCTCAAACTACAATGCCTTTCCTTGATGATGTGCCAATCAAAGGATGTGATGTAAGTGATAAAGATGTGGCTCTAGACTCGAGGGGGTGCCGAAAGTATGTGGCAACCCATATCAATGATTGTGATAATATCTTGTCAAGGTTGGAAGAGGTGAACCTTACCTTGTCTGGCCAAAAGTCAGTGTTTAGCGTGAGCGAAGTTCTTATTGTGGGACATATGTGTGGGCCATATGGTAGAAGGCCTTGTCCTGCAAAGATTGATGTAATCCAGAGAATGAAAGAGAAATGTATAAATGTCACTGAGGTTCGAAGGTTCTTGGGTGCATGCGTGTTTTATGTTATCTGGATTCCGCATTATGCACATGTAGCAGAGCCTTTGTATCAACCTTTGAGAAAGAACCAAAAGTTTCAATGGGAAGAAGTGCATACACATGCCATGAGGAAATTAAAGAAGTTGTTGCTTATGTCTCCAACTTTGAGGAAAGAAAACTATGAATGTGGAAGATATGTAATTGTGACAGTGGATACTAGCCCCACACGAATTGGATGAGCGATTGGGCAAGATGATAATGATGGCAAGCGATATGTGGTGAGGTTTGGAGCAAAAGTCCTAACTGCTCGTCAACGCAACTATCCACAGGTAAAAAGAGAGTTATGGGGAGTAGTCACAGCTTTGAAATGTGACAAAGAGTATTTGATAGGAGCAAATGTAATAGTGGAGACTGATTGTCTACCCCTTCTTGGAATGATAACAAGTTGCTCAACTCCTGACACTACTATGTTGAGATGGATTGCCTACATAAAGTCCTTGAATCCAGAATTTAAGCATATTTCAGGGAAAGATAATCCAGTTGCAGATATGCTTTCAAGAGCAAGGTATGAAAAAGTAGAAGACATGGTTGTCGAGGGCAATGATGTAGGCACACACTTCTATAGTATCTCTCATGCCAAGGGTGATCATGTTTGCCTGTCAAATGCACTTGAGTCATTTACAAAGGAGCTATATCAAGGTGACTGGTTGCTCATTGGACGCTATATGAGCACTTTGACAAGGCAAGAAGGGTGGACTGATCAAGAGTTCAAAAGAATACGGAGAAAGGCCTATGGATACTTTTTGAAAGATAGGTACTTATGAAGCGTCCAAAACAAAGAAATGGAACTCCAATGAGAGTCATGAATGATAAGGACGCTCAAAATGAGCTTATGAAAAATTTTCATGAGTCTTTATGCTAGACATAGAGGTGTATGAGCCACCTTCACTAAAATGAAAGAGAGGTATTGGTGGAAAGGTATGTATAAAGATGTATCTCACTTTGTGGAGTCCTGTGAAACCTGTCAAATGTATTCAAATGTACGTCATCGTGATGGGTTGCACCCTACTTACCCATTGGCCATGCATTACAAGTGGGTAGTAGATCTGGTTACGATGCCATTGGGCTTATGGAAAATGAGATACATAGTGCTTGCATGAGAAGACTTAACCAACCAAGTTGAAGGTCGTGCTCTAAGAACAAAAAGCACAGAAGGGGTATGTAAGTTCCTCTTGGATGATGTAATTAGCCGTTATGGTTGTGTTGGGAAAATAACAGCGGACAGGGATGAGTTGGATGCTGACAAAGCAAGGGAGTTTTTCTCTAGGTTGGGCATTAAACTTGCTCTCACTACTGCATATAATCCTGAGGGAAATGGAAAATCAGAGCGTGGGCATCCTCCTATCATTAAAGCTTTGGGTAAGGCCTGCAAAGGTAAAATGGGAGAGTGGCCTAGGTTATTGCCTTATGCTTTATGGGTTGATCGTACAACTCATAGCTCGGTTATTGGTTATATGCCTTTTGAGTTGATGTATGGTCAGAAACCTATAATGCCAATTGAGGATGTAATTCCCACATGGAATGTATTACCTTGGGAAGATGGAATGACTAGGGAAGACCTTCTTGCTTTGCGCATACAACAGTTAGAAAGAAGGCCCCAAGATATTGAGATTGCAATAGCACGATTGAAAGATGCAAGGTTAAAGAATAAGGACAGATTTGATAAGAGGCATAGGCTCAGACCTAAAGCTAGTGAGGAAGGTGATTGGGTGTTGGTGTATGACAGCAGTCTTGACAACCAACATTCAACAATAAGAAAGCTTTCAAAGAGATGGTTTGGTCCTTATGTGGTTCAGCATATACATGGGAATGCAACTTATACCTTGCATAAATCAGATGGGACAAAAATGAAGATTCCCATTGCAGGGAAAAGAATCAAGTTATTCAAAAGAAGAGGTGATACAGATCCCTTTGATTCACAGGAAGGTCAAAATGAAGGATCTGATGAAAATGGTATGGATGTGGATGAAGAACAACAGGATGATGCGTTAGATTTTGTGGCAAGCGATGATGAAATCGACATGTATGTTGACTTAAATGAAGACTGAACCTGCAAAAGATATTTGTGGCACATGCCGGAGGATGTGCAGGTTTAGAGGGGGTGGATGTCGTGCCATGGCACACTCATAATGTGAAATTAAATTATCTACCTCACTCTTAATGTTTATGATGTGTGGGACCAAATGCTACAATGTACATAGTGTGATATATGAGAAAATGAATGTCACGGTTGCAGTCGTGTACATACCTTGTCAGGCAGGCGAGGCCCTACACGTGGTGCCATGGAATGCTTTTTCACATAAATATATGCCTAATTTGATTTAGGAATGTACAAATGTCAAGTGTTTTGAAGTGGCACGCTCGTTTTGCCTAGAAAGTTCAATGCGGGCAATCTCGGCCAAAAATAGCAGGTTTCGTGCGCTGGCGTGAAAGACGTGTCCAAAGTGCTTACCAAGTGGGAAAATGAGGTTCAACATGAAATTTGAGCCCAATGGGATTTTCCCACAATTTTAGGGATTTTTCCCATCTCGTTTGGGCTTTTAACGGGCAAAAAGTGACATATTTGGACTAGAAATGGCCTAAAAATGGTCAAAAATAGCCTAAAAATGCTCAAAATAGCTCAAAATGCCACATCAACGACGTTGGCGTTGTTGCTCAAGTTGTGTGTGAATTTTTAGAGCCAAGAATGAGCTCATTTGGGACACATGAGCAAGGAGATACAGCCATTCCTTTACAGGGTGCTAGTGCAGTCCCGTGCTGCTTCCACTACATGGTTGAGGCTCTGAGGCCTCCAATTAGGGTTTCCCCTCCTCAAATAACTACTTGGGCTTCTCGAATGAAGTACTGAAGCTTCCATTAAATGGTCACGACGAAGAATCGAAGCGTAAATTCAGGGTTTTTAACAGGTCGAATGATCACTGCATTTGTGCAATTGGGAGCGAGGCTACACCTAATCTTCACACACACAAGAGTTTTGAGTTAGTATTGGTTCTTTTTCAATGTGGAGATTTCATGGCTGGAGTTTTGTTCTTTTTTAGTGTGTTTTTGGCTTCAAATCGTATAAGCCATGCTTGATTTTGCTACGAATCCTCACAGTCAGAGGCCTGACGCTTTCCTAGTCGCACTAGGCACTTCTTGACAACGTGCTATATGCAAACTTTACATAGTGGACTCCTCGAGAAGCAGTCACATGTGTTCAAAATTTGCATGTGCAGCAATAACAATGACAAAGGACCAAACATGCTGCCTACATGTTGCCTTGCAAGCATGTATTGGCTACAAGGAGAAAATCTTCTTGTATGACACAATTAGCATAGACATGGCAATGGGAATGCTACAAAGTGTTAAATACGATGCTTATTTTAAAGGGTTTAGGTCTGCTCCTAGAATTGGAATTAACAATCTTGCACAGAGGTTCTTAATTCAACCATCAACTGCATCAGCTACCAAATCACTAGTTGATTTGACTTACTCTTCAATGTCCAAGATGAGTATGCAAAACCCGTGAGATGAATAAAGCTCCCTTGTGAGAGAAGAGTATTAAGAGGAAGCAACCAATATTTGTTTGATGTGAATTATGTGCTTGAAGAAGACAAGCCATAGACCGAATGACTTTATGCAGGTCAACAATAAAGATGCTCATCATCTGGGCCATCCAAATTGGATGGCCCATATGAGCATCTTTACTTATGAAAAGTCATATAGAGACAATATACGCGGTAATATAGGAGGTAATATACACGATAATACATGCAATAATATCTGCGGTAATAGGAGCGGATAAATAGGCACGCTTATTACCAAAGTATATTGTTGTTAAACCACTACCGCGTCCTTTGTCGTTGTTATTGTTGCACACCCAATTCTCTTTCTAGTTTCCTTTGCTAATTTATGGCAATGCTAGCGATTCTAGAGGTCCTCTTTTAGTGATCATTATCCATTGTGCTTTACTCTAGAGGCAAAGTTACTAAGGCTAAAACCACATTCGCTTCATATCGACAATCATTATTTGCAATGCCAGAGATACATAACTAAATAGTAATTGAGATATGGAAAAAAGTCCTCATCACATGTAATAGCCCATCTAGAGCTTGGTCATAGGCCCTAGACGTTCACCATGTAAAATTTTCCTATATCACGTACGTTCGCCAAAATAGATTAAAAGTACTCTTTATAGGCCTTATATACACATGTTTCTATAAGTTTACAAGAATATAAAATCCCTTGTGTTGAACTCACGTGCTATATTACATATACTTTAGTTAACTCCCCGAGGTCACAGGCTATCCAAGGTACCCAATCTTTCCTCATACAGGCTAGGAAAGGTATCATTGAAACAATGACAGAGAAGGGAAAAAATGTTCAAAGAATTGTCTTAACCAAGGAAATCCAAACACAGATCGGGTGACCTTCAAACTAAGGTCATAGCAAAAGAACAGCTCTCCCTTTAACACAGCCAATTGTTTTTAAAGGTAGTGGTGGGTAGGTAAGATGGACAAGCCAATCGAAGAAATGTTTCAGACACTCAAGAGGATAAATGAAAGGGAAACACTACCTCTTTTTAATTTCACACATTAGCACCAACAATCAAGAGGATAACCTTCATTATGCAGGAAAACATTATTCAATCCAAGGAAAGTGTTGATTGAGGAGGAAAAAAAAGGCGTAAGACCATCTAGGTACCGAGAGCTGAAGTGATCTAAGCTTCAAACCCTCTTGGTAAGAACTACCTATAGAAGAAACTGTGGACCTTCTCTCTATATTTTGGAATAAAGCCCGTTCGAAGTTTTTATGGATTATGAAGGTGCTTATCGAGCTGGTAGTCTTTATATCTCTTTTAAGGATGAAGAGTTGTGTCTAGGTCAAATCAAAGTCTTGAGAAAAAAGTGTCATTCTCCATAAAGCAACCCTAGGATGTGAAGCTTTTTAGGATGAAGAGCAAGGTGAAGGGATTGTTGAAGGCAACTTAGCACATTTGGAAGAATGGACCCGAAAGATTGTTCAAGGGGTGATTGGAAGAATCCAAGGGCAAGCCTTTTTGGACACTTTCCAAAGGAAGCACTACCTTCCTTGGGTGTGATGGCTTTTGGCTATGCTATGACTTCTTGTCCCCATTGGATGGAATTTTTAGCATGAAAGTATGATCAGAATATGGTGGCTGCTGGTTATTCATCCCAATCATATTCCCAATTTTTAACCGGTGCAAAAAGAAAATCCTTGGGCTCAATCAATGTATATTAATCTCTTTTTAATTAAGTCAACGCGCTTATGATTTTAAAAACCCTAAGGATTCCTCTCTCTCTCTCTCTCTCTCTCTCCTTCCATTCTTTCCTTTAATTTAATCTCTTTGTCCCATGGTAAGCTTTGCTCACTAAGATTTCTATTAAAACAAATGGTCAGCCCACCTACCCTCTCATATGGGCCTTAGAGTCATAGTAACCTCTCATATTTTTAATCTTGAGTTCTCAAGGAAAACTATAATGCTCAAATTTTAAACTTGAAAAGTTAAGGTTCAATGAAATTACACCCTAGATTTTTATGATTCAACTATAGATTTCACAGTCCAAAGTGTATAACATGGGGATATGCGAGCACAACTCACGGTCTCCTTTGCACATACAAACATACAAATATACATACACAGAATGGTCATCTTTGGTGTAGGAGTTGTACCTTCCATCCCTTGGGGATCACGTATCCATTGTACTTGAGTTCTTTTTGTGCTTCTTTCATACCACCAAAGCTCGCGGACCTTAAACGCAGAGTTTCAAGGAGCACAGCCCATGTGTACTTCATGTTACTAATATCCATCCAATTGAGAGCCTCCCCTGGTTGTTTTTCGGATGCAATGGCTTCATGCTCTGCAAGAAGGAAATGTGAAATAGATTAGAGGTAATTTATACCTTTCACTTGTATATCACAAGAAGATTTAGAATTTTTCTCATGTAGGAAAACTAAGTCTTTTCTAGTGTTTTTCATACAATGCATAACATCATGAGCTTCTGCTCGAGAGACACCGCACACCTAGCTAGGTACGATTGGGGGCAGGGGACCACCGGCCCCCACACCGGGCCGGCGGTCCCCTGCCCCCAATCATACCTAGGTAGGTATGTGGTGCCTCCCTCCCAGAAGCTCATGATGTTGAGGTAAGTCACAATGTGGGAAATATTGTGAGAATTTGTCCAAAACTTCTTGTGTATATTTGATGGAGTTAATTGTTTACAGTAATAAATACATAGATACATACATATGCATGCACATGTGCGTTTGTTGCAATGCTCGAATTTTAGGTTTTTAAAAAAAGGGAAAATTATCAAAATACCCCTCTAATTTGTGGAAATTCCAAATATATCCCTCAAATTTCAAAAATTCCCAAAATACCCTTGTATCTATTTTCGTTGGATCTTCAAGATTTTCTAATCTTTGTTCTTGTTTGAGAATTGAGCTTGGTTTTTGAGTGCTTAGCATGTGAGTTTTTTCAAATTACCTCCCAAAAAAAAGGCAATTATGTCTAAAAATAATGAAGGAATTCATCTCCAAAGCCTACATAGCCAACTCAAATTTCAGTTTTAGCATCCTGTATGGTAGACAATCACCCTTCTTATGAAAAGCTACAAATTTTTTTGTTTTTCGAGAAATTTACTCTCACAACCAAGGGTATTTCGGGAATTTTGGAAAATTTCAAGGGCATTTTGGGAATTTATGACAAATTATAGGGGTACTTTAGGAATTTTTGAAATTTGAGGGGTATTTTGGGAATTTCCACAAATTAGAGGGGTATTTTGGTATTTTTCCCTAAAAAAAAAAACCAAGTAAGCGATTGCATTAATTAGAGAGACAAAAAGTTAGGAAGGGGTATTGGAGGTTGTTGCATTAAATTTCTGCAGGTTTCGGTAAACTATTCGACCAAAAGTACCTGAAGAAACGTACAAGACACCAGGGGAAGGAGGGGAAGAGGGCGAAAACAAGAAGCTGAACAAAACACAGAGGAAATGGACTAGCCAATGAAGCTACATTACCTTGGACGAGACGGTTGAGGCAGGAGGGGTTTTGTTCGAGAAATTTGAGAGCAAAAGTGAGGGCCGTGGCGGAGGTGTCATGGCCTGCAAAGAGCAGAAAGAGGGTGACGTCGCGGAGTTCTTCGGGAGTGAGAGAGCTCCCGTTTTCATCGCGAGCCAGAATCATCTGCGATAGCAAGTCCTCGTATTGGCTGTTAGCATTCTGCTCATGTTGCAGCTGCCGCCTTCTTTGTTGGATAACCTCATCGATCTGACGCCGGAGCACGTCCCGGGCTCGCCTTGCCTTGTTGAAGGTGGTGCCCGGCACGTCCAGCGGGACTGCCACCAGGCCGGATATCCAAGTCCGGAAATGGGCCTCCATATGACCTACCAGACCCTCGTCCTCCGTTCCAGCCAGCAAGCTACAGGCCAACCGGAAGACGTGCGTCTTCACTGTGCCCGCTATGGACAGCTGTGCTTCATCCGACCAGCTTGCCTCAAAGTGCTTCCGGGTCATGCGATCCGCCCTGCTCATCACTTTCTGTAGAGCCCCTGGGCCGAGGCACGCGCTCATGATCTGCCTCTGCCTCTTGTGCTGCGCACCGTGCACCGCCGCCGGCACATTTTTGCCCAGCAGCTCCAAAGTGGAGGCCGGCCACGAGTTCAGCAAATCCCGCCTGCTCTCTGCACTTGCCACAAATCGATTGCCCGCCACCCCCTGCACCACCACCGTGGAGTTCAGAAACAGGCTCGTCTTAAACGTCTGTGACCCGAACCTGGCCGTCCGCTCGTTCACAAATCTGCCCGGCCCGCCAGCCTGTCGAAGCGACGAGATGAAGTGCAGGGTTTCCTCTATCAGAAGAAAGCCCAGCGAGCCTGGCGGAAGCTCCCTGCTCCTCAAGATTACTGGGGCGAGATGAATTTTCATCCATGCGAACACATGCATTAGCATGGGCCTCAGTATGAACAAAGCTAGCACGCAGCCAAGAGCAGTACCCGCAACATTCTGAAGAGTCGCTCTTGAGGCAAACACAGAAGCCGTCATTGAGCTCAGACCAACATTCAACTCCGTGACTGGTTTTCATGCAGGCCCGGCCCTGGTGTGGGTGTACCCGTGCCCCCTTAGGCCCCTGTCACACTGGGGCGCCTGTCCTTCGTGAGCTGGATGGCCTTGATCACAAAATAAGCATAAACACCTCAAGTTACAAGTAGTTACAACACAAAAGCATAATTTAGATTCGTAGACAATGCATATATTTATCAAAGCAAACTAATCTGTGAAGTAGCATAAATTTTAAAAGCTTCATAATACCTGGCAATAAAGTGAGTCCCAAAGATCACAAAGAGAGACGGTGACTTCTTGCAATCTTTTTGTGAAGTAATAAAGTTACAAAAACCTTGTACTGTTTGGCAATCCACAACTTTAGAACCACTGAAAAACCAAAAAGCAAATTTCATATGCAGATAAACCTTGACGATGCCAAATAAGGGCAAAAACAAGACCTTGATTGTGCCAAATAAAGCCCAAAAAATGCGTTCAAACTTCAATACCTCTCAGCTCTGTCTACAGTCTTAATAGATTCTGGCGAGTAGGCTACAGCTCTGTCTGATGTATTCACTATTGGGGCACCTTAGCTCTTGAAAAGCCTGGGCGCAGCCTGTAGACAATGCAAACAAAAGCGGATTTAGGCTCTACAAACAAGAGGAAACAAGGGCAGTAGGGGTGCACACTGCCTTGAGGGGACTCGAGGGGAGCTTCACACATTGCCTTATAGGGCTCGAGAGTCGGAGTCGACGTTGAGGTTGGTTGAGCGCTCACACGATGTGCGTCGTGTAGGTGAAGCAGGTGGCAAACAGGCCCTCCGCTCAGGCGTCAGGGTAGTAGCCTGTAGGTACGATTTATCATTTTCGTTAAAACTTACAGACCTAAGACTACATTGTACAATATCCTACGATGAGAACCAAGCATTTGGGTTCAAACTTCAAAAACCAGGTTTCCCACTTGGATTATGGATAGGATAATGCACTTGTTCATTTATATGAATGGGCTCCCTTTTGCCAAAAATGGCTATAGCTTTTCTGATATAAAATTTCAATGATTAATGGTTAGGCGTATCATGTAGGCTGCAAACTCTATTGTTTATAAGAAATGTATATGACGCGGCTATTATAGCCGATTGCAGTGGGATTAATTGAATGGGTATTCTAGATGTATACACACACACATTTTTTATACAAATATGTAATGATGGCCAGTTGAATCTGGCCTATATGGATATATGAGGCCAAAATCATGGTACTTTTTATGGTCTAGCATATGGTTTTCTATGAGGATATGATGAAGAATTTGAGGGTCTTTCTTCATCTCTTTTTCTGAATCCCTCTTCCTCTTCATCTCTCTCTCTTTCTTTCTCTCTCCCTCTTCCACCTCTCTCTCATCCCTACCCTCTCTCCCTCTCTCTCTCTCTCTCTCTCTCTCTCTATATATATATATATATATATATATCTCTTTTGCTCCCCCTATCTACTCTACACATGTATACATACAAATGGTTAAATAGCTCACCACTCGGTCATACATGCGTCACCCATTTGGTGGACATCTATGACACGTGGACGAGCCCATTGACACCTGTAAAACGCATTAGAACTAACACCTCTGTTTGTTCTATTTGTATGGATGCAAGTAACAGGGCTCTCCTTACCTTTTTGGTGCTTCGTATGTATGATTGTAAGGGTGGGAGTGGTTGTTTAATGTTTCTTGAACAACATGTTCACTGGTATTAGGGTAAATGAGATGATTTATGTCATATTTTGAAGGACATTGATCCTAAACTATACATTGCTTGTATTTTACAATGATGAATATACAAGTCTTCTCCCTTTACTATTCAGTTTAACGGTCTATGATTTTGTCATCTATGTATTGATAGGATAATTGTAATTAAACAAACACACACACACACACACACATATGCACAAGTGTAAGAACTAGGGAACTAGACTCTGAGATCCTCCTCCCAACCTCCCTTTATATAGGCGGGCTCCTAGCCCCTTGCCCTAGACGGATCCCCTGTCCACACTGCCTAGCCCGACCCTTGGCCGTAGTCCATGATTATCCTAGTTCTTAGGGTACAGAACCCTTGTCCTGACATTACTCCCCCCTTCAAAAGAAGAGTTTTCGTCCTTAAAAAACAAAAGTGGGAAACTTCTTCTTAAGAACACTAATGTTTTCCCAAGTGGCACCTTCTACAGGTCGGTCTTTCCACTTGATTAAGGCTTGTTGTCGTACATGATGTCGTGTACGCAACTCATGATAATCCATAACACGTTCAAGTTCATGTGGTAAAGTAGGAGGTTCAATGTAATCGACGAAAACCTGCTGGTCAATGACGTTGTCGTCCCCATGTAACCGCTTTCGTAGACTGCTTACATGAAACACCGGATGAATGCGAGAGTGTGATGGTAGTAGTAGTTTGTAGGCACGATCACCAACTCGCTTGAGTATTTTGAAAGGCCCACAATATCGGGGAGATAATTTAGATGTCGGTCCAGTTTTCAGACTTTCTGAATGTTCTGGCACACGTAAAAATACTTCCTTCCCTTCTTCGAAGGTAACTTGCCGACGTTTCTCATCAGCGTATTTCTTATACCGATCATGTGCTTGTCGGACATTCTCACGAGCAAGTAATTTCAGCATATCCATGTGGTCTTGGAGAAAATCCTTAACCTGTTGGAGTTTTTCGGTCGCCAACCCCACCATAACTAGTGACCTAGGTTGAAACCCGTACATGAGCATGAAAGGACTGAAGCCTGTTATGACATGCTTAGAACTATTGTAGGAAAACTCGAGAATAGGTAAGTATTCTTCCCAGTCTGTCTGTTTTTTGCTGACGTGTGCTCTTAGCATATCCTCGAGCACCTGGTTAACCCGTTCCGTTTGACCATCTATTTCCAGATGGTCAGCTGTACTGAGGTTGAGTTGTGTACCCAATCGTTTAAATACAGCTCTCCAAAAGTGGCTGTTAAACTTGGGATCACGGTCACTAACAATATTACTTGGCAACCCATACAATTTGTATAGATTGTCCATAAATAACCTTGCTAGTCCCGGTGTCTTAACTGTGGATTTTGTCGGAATAAACTTACATAGTTTAGTCAACCTGTCTATGACCACCCATAATGAGTCATGACCTCGTATAGTGGTTGGTAAACCTACAATGAAATCCATGGAGATTCTTTCCCATTTTCCATTGGGAATTTCCAAAGGATGTAAGAGTCCTCCTGCTTTCAGGCTCTCTGCTTTGCTAACTTGACATTTTTGGCAATGCAAGACATAAGCTTGAACAAAGCCATGTAGGCCTGGCCAGTAAAATTGTCGTCGTACGAGAGAATAAGTTTTTTTAATCCTCGGGTGCCCTGCACTTGGACTATCATGACATTCATAAAGAATTTTGCGCCGAATGTCTGTGTCCGTCGGTACACAAACTCTCTCCTTGTGGAGTAGGTACCCATTGTCGATGGTAAAATGCTTCCATCATTGTAGTTCATCACTTGATAAAGGAGAACTAGGTGTGGAGATTAATTGTACACTACCTGCATTGGAGTGAGAAGGATCCCTCTTTTGAATATGGCTCCACACTTTGGAATATGTTTCATCTTGCTCATATCTGCCCTTGAGAGATTCTAAAAATTCACTACAAAGTTCCGTGAACAAGAGCGAATTGATCTCTGGCATTCGACTAAGAGCGTCTGCCACTACATTGTATCGGCCTTTGCGATACCTTAACTTGGTGTCATATTCCTGAAGGATCTCGGCCCACTTGGCTTTTCGACCCTTTAAATCTGTTTGTTGTGTAACCACTTGATGCTTTCATGGTCAAACACAATCTAAACTGAGCAACATACAGATAGTGATGCCATGTCTTTAAGGTAGACACTATTGCATAGAGTTCATGTTTGTAAGCAGAATAATTATGTTGAGCTGGATCCAGCTTCTTACGTTCAAATGCAATTGGGCGTCCGTCTTATAACACGACTGCTCCAATGGCATGGTCGCAGGCATCCGTTTCCAAAATGAATGGTTTCAAAGGATCTACAATAGCCAGTATAGTAGTTGTAGCTAATGCATCTTTGAGTGTTTCAAAACTCTACTGTTGAGCGGAACCCCAGTTAAAAGCCTTACCTTTGCCTTTTAGTTGGTCCGTCATAGGTACAGCAAGGTGAGCATAGTTTTTAACGAACCTTCGGTAAAAACCTGCAAAGCCTTAAAAAATCTGTAATTCTTCCAAATTTTTAGGAGGTGGTCATTTCCGGATGATATCCACTTTGGATTGATCCATGTATAGGCCATTAGCTGAAATGATATGCCCTAAATAATGAATTTCTTCCTTGAGAAAGTCACATTTAGATTCCTTGGCATATAACTTGTTTGCACGTAACAACTCAAACACCTGCCTGAGATGTTGTAAGTGCTCTTCTTCAGAAGCACTATAAACTAGAATTTCATCGAGGAACACAATGACAAATTTGCCCAAATATGGTTTCAAGACACTATCCACAAGTGTCATGAATGTCGCGGGCGCATTGGTTAACCCAAAGGGCATCACCAAAAACTCGTAGTGTCCAAACCGTGTTCGGAATGCAGTCTTAGGTATATCGGCAAGACGAATACGGACTTGGTGATATCCTGACCGCAACTCGATTTTTGTAAAAATGCGAGCATGAGTTAGCTTATCAAATAACTCATCTGCCCTTAGCAATGGGTATTTGTTCTTGACTGTAACCGCATTTAAACCCCGGTAGTCTACGCATATGCACATACTGCCGTCTTTTTTCTTCACCAAAAGGATAGGCGAAGCCCATGGTGAAGAACTGGGTTGTATAAACCCTCTGCTAAGGTAGTCAGCAAGCTTACGTTCCACCTCAGCAGCCTCTGAGTAACTCATATGGTAAGGTGGTTTACTAACAAGTTTACAGCCTGCAGCCACGTCAATGCCATGTTGTACTGAGTGTGTCAGCGGTAAACCTGATGGCAAATCATTAGAAAAGACATCTTGAAATTCCTTTTAACAATTTTTGTAACTAATTAGCAACGTTTGCTTGTGTAGAATTAGAAATTGGCGGAATAGAGGAGAGAGAAGCATGCGGCGTTGAGGAATGTTCAACAGACTCATTGTTAGAAAGAAAATGAGACAGTGAGTAACACAAGAAAACCTGTTCTATTTCATTATCAGAAACGAGCTGCATAAGCTCGGCATCACAAATTAGTGGTGATGACGGTATATCCTTTTCTCCTAACAACAACACATGTGTGCCATGGTAATCAAACATCAAACTGTTGTGATCATAGCTACGCATCAGTGATGGCCCTAGGCTATGCAACCACTCCCTACCAAGAATCACATCAGCCCTTTCCATGTTCATAACTTGAAAATCCAAACAAGTAGAGTACCCTTGTACTTCCAATGGAACAGCTTGGCATTGAGTATCGGGCCATATTTCACTATCATGTCCATTCATCATTGCTACCTTGTAGCGGTGGGTACTCGGAGTCTGAGGCAGTTTGAGCTTTTTCACCAATCCATAATTGATGAAATTGTGCGTAGCACCGTCATCTACCAAGATGCGCACCTTGTGCCCTTATAGATATCCGTGCATACGTACTAACTCATGTGGTCCAAAGGTTTGTTGCCACATGGAAGCTGTGAGATAGCATTCATGCACCACCTCAGTGTGTGTTACTTCCACTGTAGAGAACTTGGAGGAAGACTTGAGAGGTAGTAGTTGCACCGTGTGCACTGCTTTCTCCTTCCCCTGGGCAGCAAATTTCCCTTGGGACAATCCTTTCTGCCATGGCCTCTTCCTAAGCATTGAAAACATAGTTTCTCTTTCTTGGCCTTATCAAAATCCTCAAGGGAGAGAGGACCCCTAGACCCCTTGGGTTTTTTAGATGCATTTGAATTAGCAACTATAAATTTTCTTTTATTGTGCCCGTACTGAGTGCGTGTGTTACTATGTGTACTAGCAGGCACGTTATTGTTATGTGTTTTCTTATCATCAGGGTCATCATGAATATGTGCTTTCACTATGGCTTCCTCAAGTGTTTTAGGGTACTGGGATTTGACATACTTCTTAAGTTCTGGAGTCTGACCTCGTATGAACCCTCGTACTTGTTGAAAGGTATCCAATCCTTCCAACTTGAGGATGACATCCCTATAGTGAGAGATATATTCAAGAAGTGACAAAAATTGGCGCATGGAACACGTGTCCCAAGCGGTCCAATTCCGATCGTCCTCGTTTGTAGGCAAAAATTCCTTGCTAAACATTGATTCAAACGCTTTCCAACTCTGTGGTATGATGTTGTTCTCTTTGAGAGACATCCACCATTTGTAGGCCTTGCCTTCCAGAGTTAAGCTCGTTTGTAGAGCTCTTACTGCATCCGGAGTTCGCCGTAAGGTGTGAATTCCATCCCATTTACTGAGAAACATGTTCACTGCATCCTTATTGCGGTCCCGGTCTTCTCCTTTGAGAATTGGTGGTTTGAAATTCTTCAACAAATCATCTACCTCTTTGGCAGTGAGAGTATGCAGTGTTCCATTAATTGGGCCTTGCCCTTGTGTTCCAACGTGCTCATGCATGTGGGTGTCAGTCGGACTCTTAGTCTGTTGTTGCATCAATTGAATGACTAATGTGGAAAGTTTAGTAACATTTTCATTTAAAGCCTTAAAATTTTCATCCATGACTGACATCGTGTCTGAAGTGCACGAAATTATTGAATATCGAGCAATTCATAAGTATCTTCTCCTGCCGTAGCATCACGGGTACTCTCCTTGAGAGGATCCGGCCGCGATCCGTCATTGGCAGGGTCAGGAGTACTTTGCTCAAAATCGAATGTCATGTTGATATCTGAATCCATGGCTACACAGTGCAGTGAAAGAAGTACTCATAAAAAAAATACCTGATTTTGGTAGCACTTGCAAAGTATAGCTGCGAACTCCCCTTTGCGCGTCATAGCACTTAATCATCGAATAAACAATAATTTGCACCGGCGGGGTACAAATCGAACTCCGCACCGTGTATGGTTGAAGCTTCACCTTTGAGTCGAAGCTTAATTGTTGGAAGCATCAACTATTATGTTGCTTGAACGCCTCTTGAAGTCATCGCCAAAAAAAATATGCAGTTGCTGTAAATTTCTGCAGGTACTGAGCGTAGTCCAACTTTGGGAGATTCGATGGGAAGCCGAGTGTTTGCCTTGCTTGTGTTGCTCTGGCTTGCTTGACCGCTTGGTTCGTTGAATTGCCTGTGGTGGGAAGGGCCTCTAGTAATGCCCAAGGCCTAAGGCTAATGGCCAAAGGCCTCACAATGTGAAAATAGGAGGTTATGAAGCCAAAAACAACGAGCAGCAGCGTGTTGTTTTCTGCGAGCAAGAAGATGAAGATGGGGTTTGCTAGGTGAGGACGGCTATGGCCGAGAACTGTTGGCGCAAGTCTCTACCTCCCCATGGCGCTCCTTCCAAGGCCAAGACCTCGCGACTTCATGCACCATACACACACTTCCAAAACGGGACAAGCCGCCCGATTTGGCAAGAAAATTGTCTATATTTGGAAAAGCCACGGTTCTCACCCAAAGGGCTTGCTTTTAGGGACCTAAAGAGACCACGCCTAGAGAGAGAGTGGAAGAGACTCCTAAGCTCTGATACCAGTGTAAGAACTAGGGAACTAAACTCTGAGATCCTCCTCCCAACCTCCCTTTATATAGGCGGGCTCCTAGCCCCTTGCCTTGGACGGATCCCCTGTCCACACTGCCTAGCCCGACCCTTGGCCGTTGTCCATGACTATCCTAGTTCTTAGGGTACAGGACCCTTGTCCTGACAACAAGCCATATTTTGGAGGTTCAATTTTTGACAACGGTTTGTTATAGCATGGATGCAACGAAGGGAGGACATGGTAGCATTGCCAAAAGCTTGACCGCAAGGAGTGGAATAGGTTAATGTTTGTTTTTTTCACCCCCCCCCCCGCGCGCGCGTCCCCCCTACTTTTGAAATGCTCTCATGCACAAAGACACACTCTCACATTGTTTGAAATGCACACACACACACACACACACACACACATTGTTTGAAGTGCTCACTGTTTGCATTATGTGCTCATATGTTGGCCCCTCAATTGATTTATTTGCATCAATTGCTTTGTATTATGCACTCTTTTATTGTCCTCGATTGATTTGGCACAAAGACACACTCTCACATTGTTTGAAATGCACACACACGTGCACATGCACACACACACACACACACACACACACACACACACACACACACACAGATTGTTTGCATTATGTGCTTCTTTGTTTGCCCCTTGATCGATTTGTTTGCATCGATGGCTTTGTATTATGCACTCTTTTGATGCCTCCGATTGATTTGTGTTTCGTGTTGGCTTTGAGTGAAAGAGAGAGGAAATGAGAGGGACATTAGTGTGTGTGAGAGAGAGGAATAAATGTTTGACTTTTTAATGTATGAGAGAGATAGAGATGGAGAGAGAGAGAGAGAGAGAGAGAGAGAGAGAGAGAGAGAGATATAAAAAAAGAGGGAGAGAATGAGAGAAGAGGTAGAGGGAGAGAGAGAGAGAGAGAGGTAGAGAAATACAGATCAGAAAAAGGGAAAGATAGGGAGAGAGGGAGAAAAAGAGAGAAAGAGGTAGAGAGAGAGAGATAGAAAGAGAGCAAGCGGGAGAGATAGTGAAGAAAGAGGGAAAGAGAAAGAGGGAGAGAATGAGAGAGATATAAAGAGGGAGGGAGAGAATGAGAGAAAGAGGGAGTGGGAGAGATAGAGAGAAAGAGAGGGAGAGAATGTGTGTGTGTGTGTGTGTGTGTGTGAGAGAGAGAGAGAGAGAGAGATAGAAAGAGGGAGAGAAAAAGAGAGGGCATGTGTGTGTGTGTGTGTGCATGTATATATATATGTAGTTATGTATACATGTGTATATGTATGTATATATGCACTAAGCAACGGAGCGTAGGACCCGATGGTTGGGAATGATTCCTCTTGGGTATAGTCCCTTTTTAATCGTGGTGTTGCGGTCTTTGATCCACTCATGTATGGATTACCACAACCTACCCTTGGTTTTATAGCGATTGAGATTGTGATGATATCTAAAGAGGTGCCACTACACTATTGGCACTACTAGCCACTTCTTAGATGTATGTAGATACATATCTACATGAGTGAGTATGTATGTATGTAACATTTAATGGCCTAAAATCTTATGTGTAGCGGAAATTAGCATGAACATAGTGAGCATTTCATTAGAGTTGATTCCTAATGAGAATTACAAGAGTGCTTGGGTGGAGAGAGCAACAAAAAGCATAACACCTAGTTAGATAGCATCGACAATACTTTCAAAAGAGAGAGCAATTAAGCTATTGACAACAGTTGAGGACCGGATTTGCATGGAGCCGGTCCCCCCTCCAAAAGGCTTTGTATTATGGTTTCTCCCATCAAGAGAGACATTGTACAATACAATTCTTTGTGTTCCTTCAAGACTAGCTAGTGCAATGAAGATGGAAGCTTCATACACCAAGCAAAACACTTAATCAAACACAACTTGAATTATCCCCGTTCTCAGACCCAAGACCTCACACACCTTCGAAGATGGTGAGAGCTAGCAGGGTATGAGAGTAGATTGAGAGGAAAAAGAAGTATCTTACGAGAAAGAAGTACATCTCCTCACATAATCACTCATATTAGCATAGCTTAGCTTAGTAATTAGCTTGGTAGAGAAGATGAGCATGCATTGAAGCTTGGCTCTTGGTTGGATTTGCATCCACATGCCAAGAGAGTGTTGATGTAGGCTTCTATCTCACAAGCTTGGAGTAGGTGATGAGCTCTCCATTAAAGCTTGGGAGGAGATAGAGTATTTTCCCCTTCACACATGGTCAAGTGTGAGAGTGTGTGTGTGTCAATGCCAAGCAAAAATCAGCCCCCTCTCTCTCTTGGGCGAGCCCTAGCTGCTAAGTTAGGCTAGCTTTTGCCTCATTGGACCTCCCCAGGTCAAGCCAATAGGGATTAAGCAGCATAAGTGATAGCCTTCTGACATGTGTCCCCCTTTCCCCTTTTGTGAGAGCTTTAGATAATTAAATAATTAAACTAAACTCTCATTGGACCCCTTTGCCTCCTGGCCAATAGGAATCAGGCAAGCCATGGGGCTCCTGAATGCTCATTGGACCCCTTGGGAGACTGCCCAATAGTCTTCTAGGACACTTAATTCTTATTGGTTTCTTTTATTAAATGTTTTTAAATTAATTAAACTAGATTTACTCTAGCCTAATTCTCATTGGTCCACTTCAAGGGTCTTCCAATAGGAATTGGGCACACCTTGTGGGCATCTGGCCTAGGGAGCTGACATGTGTCCCTCATTCCCTTTGTGTAAAGGGAGCCTCTGTGTGTGTGTGGCTTTCTCTCTCATCCCCTAGCTTTGGGGCTCGCCCCCTCCCATGTAGGGATGTAGAAAGACTTTTTGGGGCACACACTAAGCATCCAATTTTCCCTAAGGTTGACCTTTGGACACAACCTTTGAATTTTGGAACCTTAGCATTTTGGAAGTCTTAATGGGCTGAACCTTAGGGTCTTTTTAGCCCATTGTTTCACATGGCTCTTTTGCAGATGGCCCCCCCCTTTGGATCCCTATTTTCCCTCCTTTGGATCCCTACTGTGGCCGGTCTGCTAACTTAACCAATATTCTAGCTTTTTCTCCCTTGGCACTTCCCCACATTAAATGATCAGTTTAATATGAGAAAATCATTTAGGAGAATTAGATATTGATTATTATGACATGTATATATATGTGAGAGTGTGTATGTGTGTATATACATGTATGTAAGCACTAATTATGCTTCTATACATGTATCTATGAAAGTGTGTGTGTATGTATGTGTGTATGTATGTATGTATGTATGTATCTATGAAAGTGTGTATGTATGTATGTATGTGTGTGTGTATGTGATAGATCTTGCGTGTATACAGGCTAGGTATGTAGATTAGATATAGGGAGAGTAAAACCCATCTAGGTCCTCATACTTTCCAATGCATAGCTTGTAGATATAGGGAGAGTAAAACCCATTTAGGTCCTCATACTTTCCAATGCATAGCTTGTAGATGTCAGTCTTCTGGTGGGGAGCAGCCATCGCACTCTTCCTTTGGATAAATCACGTCCCAAGTGGGCAACCATCTAGGGTGGACATTGCCTCAAGTGGACTCGAGTATTTAGGTGATACGCACAAACTTTGGATTTAGATTTATCTATAGCTAGTTTTTTTGTGAGCATGAGTGTAGATTTCTATCCACGTTATTTGCAAGCATGGTCCTCTTACGGATTTGGAAATGGTGGTCCATCTACTCGGGTTCCTTCACCATGGTAGATTCGGATCTACAACGCACATTGTCTTTACGTGAGAAGTACTTGAGTTCAACGCAGGAATTTTTTGGCCGCTACACTCCATAGTAGCCTTGAGGCCTATGGTCTTTCACAGTAGACCACGCCATGGGGGAGCCAAGGAGGGACTATAAATGTCCAGAGAGGTCCACTGGCGACACCTCCTTCTATTGATGCTTCTAATTATCAACCCACCCCTTCCATCATAGGGACCCACCTCCTTGCATCACAAGGCCACACACCATTCCATTGGACTCTTGCTTCGCCGGAGCCTCGTCGACAATCCATAGGTGGTCGAAGAGCATCTTCTAGCAGTACAAGATGGTGTTTATCTCAGGATAGCAAGCGCAGACAGAGTGATGGGGGCTCTTGTTGGGATGCTTGTTTTGGTGGTGGAGGGGGGACCACCCCCCTTCCATCGCAGGGACCCACCTCCTTGCATCACAAGGCCCCACACCATTCCATTCGACTCTTGCTTCGTCGGGGCCTCGTCGACAATCCATAGGTGGTCGAAGAGCATCTTCTAACACTCTTCTAGCAGTTGACGATGGTGTTCATCTTAGGATAGCAAGTGCAGACAGAGCGATGGGAGACTCTTGCTGGGATGCTTGTTTTGGTGGTGGAGGGGGGATGGACTCACTTGATTTGGAGCGTGTCGCTCCAATTGCAGACGACGAGGACATTGACGCACCCGTGCTAGACACACATGGACGATACTACAGGGTAAAGTATGGTGGTGATGTCGACTTTGGGATTACACAGGGAAAAGCATTTTGGTGCCATCTACAGATTCTTATACACTCAACGTATAAGATTTGTTTTATAAAATTCAAAGACCAAGTGCCCAATCATGTACGCTACGTCAAGGAAGCATTGCATGCTCGATTTTTTAATGTCCATGAACAACGTTTCTCAACACAATGGTTAGAGGGGTATATCAATTTTTTTAATAAAAAATAATCAATCAAGTGTACAATATGCAGCAACCAACCAGGTCACAAATCCAGATAGGAGCTCTCGTGGTGGCAACATGAGAGATGTAGAGAGAGAGTGGGCAATGCAAGAAAAAATCGGGCAAGCTGCAATGGGCTCATCCCACATTAAATATGTAAGTTATTTTTAATTGTACAAGTTTGGATAAGAAGGTGTTTTTGCTTATTAAACTTTTTTGATTATTATTAACTCAGGAAAATATCACTCTGAGTTTATTAGGATAGATAAGAATTGGCTTCTGGCACAAAAAACCCTTATATTTTGTATTTAAAATTCATTTGAAAAGTTGGCTTTATTTGTAAATTTTTAAAATATTGTTTTTTACTGCCTCGATTTTTAAGGGTAAGGTATGAGTTGTACTTTAAAAGTTTATTATTATTATTGTTACACCCTTTAAAGTACAATTGATATTCTATATGTTATATGAAGGTCAACAATAAAGATGCTCATTTGGGCCACACAATTTTGGATGGCCCAAAATGAGCATCTTTATTTTTGAAAAGCTCTATAGCGTTAATAAACGCAATAATTTGCACGGTAATAAGTGCGATAATAGTCGCGGATATATTACCACGGCTATGACCACACATATTATCGATAAACCATTACAATATACATTCGCATTGTTGTTATCACGCACAAAAAAAATCTCTTTGGTTTTCTTTGTTAAACCGTGACAATGGTGATAGCTCTAGAGTTTTCCTCTTACAATGTATTTTCAAGAGTTGCCAAAAAAAAAAATCCTCTTGCCAAAAGCATACTTCTATACTATATATAATTGAGCTACTCTCTCCTTCATTTCAAGAACTTACTTTAAGAAACATTTGGTTTGAAATGTAAAAGTGAAGGGTAAGTAGCAAGCATAGTAATGGTAGAAAATGAAAAGGCTTAGTTTTGACTTCTTCCGTCAAAAAGTCACTTTTTGACACAATACTTAGTACTATATATATTTTTATATTTTTGAAAGTCTTTAGCAAGATCATGGAGTTTCACTCCGGCCTTCAATTTTAAAGGGTGATTACTTTTGGTTTTGTAAAGGGTGGCTCTACTTTGTAGCTTGGGAGAATAACGAGCAACGAGCTGTGTCACACGTCGATAAGTTGGTCCGCCTCGAATGTGCATATATGTGTGCACGAGCACGCGCTCGTGTGTGTGTGTGTGTGTGTGTGTGTGTGTGTGTGAGAGAGAGAGAGAGAGAGAGAGAGAGAGAGAGAGATTAGGTTTCATTTTCTACGACACTATCGTGTGTGTCGTAGGTCTGTGTGTGTGTGTGTGTGTGTGTGTGTGTGTGAGAGAGAGAGAGAGAGAGAGAGACGTCTTTATTATTTGTTGTAGCTTTGTGTGTGTGTGTGTGTGTGTGTGATAGAGAGAGAGAGAGAGAGAGAGGGCCAATCCCATTTAGTCATATTGAGGAGTGTGTATGTCTATTTCTATTCGAAAGAGAGAGAGTGCCATTGATTGGCCTTGGCGCTTGACAGAGAATGCTCCCCTCCCCTCCCCCGCCCCCCTAAACTTGATCATGAACATAACCCGCCATTTACTTTATGTATGACTTCTCAAATGTTGCTGCAATAGGCTTCATATAGTCTCCTCTATCAGCACCCCTGATTGCCAACAGCTAATCCGCCACGAGCCCCACACCCTTATACAACCTCACTCCTCTGCTGGCCGGGATGCCAAGACTTTGGATCCAATACATGTCCCGCTCACCACAAGCGCTTGCTGAGCCACCTACTCCTCTACCATTGCCTGTCTGCCACCCTTGATCCCGACGAGCTATATTTTTGCCTAGCTGCGACCCTCCACACCACACCACACCACATGAGAGAGAGAGAGAGAGAGAGAGAGAGAGAGAGAGAGAGAGTCCCACATTCGTCTCCACACTTTCTTCGTCTTTTTTTGGGCAGTCACATCAGCGGATGCTACAATGTTGAGAGCTCCAACGTGACCATCTAGGCTTTTTAGCTTTCCCAAGTTTTCACATCTCGAACTCCTAACATAGAAGAAAAAAGGGGTTTTGCAAAGGGGACATGTGGCATTGCTTGCCGCAACAGTGCTCACGGCCACGGTCGTGCAAGGCGGGTCTTCCATTCAATGTTTGGGAAAAATGTGTCTCAGCTTAATATCATGCCGTTTTCAATTTCAAAAATGCCAGTTGAGGGCAAGGGGAAAAGGAGAAGTCCCGCCCCAAAATAGAGAAAAATAGTGTAAAAAACTGCAAAATAAACCTAATTTTCTAAATTTTCTCTTGGAAAATTAAAGGAAAGCAATTTTGTACGTTCGAAAAAATGATTTTTCCAAAACACTGACGTGATTGCATTGGATGATGATCATTGTCAGTCGAGGGTATTGGCCTTGGTCTTGGAGTTAACAATCGTTTGCTCATTTGGATCCTCCTTGGTGTTACATACCTAATGTGGCCTCCCACTAGAAATGATGATTCCGGTCTCTTATTGTAGGGCTACCTCCATGCACATGCCTCCATTATAGGACTGCCTCGTGTCATTTTGCTTACATTTAGAGCCTGGTCACTTTGGAATGGCTAAATAGTCTTCCATCTTTGTTTGCAAGTTAAGAAAATTGGTGGCTTTTCGAACATAAATGCTTGATTTGATTGAGTGATGAGACAAATCTTGAGCAGGTTCTTGCTAACCGAGAGGGCCTCAAAAGTCAACCATGTGAAAGGCTATGCCCATTTTGAGGCTCTTAACCACCACAATTAGATAGGTAGAGAGAAAAGAGCCGGCTCGTGACCGAGCAGAAAGTAGGCTCGCTGGTACACACGACCAGGCTCTTCACCTCTCACATGTTTCTTTTTAATACTACAAACTACACACACACACACACACACACACAACACACAGAGAGAGACGTTTTTCTTCCTACTGACGTGGTTTGAGACCCGTTAATCTTGAGACCGACTAATCTTGACTCTCAACTATTAAGTTTAGGCAAACCTTATCCAGTCCAAACATTGTTAGCAACAAGTCATATGTTGCATAGCAAGTTAGAGAGAGAGAGAGAGAGAGAGAGAGAGAGAGAGAGAGAGAGAGATCATCCTTAAAGGTGAGATTGACCTATGGGACCGAGTACAACATGGAACATGCTCGAAGACTATGGATATAAGGGTGGCCACTGACAAGTTGAATCCATGAGGTGGCTAGGAGAGAAAGGCACGTAGGCCATGGTATGGGCTAAAATGTGGGTAAACCAAGTTTGATGTGATCAAAAGCGGAGCACTCATGTAGGGTATGATGATCTCACTCTCAAATTGTTAAAAAATATAATTTGCGTACAAAAAGATACTCTCCTCCATGTAGTGCCTCAATGCTCTGTCTCACATTTAAGGGAGTGGGAGCTAAGCCAATTGGTTGCTATGGTATAAAATATGGGTAAGGGCAACCATGTGAATGGTTGAATACAGCCTGCTCTCTCAAAGAAGAACATGCATGTGTGTATGTTTGTTTGTGTGTGTGTGTGTGTGTGTGTGTGTGTGTGTGTGTGTGTGTGTGTGTGTATTTTGCAACACGCCCTTTCTTTTAGCATGATGCCCAAAACTCTTGCAAAAAGAAATGATTGAGTGAACTTTTTTACTTTCATTGCACTCACATTTTAAGGTGCCAATGGTGCCCAAATGCACATAAAAAACAGTATGTGACTTATATTACTAACATGCTTATGGTCAATTGCAAGAGACCTCAACATCCATGTGATGAGTCTGGTAGATGGAAGTGTACATGCTTGCTAGATTGGGTGAAATCCAGCGTGTAGATTTTGAAATTTACCCACATATAGAGACAAAGTTGCTATAGCTATGCAATCACCCCCAGGTCACACACCCATCATGAATACTGCCTTTGAGAAGCAAACGACACACTACTCACCAAATCAGTTGTGCATACCAATGGCAAAGTTTCTTCTACTACTATGTGGTGTAATGTTGGCATATTGGGTCATGGCTGGTACATGCATCCTAAGTGCCAACAAATAGCAGTTGATGACTTAGTTGACTATGATGCCCCAAATTCAAGACCAAAACTACACGAGAGAAGCATGAGAGAGTTGCTATCATGACCAATGCCTTGATTGGTAAGGATGGTGAGAGGGGATGCTAATGCATCTAAAGAATTCGTCGTTCAATGCAAACACTATATCCAAAGAAGGATACCAGCTCTTTATTAGTCTATTTAGAGGGCCACTACCACTCACCACGGTCCTATCTCAATTGTGTGAGGGGGACCTCTCTAGCTTAATCGCAAATTCGTTGTCTCCTTAGAGAGAAACATAGGATGTTAAGACAAGACATCATGCGAAGGGAGCCCATTACTTAATTTATTCCCAAGAGACCTCAAATTGACCTGATTTTTCTTGAACTCAACACACACACACACACACACACACACACACACACACATGGATAGAGAGAGGGGGGGGGGGGGGGGGGGACAAACTTGCCATGATTAGGAGGACTATGTTGGAGCTTGGCATGACCAACTAGAAGGAGATTTGTCCTTGGTCAATCCACAAGAATGTGGAGAGTAACAACACTTCATTTCTCTCTATTTAGAGGGCCACTACCACTCACCAGGGTCCCATATCAATTGTGTGAGAGCGAAGTCTCTAGCCTAATCGCAAATTCGTTGCCTCCTTAGAGAGAAACATAGGATGTTAAGACAAGACATCATGCAAAGGGAGCCCATTACTTAACTCATTCCCAAGGGACCTCAAATTGACCTGATAAATCTTGACTCAACACACACACACACACACACACACACCGATAGAGAGAAGGGGGGGGAGAGACAAACTTTCCATGATTAGGGGGAGTATGTTGGAGCTTGGCATGACCAACTAGAAGGAGATTTGTTCTTGGTCAATCCACAAGAATATGGAGAGTAACTACACTTTATTAGTTGTTCGATCTTACACTGGGAAAGGTAGACATAGTGTTGATCCAAAAGATAGATTTGTGCTTCGTTGGTGTGAATGTGGATGGCACTTAGACCTTGTGTGTTGTGATACATTGTCATCTAGAAAGTACTTATAGTGGTGGTTGATGCACAAGTGTATTAAAGAGCTATAAAAGCTCACATGAGAATCATAGGCATTTGCCCACATTTGCCCTCCCTATGAAGGGAAGGAGAACAATGGTTGCTTCAACTGACGCACATGTAGCCGCGGCAACGCGCGGGTCACATACTAGTTGGATTATATTGGAGAGAAACAAAATTGTACAGCCTCTGTAAAATTATTTCGGATCAAGACTCGAGAGGTATAAATTCTTTTCCCACTTAACCACTTAGGGGGCACCCTAACTAGAGGGGAAAGATGTCATATAGTTTCCCACGTTCCCTTCTTTAAATGCATTCACAATTTGTAAGTGTTACCCCCTGTCATTTTTGAAGGGTGACCCTAATCATTCATTTGAAGGATAAATTTTTACCTATCCTTCATTAAGCTATATTTAGGCAAAAATTAGAAGGGCTACTCAAAGATTTTTCAATATTCTATCCTTCTTTCGAAAGGTAAAAATATTTTTGCCCTTCACTGAAGGATAAAAGTGCCTCCGTAGGGCGTCGAAGCCTTCAAAAATTAGGCCTCTGAATCAGAATCAGACTTAGTCTTAGTCTAGAGGAGAAAGATGTCATATAGTTTCCCAGGTTCCCTTCTTTAAATGCATTCACAATTTGTAAGTGTTACCCCCTTTTGGCTTCACATGAAAGATTTGACAAGTAGGGGTCAAATCACCTTTTTTTTCTTTTTTGCGGTTAGCCTCTTTCATGTGGGGGTACCTAAGAGAGATCTTTTGAGGTTCCCCTCAATGAAACATAGTCTAGAATTTCACCCCCAATAATATCTATTGGTTGCCCCCTCCTCATGTGGGTTACCTAAAAGAGATCTTTTGAGATTCCATATAATGAAACCTAGTTTAGAATTTCACCCCCTACTATCTATTTGCATAATCAACTCACTTTTAGAAAATTCATTTCAAATTATTAAAGGTTCCTCGTGTGCAAGGTTTGAAAATATTTTAATAAGGTGAAAATTCACTATGGCCTACGTAAGGCTATTGACAAGAATTTCATAATAAAAAGCTTCTTTGAGAAAAATAAAAAGTGACAGTATTATTTTTAAACACTTAGTGTCACAATACAACATTATGTTTTTTTTGACAATGAACTATTTACATTACAATATATTTCAAAGGCATAAAAAATAATGTTTGACACAAAACTCAATGCCCCTATTTAAAAAAAGAGGTACACAAATGTAAACACCCTTTCATAAGCCCCTATAAACAATAATTTAAAATTATCATTAGCTTGTCATGTAGCATTAATCGATAAGCTTTTTTCAATGGTCCAGATTTGCACCCAAAATTCCACCTTTTACTAAGGACTCCTTATGTAGGCCAACAAGGTGAAAATTCACTATGGCTTACATAAGGCTATTGATAAGAATTTTCTAATAAAAAGCTTCTTTGAGAAAAATAGAAAGTGACATTATTTTTTTTTTAACTCGTAGTGTCACAATACAATATTATGTTGTTTTTTACAATGAACTATTTACATTACAATATATTTAATGCCCCTCTTTAAAGATAGAGGTACACAAATGTCAATACCCTCACTTAAGGCCTTATAAAAAGTAATTTAAAATTATCATTAGCTTGTCATGTGGCATTAATCAAGAAGCTTTTTCCAATGATCCAAATTTGCACCCAATAATCCACCCTTCACTAAGGACTCCTTATGTAGTAAAAAAAACGGTAACATAAGTTTATGATAATAATATAGAAACACTCTACATATGCATTGTTTATGGACTTCCGGATCACAAAGATGGGCGGATGCTATTACATGAGCACTCTAGCCATTTAGTTAGGGCTAAGAGCATGATTGCGACAATAAAGATGTGAAGAAGAGGTCGAAGACATTAATGTCATCCATCCGATGAGATCCAACATGTAGCTATGAGTGCAATTGTCATCTATGGTATATGCTCTCTTCATAATATAGCATGAACTACATGTGTGTGTGTGTGTGCACACGTACGGGCACGTATGTGTGTGTGTGTGTGTCTGAGAGAGAGAGAGAGAGAGAGAGAGAGAGAGAGAGAGAGAGAGAGAGATGTATTTCTTCCCCACATTTATTGATTGTGTGCTTAATTGGCTTTCTAAAAGAAACCCTTAATGTTGGGCTGGGTTAGGGAGACTTTCATAGTTTTCAGTGCATGATGGAGACTTACCTTTAATTTCATATCCTGTTTTTACTTTTCTTACATTCTATGGTTTTAGAATGTTAAAGTGAAGTTTCACCTTACATAATTTTAATAAATTTTACACACACACATATATGTTTTTTGGCATGTGGAAGACCATAGGGTTCATTGTGCAAAGTTGTTGCAAGACTCAGGCCATTGGATTATTTGGCTGGATGAGCGCCACATGGCAAGGGTCTTTGTAAAATAACCTTGTTGTCCTTTTTGTTTTCTTACATCACCTTCTTTGAGAGACAAGTGTCTCTAAGGGATTCAAAAGCCTTCTGAATAGAAAGCTAAAACTTTGGAATAGAAAGCTATCCTCCAAGGCAGCATTTACTTTCTTTGCATGCTTGAAAATGACTGTAGAGATCAAAACATTAAAAAAAATATTCATAGGAGTTTGATCTTATGACACAGTCTTCTAAAAAGTCCTTTTTGTCTAAGCGGCAAGTTTCCTCTTTATACAACTACAAAATGGAAATACTATTAGAAATTTTTAAATTTGCAAAATATTCGAACTATTTTTTTAGCATATTTTATCGGGTTTTTCTCTTTTGCCATCCTTTGCAGCCGGCTAATCTTGATTTTCAATGGGCTTAAGCCTAAGCTCAGACACATCTTTCTCAAACACTGAGGTATTGATTAACGATTCTCTCATTTGAGGATTCCAAAAAGAAATCTCTTCACTAAATTGTTTAATTATTTTCTATGCTTATTTGAAAGCATTAAAATACTCTTTTGTTTTTATTTTTAATGTGTCTTTTTATTTTACTTCTTTTTTGTTTTATTTTGTTTCAAAATACTAATGTGCAATGTGCACCATTTACCTATATAAGCCATTTGCGAGTAGCCAGTACCAACTAAAAGAACATTAAAAAATGGTCTGATTGAGACTTACCTTAAATGTTATTTAAATTTTATTTGTTTTCTCTCACATAGCCTTATGTTATGTAGACCTTGAACTTTCACATTGTTTTTTTGGGACTCCATAAGGCCATTGTAAAAGGGTTACATTTTGGGTGCAATTGTGGACCATTGGCTAAAAAGCTTATTGATTAGTGATACATGGCAACAAACTATCTTTTTTGGCTTTCTAAACGAAGCCTTAGAGATGTGTTGGGTTAACATACTTTCAATGTTTTCAGTGATGATTGAGACTTACCTTAAATGTTATTTTGGTTTTAAAGTATTAAATGGATATTTTTATTTCATCTTAATTCTAGTAAGTTCTATACTACATACATACACATACACACACATATATATTAATTAGTTATATATATATATATATATATATATATATATTATATTTATATTTATATTTTAATCAGCAAACCATGATAAAGAGAAGAAAAACCGGTGCAATGATGCCAAAACTTAGCTCAAAAATCCTACAAAATTCAAAAAATTTACTAGTATATTTGGTTTGCTTCTTTGCGAGGAAGACATTCTATCGCTTAATAAAAGAGACATTCTTGAATAGTGCTTCACCTTATTTAATTCTACTTAAACTCAACCTAAAGATTTTATTACTTTCTTAATGTTTTAGAAAGCCATCGTGATCCTTTCACTTGTTTTTTTGTAGCAAATCGTACATATCCCGTGCGAGGCGATACAAACGTTCTTATGAGCGTATAGGGTTGCTTGATTGCACTCGAACCCATGACCGGGGCTATGAAGGTCAAGTACTCAACCAACCAAGCTAGCTCAATTGGACAGATTTGTGTGCTTAATTTTAACCCAAAGGTCGCCATGTTGAAAAGAAATAGAAGCTACTTTTCTTTGAGTAGGTGGTTCAAACGATTTTTTTGGGAGAATCTAGGGGAGAACCCTCAAAATGGAAAGGTAAATGGTGGCCTGCAAGGGAAAAGTTTATATTCTAGCTGTCAGAGAGGCAAGGAATGCATGCAGTTCCGGTTGATGCCATGGTGCACGTGACACACAGACGACAGAGAGCATGTATGCATGTAGAGTGCTAGCACGACAAGGTGGCACAAAGAGAGGGGGGGTGTCACAACAAGCCACATGGTTGGGCAAGTGGTAGCCAAGGGCAGCAAATGACTAGAAGGCGACGCGAGGTGGACAACTGGCAGATGCAACCTAAATGAAGGAGCAAGGCCAAGGGATATATATATATATTTTAAGTGCATGCGGTTCCATGAGTAGTAGCCAAAAACTCGCGTCACAATGGTTTATGGTAAATGATAGCTTCCAGGGTTATGTCATGAGTTCCATCCTCATTTTGCTATGCTTAGACTAAAGTGAAGCTTCAAAAAATCCAAGCTAGCAATGTGGAAGCTGTGTAGATTTCAGCTAATGAAATATGAATTAATCTCCAGACCTTTCAATTCTTTTTTTTTTTTTGTTGCAAAACTCACAATCGTGAGTGAATTGTATTATAACCATCGAAAGAAATACAAAATGGGTCAAACCGAGCCTTGAGGTTCAGAAGAGAACAAACTGGACGCCTTTACAACACATTTGAGCTAACCTTCTAGGCTTTACCTTATGGGTGCCAGCATGGCTTTAATAGTCCTAGACCAGTCACTCAAGTCTTGTTTGCATCTAATCATGCACATTGTTACTCTGCTCTCTTGTATAATCTCCGAGAAGCTTGCTACAGCCATTTCTCCTTCAAACACCCGACGGTTCCTCGCCTGCCATAACTGATGGAAGAAGCAGTACCTGACTATTTGAGTGCATACAAGAAGAGCAGGACTTCCCAAAACCTCTTGCCACCAAGGAACAGATCAGACTTGCAGAACCTAATTTGCCATGTCCTTTGGATCCACTTGCAGATTTTCCCTGATAATCCTCTGATTGCCTGGCATTCCGTGAATAGGTGGATCAGATCTTCACTAGCTATCCTACAACCTGAGCATCAATCAGACCCGATTCCTCTTTCTCAAATCTGCCTGTTGGCAACGCACCCCACAACACCTTCCATAAGAAGATCTTCATGAACAGGGGCTATTTTGGCTTCCAGATGTTCTCTATAATTACCTTCCACCGATCTTCCAACCATTGTCTCTTCCATACTTTATTCAGGGGGCTAAACCAATTTTCCACGTAAAGAAGTGCATGGTAGATGCCTTTAGTTTGGGGTTTCCAAAACAGGCTACTACCGGGCCATCTCCAAGCATTCCACTCAAACGTGGATGCACAGATTGGCATAACCACATTATCAAGTTCCTTTATCACTCTATTGCCAAGCAATATCTCAAAGCCATTCAGTTTTGATACTAAATTGCTAGAGAGTTAATGGTTTTCGAGCATTTACTGTTTCCATCCCAAAAGTGCTCAAGCCGAATTAGACCCTTATTATTCACTTTCCTGGCCATTTCTATCAAGAAGGGGCTTTGAGGTGGCACCAAAACTTTAGAGAGCCAGGGGGACCAGTGTAGGGAGGAATTTTTGAAGTATCTGGTAGCTTCCCCCCATTCCAATACCTGAGCTGCTCTTTTGCACTTCTTCATTAGTTCACCTGATAGGCCACCCAGCCTTATGTAGGACCATTTTGGGGCTAAAAGTTTGTCATGCATCAGAACCCCTTTCCACTTTCCACCATTCAATCCCATGTTGCTCCATCTAACATGTCCTTGGACATGATAGCCCAAGCTTGGTCTTGTTTAGCCATTGAGACCATAAATTTAGCACAAAGTGCCTCAGCATGAGTTATTGTGTTAGGATTCTGAGACCGCCTTGGTCTGTTGGTCGAGCAACGGATTCCCATTTTGCCCATTGCCATGGTCTAGAGGTTTTCGTGTTGTTCTTCCAAAGAAATCTTTTTATGGGTTATAAGAATTCTTTCCAGTTGCACTTAGCCATTTTGAGCAAGGGACTGAGGAAAGCAATAAACGGGAGCATAATTGCATTTATCACTTTAATCTGGCTTGGAAAGGGAAGCAAAACATACTCCCACCTCCGACCTTTCAATTCTTAAACCATTCAGCTTCACATTTTTGTCATTCCAAAGTTCCTCCTTAAAGGTTCAACCTTGTCTTGGAACTTTCTAAAATGATTCAGCATGAAAAATGAATCGCGATTCAACTTTGATAACTGAAGGAAGCCGAAGGCTGCAATACCCTTTCAAGTTCCAAGAGTTTTATCCTTCTAAATTTAGGGGCTAAGTAAGGAGCTTGAAAATTTTGAAACAATCCTTGCTTTCCACCCGAAAGAATTGACAGGTCGTAGCCCCTCCTCACTATCTCACACGGGCATGGGCTGGATGGGATCAATGGCCCACGCCTATTTTTCGCAGCGAGTGCGATCTGAGCTGTCCAATGCGGTTTGTGTAAATTCGGGAAATTTGGGTGCAACAAAACTTGTAAATTCGGACGCCTCCCTCCCTCCCCCACTCTCCTCCCCGGAATCGAACCCAGAACATCACCTTTGCAAGCCTATCACCTTAACCACCTCAACTGCGCGTGCTTGTTAAAAGCATTGGGAGAAGGGCTTCTCTTATGATGAACCCGCCGCTGTGTAAATTTGAGTCAGTTTAGTAAATTCGAGCAAATTGATAAATTCGGGTGCGCCGCAACATTGGACGACCCACGATGCACCCCCTCCAAGAAATAAGCGTGGGCCATTGATCCCATCCAACCCTATGCCCATGCTCATGCCCGTGTGAGATAGTGCTGAAGCCTGAGGGTCGCAGGCCCTCAGCACTAAAGGGCACTGGCCATTTAATGAAGCCCAGGCGGTGGGATCCACGGTAGAGAAGTTCGAACGCGAAGATCGAGACGCGCGCAACCGTAAGATGCCGGGGTAAACTAGGACATGGAAAAGTAAACTTGGACAAGGAGTGGGACCTGTCCAAATTTATTTATCATTATATAGTTTGCCCATATGTCAACATCCCCGTTGTGGGCATAGCGGTAAGTGCATTGGGCTCTCATGGTGGTGATGAGGGTTCAAGTCCCTGCATGCAATGGTCGCCCATTTTTTTCCGCCCTCAATCTTCCTCGAGATCCCCCCTTTCAATCTCAGCCGCCGATCCCATCTCTTTCTACCCGTGCCCTTCAGTGCCGTGGGTGGCAGGCTCGCAGCCCTTTACACTGTACAGTCACATGTCACAGATTTCAAGAAGATGGGCTGTGTTTGAAAATTGAGGGTCGAGACAATCGTACTGATTCGTACACATCTTGTTAATAAATGCCTCTTCTGCTTTCATAACTGCCTCGTGAATGCGAGTCGCTTGACGCGGCACGCGTCTCTTCGGCCCGGCCAAAAGAAACCGTGCCAGTGGCACTGTGAACACTGACGCCTGTCCCGACTCCAGTCTCCCACGTCCCGCCCAACTTCCAACTTGCTCTCAGCTGAACTCTGAAGTCGCTTTTATTTGTCTCAGAGCACGTACGGCGCCTACTTATAATCCATCTGATTCTGAATCTCTGATGATCTGAAGACTGAGAGTCGAGAGCCTCGCGATTTTCCATTATGAGGGCCTTCAAGTCACGAGTCACGAACACAATGCAATAAAGTTGGCGTATTGGATTCTTTTGGTAATTTAAGTGGGCTGACGGAACAGGGGTTCCATGTGAGGCGACACTTTTTTTTTCTTTTTACCAAATAGGCATTTGCATTAATCCGAGAGACAAAATGTTACATCTCTTCACCCAAGGAATGGGTAAATAGGGAGATACAGCGGGGTAGTACCCTTGATAAACAGGGAAGGGGTAACTGACGATTCTTTTGTCGATTGATACCAAAAAATTACAAAAAGGGCCAAATTTTCTTTTAGAGGGTTTAGAGCCCAAATTTTCTTTTACTTTTTTTTCTTTTTTTAACAAGTAAGCATTTGCACTATTTAGAGAGACAGAATGTTACAACTGTTCACCCAAGGAAGGGGTAAATAGGGAGTATACAGCGGCTTTGTGGAGTAGGACCCTTGATACATAGGGACGGGGTAAATAGAGGGAGTAAGCCTTTTGCCAAAATGATTTCCGAAAAAAAAAGGGGAGCCATCTTTTCTTCTACGAGGGCACGGAGCAGACTTTAGAGCCAGTCGATCTCGTCTTGCAGCCTGTTGGCGAAGTTCACTGCTTCTTTATCCTCTACTTTCGCACACAGGGCTTTGAAGTTTGCAGTGACGGTTGCTCCTCCAATATTGCCGGTCTTCAAAGTGCAAAAAGAAATGAGCAAACCGTACCCTCAGACTTTTCGTCTGGTAAGCATTGTTAACATCTTTCGTCTGGTAAGCATTATTAACATCTTTCAAACCAGTGCAGAATCTACGAAGCTAATCGAAAGGTGCTAAATGACTGCATGGGATTCTACAACAACGCGAACATAAATAAACAGCAAGAGGTACTGCTAGATGGCTCATACACTCACTTGCAGAGGATGATTGATGACTGCAAGGCCGAAGAAGAGAAGTTACGAAGGCAGCATTTCAATGGTTTAAGACTCATACCTCACCTACAGGAAGTGCTTAGTTCTTTACCCGATGGATATAACTAGTGATTGTAACAAGCTATGTAATTTTGATCAACTGTCTCTATCGAGCACTACTTCCCCTAGCATATCTCATGGGTTTTGTAATCTCCCCCAGCATTTTGTAACAATGTCTCTTATCTAATAAATTCCCAAAGCTTTTATGGAAAATATTGTCGGTCCGGGGCAAGAAAGCCTATCTCAAAGAAAAATAGAAACCCTAAGCGTAGTCGGATGGTGTGACAAGCGTTTAGAGCCGCCGCCTTTCCCACTGTCACTTCGGTGAGATGGCCTCCCAGGTCATCTCACCACCTCAAGGCCCCGACGCCATGTCTCCCAACATTTGGGCCTCGGGCGGGCTTCCCCACTCTCTGGTGCACAATAACTGCGTCGAACCCCACGTTGGGGATATTAGCAGCCTCACCCACGAGTTCATTTTGCACCATAACCTATCAGCACTACTGAACGGAGGTGATTTTCCTCTCCCCCCCTCAACGCAAGTAGGCTCGAAGCGGCGGGGCAAGCTCGATAGGATGCTAGTTGCTTCACCTAGGCGCCTCCTGCCCACACAGCAACAGGGTTTCATCCTCCGCCTGCTGAGGGCTTTGCCTCTCCAACCGCCCATGCAGCTCCCCCAGACGCTAACTAGAGAGGAAGCGGAAGCTCTGCTCCAGAAAGCTTTGGTCAAGCTGCAATCGGTAAGCCCCTTGTTATTCTCCCTTCTACTCAAGTTCGCAAGACTCAAGCAGACTAAAAAACATAGCCCTGATAGGGATGTTAGTAGGGCCCCGTCCCCCTGTGGAAGTTTTAAGAGACTGGATTAGGAATCATTGGGCTCCCCTAGGAGCGGAGGTTGAGAGCATCCAGGGTCTCCCAAAAAATCAGTATGTCTTTCTGTTCAGAAACTCTGAAATGGCCTTCAAAGTTCTAAGCGTGGGCCAATGGTTGTTAAGAACCTCTTCCCTATGTCTGTTTAAATGGCATAAGGAATATAACGCGGAAAGAGATGCCCTCACAAAATACCCAGTGTGGGTGGAATTCCCGAACCTACCTTTGCATTTTCATAACCACATCAGAGTCTTAGGGACCAACTAGGGAAAGTCCTAGGAGGAAGGCCCAAGGGTGAGTACATCCCTGCATGGCACCCTCAGGCCCTGATAGAAATGGACACTTCTGTCAACCTCCTGCAAGAGATGATTGTGGCCCTTGACGATGAGGAGTTTTTTGTCCAGCCAACTGGTTTACAAGTATCTTCCTAATGCATGCTTTCACTGTGGGGTTAAAGGCCACTTTGTCAGAGATTGCCCTACTAAGAACCCTCAGAACCCCCCGAATCCCTCCACCCCTGTCGAAAAAGACACCAACATCAATAAAGAAGAGTCGGCTAGGTCAGCCCCATAGACCCAAAGAACTAGGGCTCCCCCCCACTGATAAACCTGTTAATAGTCAGAATAGAACCAGAGGCCCTAACAGATTCGCCATTCTGGCCTCCCTACCCGAGTGCGAGGAATTGGACGTGGCTGATTCATTAGGCCAGGATTCGGGGGAGGATGATGACGTAATTTCCCGCCTGGAGGCCCAAGTCAACCAAGTCGATGGAGAAGCCTCTATAGACCAAGTCGATGGAGAAGCCTCTATAGACCTCAACAAAACCTCTCCCATCCCCCCTAATAAGGAGAACCTGGCACCCAAACCAAAGGGAACCATGGAGACTGGACCTGCGCCCATGGAGGTTCAAAAAGATAATAAGAGGCCCCTCAACTCGACATCTCAGGCCTCTCCGCATACCCAGAACAAAAGTCGCAAGGATAGAAGAAACCCTAGATGAAGGTACTCTCATGGAATATCAAAGGGTTATCTGACCCTATCAAGGCTAGCAAAATTAAAGCTTGGATAGCTAACTACCCCATAGAGGTGATTGGATTGCAGGAGATTAAGACCACGGGAGTCGAGCTGGATCAAAGACTCAACACCATCTATAAGGAGCACGTGGACCCACTCCTCCCACTCAAAGGCCCTCAGGAGGCACTGCCCTGGGAATCCCCCATAACTGGAAAACTAATCCCAATCTTTCCTCGATTGGAGAGTACTGGGTAGCCTTGTCTATAGAAACCCCCTTCCAATGCACCCTAGTCTCAGTCTATGCAGGCAGCTCTTCCAGAGAAAGGACTACATTATGGAGGAATCTGAACAGTATTCAAGGTCAAGTCATCTTGTTTGGAGACTTCAAGATGGTTGAAAATCTGGAGGACAGATATCAACGAAAAGGGCAAACCATGGCTGTCTCTGAGCGAAGGGAGTGGGACCTCCTCAAGTATAATTTGGAGCTATGGGATGCAGGGACGCCTGGGGATTTCACTTGGCAGAATTACTTGAAAGGGGAGAACGCCAGGAAAGCTCGAATGGATAGATGTCTCATAAACGTCCCACTGGCTAGAAGTTCCAACCGCATTAAAGCTAAGCCTCGGCTCACCTCTTGTGCCTCTAACCACTACCCCTTAGTCATCACTATTGATGACAAATGTAACAAAATCCGTAATCACTGGTTTCACACTGACCCCTCCCTATTCCAACTGGAAGAAGTTCGTGACAACGTCAAGGCCATATGGGTACAAGAATTCTCTACAGGCACTACCCTAGCGAAAGCCTGGGTGGAGTCCATCAGCAAAACCCAACGCACCCTAATCAATTACAGGAAACTGGTCTCTGAGATCTGAAGGAAAAGGAAAGATGGCATTTACAATGCTTTAGTTAACTTGGAAGCCGCCAACAATCTAGACAGAGAAACTCCGGACAAAATAGCAACTTAAAGACAACAGCTAAGGGTAGAGGAAGATCTCACCATCAAGCACACGGCCGACTTTTTCAGAGTCTGGTGGGCAGGGAAGATCGACAAACCGACTAAGGAGATGTTCAAGCTCCTCAGGAAAAAGAACCAAAGGGAAAACATCCTTTTGCTATAGGGACCTAATGGTAAAGCATCATCGTAGGCTGAAAACTTGGAGCTCGCCAAAGAATATTTCTCGAGCATGCTCACCCCCCCAGAGACAATGTCCGATGCTAAAACTGAAGCCAGGGTACAAATAAAGAATTGCAGCAAAAAGGTCATTCCTCCTCTTATCGCCTCCCAGCTGGACTCAGACCTTTCGATCTGGGAAATTAAACGAGCCATAGACTCTCTCAAGATCAAGAAAACGCTCGGCTGGATGGCTTGCTTGCTGAATTCTATAAAGTGTTTAAAGACGCTTTGGCATCAATGTTGGTTCTTGTCTAGGAAGAAGCTCTGTTGTATGGAGCTCTGCTGGTCTAGATAAATACGGGAGTCATCAAACTTCTGCATAAAAAAGGGCCCAAGGAAGACATCTCAAACTGGAGGCCTCTAACTATGCTCAATGTGGCTTACAAAATCTTTGCCAAAGCAATCGCAATCAGGTTAACGCCAGCACTTGCTGAATGGATTTCTTCCAAGCAAAAGGGATTCATTAAAGGCAGAAGAATCATGGAAGCCGTCATCGCAATGTGGAAAGGTATTGAGCATGCGGAAGAGTCTGATTAAGACTACGTACTTGTGAAAGTCGACTTCGACAAAGCTTACGATCGGCTTGAGTGGTCATTCCTCATCGAATGCCTACAAATGATGGGCCTTGGTCCCAAAATGGTCAGGTTTCTCCTTACGCTACTGGGCAATGCCAAGGCTAGGGTCTCCATTAAAAACTCCCTCTCCGAACCCTTTCCCCTAAGTCGATCGGTTAGACAGGGATGCCCACTTGCCCCACTCCTATTTGCTGCTGCAGTTGATTCTCTCAATTGGTTAATTAAAAAGAAAATGGTGGATGGCAGTATCAAAGGCATCTCTCTCCCCAGGGGTAGGCAACAGTGTCTAGTGCAGTTTGCAGACGACACCAATGGCTTTGTTCAAAATGATGAGCAATCCCTGGGGGAATTTTGGAGTTTCTTACACATCTTTTGCACGGCCTCGGGCTCAAAAATCAACCATTCCAAAACAGGCATCAGAGCCTCGCTCTCCCCCCTCCCTAGGTGGATCCTCGAGCAAGGCTGCTCGATCCTAAGGGATGGAGTGATCTTTAGACTGCTAGGAATACCATTCGGGTTCAAAGTTACCATGAAGCAAAGGTTGGAATGGGTCCTAGATAAATTCGTAGCTAAAATGAATCGTTGGTTGGGCTTCCAAGAAAACCTAGCAGCAAGAGCTCTACTGATCAAGCACTACATCACTAGTTATGTACTATACTTTCTCTCCTATTGGAGACCCCCCGATGAGCATTTAAAAGACATAAGAAAGATCTGCAGAAACTTCCTCTGGACAGGGGACCCTCTCAAGAAAGGAACAGCAAAAGTAAAATGGGAAGTATGCTGCCTCCCCAAGGAACAAGGTGGACTTGGGCTAACCAACATCATCGATTGGGCCGACAAATAGCCGCAAAACTAGTGCTTAGAGCTCTCGACCAACCAAAAGAGGAATGGGCCTCCCTGCTATTTCGTCACGTTGATAGATTCCAACTTAAAGGGATCAAAGGAGTCACCAACCTCCCATGGTGCACCCTCTTTTTTGGCCCTATCGATGTCATACCTAAAGGGTAAGACCTTCTCAAATCAATCTGGAAGGCTTGGAACAGATACAAACCAAGCCTGAGAGTTAACTGGGAGTCTAAACACAGTCTCGGCATCAGGTCCCAAGAATCGGTATGGTGGTCGCTTCCCCCTATCCCCCCCCTCACCCAAGCACAGACTAGGTCAGCTAGACGAATTCATAACAAAGGCATATCCTCGTGGAAAGACCTTTGGTCTTCAGAGGGATCAAGATGGCTTACCCACTCGGAACTCCTATGATCCCAACAACTGCAGCCATGGGAGTTAACGCTTATTGACTCAAGAAAATAACTCTTCCCAAAAGATATGGAGTGGTCTCTCTCACCAGCCTTCGACCTATCCCCAAAAGCCTTTTATTGGGTCAATGGTAGTGCTCTCCACCACCCCCCTAATCTTCCTCCATGTTTGCAGACCCAGGTTCACACCACCCTCAACACAAAATGGAAGGTAAGTTATTCTCAGAAATAATGGAATTTCAAATTCCAGAGCATCTGGAGCGAAGAAATCTCAGCCAAACACCCTGTTCTTCTCTGGCTAGTTCTACACAAGGCAGTATGGACTAGAAGCAGACTCATGGCAGCTGGGATGGGCCTAGGGATCTGTAAAAGATGTTTACAAGTAGAGGAGGAAATCCCCCACCTCTTCCTCAATTGCTCAGCTAACTCTAATATATTGTATCCCTTATGTAGGGCTCTGGGCTCCACCCCAACTGGAAGCAATTACTACTAGGGGACTCGGTCTCACTTTATTCAGTCATATGGAACAGGATAAGAGGATCTTTTTTCTGGTTAATTTGGCTTGATGACAGCATATTTAACAATGCTTACCAGACTAAAAGTTTGAGGGTACGGTTTGCTCATTTCTCTTTGCAGGTTAATCAGCTCAAACTGGACCAATGCAAAATTTACGAAGCTAATCGAAAGGTGATAGATGACTGCATGGGATTCTACAACAGCACGAACATCACTAAACAGCAGGAGGTACTGCTAGACGGCTCATACACTCACTTGCAGAGGATGATTGATGACTGCAAGGCCAAAGAAGAGAAGTTACAAAGGCAGCATTTCAATGGCTTAAGGCTCATAGCTCACCTATAGGATGTGCTTAGTTCTTTGCCCGATGGAAATAACTAGTTATTGTAACAAGCTATGTAATTTTGATCAAGTGTCTATATCGAGCACTATTTCCCCTAGCTTAACTCAAGGTTTTTGTAATCTCCCCCAGCATTTTGTAACAATGTCTCTTTTCTAATACATTCCCAAAGCTTTTATGGAAAAAAAATAAAAAAAAGAGAAAAAAAAACCTAGGGGTTTTACTACTTTTCCTTACAGGTGAATCAACTAAAGCTGGATCAACGCTGGGTCTATGAAGCCAGCTTCAAGGTGCTCTTGGACTGCATGAGTTTCTACAACATCGCCAATATAAACAAATAGCAAGAGGTACTTTTTGATGGATCATATACACACTTACAGAGAATGTTGGATGAATGTCGAGCGGATGGGGAAAGATTAAGGAGGCTACACAGTAATGGTATTCGGCTAGTCGCCCACCTGCACGAGTTCCTGATTACCCTGACAAATTAGAACCTCCACTAAGATTGTAATTTTGAACACCAAAGATTTTGTATCTATTGATCGAACTATACCCCTTGTGGTAGTCCTTTGTAATTGTGCTTCTTCTTTAATATAATTTTGTTCTCGCCCTTTATGGTAAAAAAAACCTAGGGGTATTGGGAATGCAAGGCAGAGGGAGATAAGGGCACGTCCGCACGGCGGGGATAGAACCCCAGCCAGTCGTCATCATTTTGTCTTCATGCGGAACTGCAGCCAACATTATTTTGCGTACGTTCTTCAACGCAGCGGGGGTAGAAGAGCGATTTTCCAACTCTGCCGATTTCGAAAGAGTTGAGAACCTTGGGTGTAGTTTGTTGATGAAAGCAAGTTTGTGTTTTACCCCAGCCCGTGCGGATCTGCTCTAAGATTTTTGAACTATATGCTACTGGGTTGAGGTTGGTCACAAACATAGCGGAACTGATCAACAATCTGCCTAGTGACTATGACTAAGATGGAAGTGATGCTTTGTTCATTTTTGGTGTTGTCTGTGTATATGAGACTCATCAGAAACTCATTGTGAGCTCATTGTATCCAAGTTCATGGTTTTATTACCATTCAACAGTTTTTTGGTGTTGTATTTATCAGTCACCTTGGTCGAAGGACTCAGATTTTGTAATTTTGCTCTCTCTTTAATATAATACATCTCGCGCCTTGTTACGGTTTTAGAAAAAAACCTAGGGGTCTTAAAGCAACTAGAGTGAAGTAATATTTTCACCATAAAACTTTCTTTAGAGTGTAAGTGGACGAGCCCTAGGAGCATAACCTAACAACCCCTACCTATCGCCTCGCCCGTGGTTGGCGACATAACCTAACAACCCCTACCTGTAGCCTCGCCCACTATGGCGGCATAACCTAACAACCCCTACTTGTCGCCTTGCCCGCGGTTGGTGAGGCGAGTGTCTAATCACCTGCATGGACACTCATATCTCCCACTCTCCCTCATTCAATGCATTGGCATCCGGTCCACCAGGGGGTACCACCTCTCTCATCTGCGACAACTTGGTATCCCCCTCTCAGCAGTCTCTGAACAGAGCTCATTCCTCTCTACTAATTGAAGCCCAATTTTGCGAGTTTCTCCACGGCCTCCCGAATAACATCGCACAGACTCTCGAGGAAGCCCGTAACTTCAGGCACAATGAAGGCTGAATCCCGTTTCTTAAAGCACAATGAAGGCTTCTTCTGCCAACAATCGCCACCGAGGAGCCAGTGCGTGAGTAACAGGGGGTTGCTCAAGAGTCTTCCAATGGACAACCTTCCCCCTTTCCCAAGGGTGATGACAAAAACAAAGGCTCAGACTTTGCTGCTGCTGATAGCCAAGGACCTGCTGGGGGAGGTAAGCCTCGAGTTGTCCTTTTTGCTGTTCAAGTTAGGAAAACTCAGGCTGATCTTGAGAACAGAGCTCTGATAGGCTTGCTAGCGGGATCAAGGCAACCCCCTGATCCTTGAGAGGTTGGATCAGAAAGCACTAGGGAATCCTGGGTGCCGAGGTTGAAACCATCCAAGCGTTAAGTCTGCTGAAATGGCTTTTACACTTCTAAGCTCTAGCTCATGGCTAATTAGGAATTCGCCTCTTAGTCTATTTAAATGGGATAAAGATTACAATCCGGAGAAGGATTCGTTAACTCATTTTCCTGTATGGGTAGAGTTCACTAATTTACCTATGCATTACCATGGTCATTTACAAACTATTGGAGACCAGCTCAGGGAGGGTGCTAGGTGGTAGACCAAAAGGGGAGTTCATCCCAGCCTGGCATCTGCAAGTGCTCATTGAAATGGATATATCAAAGGAGTTACCTCAGAGCATGACTATAATGCTTGATGATGGGGAGACTTTTGATCAACCTGTGTTGTACAAATATCTGCCAAATGTGTGCTTCCATTGTGGAGCAAAGGGGCATTTTGTTAGAGACTGTCCCATAAAAAATCCCCCTCAGGAAGTAACCCCAAACGCTCTGACTAACCCCAGACCTGACAATGGTAGACCTCATAAAGGTACCACGATCCCTAGTCCCATGGAGAGAAATGCAGACCTCAAGAATAAATTCAAAAATGCTAATAAATTTTCCCTACTAGCAACTCTCCCAGAATGGGAAGACTCGGAAGTTGTTGAATCAATTGCCATCGAGTCAGATGATGAAGATGAATCTCTCTAGAGACTAGAGAAAAAAGTAAACAACATGGACATGGAAATGCCGCTTGACCTCAACAAGGTAATCCCCTCGTCAGACCTCAACAAAGAGAACATAGACCCCAAACCGTCTAAGCCTTCCTCCCAAACTCCAATGGACATACAAAAAGACAATAAGAGAGCCCACACAGTAGTGTCTCAGAGCTCTGCCAAAAATGGGCAGGGGAAGCCAAAGAAAGAGAAGAAATGTATCAAATGAAGATAGTCTCCTAGAATGTGAAGGCGTTATCTGACCCCACCAAAGCTCAGAAAGTGAGATAGTGGCTCTTCAACAATCCTGTAGACGTAGTCAGCCTTCATGAAATCAAAATTGCAGGGGTAGAGTTGGACCAGAGAGTCAAGATAGTTGCTGACAAGACATGGAGGCACTCTCAGCATCAAAAAGGAGTAGGAGGCATAGCTCTAGGTGTTCCCTCAGACTGAAAGATCGACCTAAATAAATCCCGAGAGGTGACCATTGGGTCTCTATCTTTATAGAGGAACCAACCCCTTGCTTAATTCTCTCGATCTATGCAGCTGGCTCTCAAAATGATAGGACCAAGCTCTGGGATTTGTTGTCTCACATAAGGAAAAACGTTATCATGGTGGGAGACTTCAACACGGTAGAGCCTACAGATGACAAATTCAAGAGAAGAGGACTCACAGTGGCAGGTAGGGAGAAGGCAGTGTTGGACCAGCTAAAGTATTAGCTAGATCTTTGGGACATAGGAACCCAAGGAGAGTTCACATGGAAAAATTACTCTCAAGGGGAAAACAGTAGGAAAGATAGGCTTGACAGGTGTTATGTTAGCCTCCCTCTTGCTAACCTCTCCAACATTCTCAAGGCGAAGACTAGGATGACATCTTGCTGCTCTGATCACTACCCCTTAATAGCCACCCTTGACAACAAGGTCACCAAAATTAGAAATCAGTGGTTCCACACTGACCCTAATTTTTTCAAACTCTAAGAAGTGCAAAATATCATCAATGATTTTTGGATTCAACAGTTCTCCAAATAACTTAAGCCGGCTAAGGCCTGGGGTCTCGCTATAAAAGAAACTCAACTTAATCTTGGTAGGATAAGGAAAGAGGTCACAGAGATTAGAAGAAAAAGAAAGGACAATATCTATGAAGATCTATCCATCTAAAAACCTTGGCCAGTACTAACTCTAAGATTCAAGCACATATCACAACCCTCAGACACAAACTTCGAGAGGAAGAAGATCTTGCTCTTCTTCACTCCAAAATTTTCTTCAAGGACTGGTGGGCAAGCAAGATTGATAGACCCACCAAGGAAATTTTCTTCAGGAACTGGTGGGCGAGCAAGATTGACAGACCCACCAAGGAAATGTTTATAATCATGAGAAAGAAACACCAAAAAGACTCTGTCTCCTTTCTTGTCACAGATTCAGGTACTGCAACCTCATCTGAAGAGAACACAGAAGTAGCTAAAACTCACTTTGCCAGTCTGTTTAGCCCCCCTGAAATAATTGACAATGATATTATCAAGGCTAGGAATGAGCTCTAGATAGCTAGGCACAGGGTCATCCCTATGAATGAGGCTGTGAAACTGGACTCGAACATCTCTATAAAGGAGATCAAGGTGGCCATTGGGGGGCCATTGAAGCACTAAATCTAGGCAAAACTCCAAGGATTGATGGGCTACCAATAGATTTTTATCAAAACTTTAAGGATATGCTAGCCCCCATCCTTCTTCTAGTTTGGGAAGAATATGTCAATTACAAGGCTCTTCCTGCTCCCATCAACAGTGGAATCATCAAACTTCTTCACAAGAAAGGCCCTAAGGAAATTTTGTCCAATTGGAGACCCCTCACCATGGTAACATCGGCCTATAAAATCTTTGCCAAAGGTGTTGCAAACATGATAATGCCCTCTATCATGAAGTGGCTCTACAGGGAACAAAAACGCTTCATCAAGGGGAGAAGAATATTGGAAGCGGTCATTTGTCTCTAGGAGGAGATTGATCATGCAAAAGAGACTAAGCAGGACTATGTTTTCTTCAAAATCGACTTTCACAAAGTTCATTTATCATAGAAAGCTTACTGATGATGGGATTTGGTAGGATTCTAGTTAGTATTGTGGAAACCCTACTAGGAAATGCGAGAGCAAGGGTAGCCATTAATAGCGGTTTATCTGGTCTGTTTAATCTCTCCAGGACTGTTTGGCTAGGCTGTGTCCTTGCTCCTTTACTATTTTCAATCTCAACAAATGGGTTTAATTGCCTAGTTAAAGACAGAATGGACGAAGGGTTCATAAAAGGAAGGTCAGGGATCAGTTTTCCACCAAGCTCAACAGATGGCTAGGATTCCAAGCCTCCATGGCAGGTAGAGCCGTGGTAGTGAAGCACTTCCTAATGGCATATGTTTTGTACTTCCTCTCCTATTGGAGGCCACTTGATATCCACCTCAAAGACATCATGAAGGTATGCAAAAATTTTCTTTGGTCAGGTGACCTCAACAAGAAGGGAGAAGTCAAGGTAGGGTGGAAAGTGTGTTGTCTCCCAAAAGAATCTCGAGGGCTGGGGATCACAAACATTACCAAATGGACAGACAAAGTAGCTATCAAGACCATAGTAAGAGCCCTTGAAGAGCCCGAGCATGAGTGGGCCTCCTTACTCTTCAGACACTTATCAAAGTTCCGTGTCAAAAAGACAGCAAAAAGTGGGTGAACTTCCCCTGGTTCACAGTCTTTTTCGGCCCTCAACCCTTCATCCCAAAAGGATCTAACCTCCTCAAATCCCTATGGGCAACATGGAGCATATATAGAGGGCTCATCAGAGTTGACTGGGACAACAAATGCTCTCTCCCCATCAGAAGCATAGACTCAGTATGGCTACCCATAGCCCCCATCCCACCAATCACACAAAGAGAGTGCAAAACATCAAGAAGAGTACATATCAAGGGCATTAGAACATGGTAGGATTTATGGAAAAAGGCAGAGCACAGATGGGCGTCCAACATAGAGCTCCATGCTAGGTTTAATTTACTTCCGTGGGAATTTAAACTCATCAGTAACAGGATCAACTTGTTCCCCAAGGAATAGTACTAGACCCTTGCCATGGAAGACTCTCCTTCAACTAAAAGTGTATACTGGAGAGGAGGATTCAAGATGCAGCACCCTCTTGATATTCTCTCTTGCCTCCCTACTCCCTTGCATGTCACTCTTAATAAGAGATGGAAAGTTAACTATACTAAACAATAATGGAATTTCAAGTTTATTAACATTTGAAATCGAGGAATTTAGGCAAAGCACTCGGTCTTATTATGGTTATATCTGCACAAATCCATCTAGATGAGGGAAAAAAGAGCAGTTGCAGGATTGGCAAATGGTATGTGTGTCAAGTGCAAAAGGGGAATTGAAAATGTTTAGCTTATTTTCTATGACTGTTTAAAGAGTCTCAGAGTATTAAAAACCTTGGTAACTGCTCTCGATTTTACTCCTAATTGGAAACAACTTACGCTAGCTGACTTCATAGGCACTTTTTTTAGTCTTTGGAATAAAATCAGAGCAGAATTTTTTTGGATCATGTGGGTTGACAGAAACAAAAAAATCTTTGACCAGGCTTACCAGACACCAAGTCTGAGAAAATTGTTTTGTTTTGTTAATCTGCAAGCAAAGCAAATCAAGTTGGACAAGGTTACCCTATACAATCTTGAGTATAAAGTCTTGCTCGACCGCTAGGAGTATTACACAAAAGCTGACCTCAACAAAGCACATGAATTAATAGTGAACGGCTCGATTGACCACCTCAGAAACATATTGGACAAGTGTCGGGCAGAAGGCAAAACTACAAGGAGGCTGTGGTGGAATGTAATTAGGCTAATGAAGATTTTGGATGAGACCCTAAACTCCTAGTAATGTATATATCATCATGGTTGCACCTAATCTTCTTGAAATTTAATTGTAACAGTCCATCTGGTAGTACATCCAAAGCCCATGGGGGCGATGTAGCTTTTGTAATGTTGTAATTTTGCCTTTTTTATTAATATAACTCTGTTGCCTTTTATGGAAAAAAAAAACTAGGGGTCTCTTGAAGTGGATAGAGAACCCTAGAGCTTAGGAGCCTAAGCTATGGAAGCATAACCTAACAACCCCTACCTATCGCCTTGCCAGCGGTTGGCGAGGCAAGCGTCTAATCACCTGCATGGACACTCATATCTCCCACTCCCCCTCATTCAATGCATGGGCATCTGGTCCGCCAGGGGGTACTACCTCTCTCATCTGCGACAACTCAGTATCCCCCTCTCCACAGTCTCTGAACAGAGCTTCGTCCTCTCTATAGTTTCGTGAGCTTCTTCACAGCCTCCAGAAGAACATCGCACAAAATCTCAAGAAAGCCCATGTCTTCAGGCACAATGAGGGCTTCTTCTCCCAACAACCCGCTATCGAGGAGCTAGTGTGCCAGTATCAGGGGGCTGCTCAAGAGTCTTTTGGTGGACAACCTTCCCCCTTTCCCCAGGGTGATGACAAAAACAAAGGCTCAGACTCTGCTGCTGACAGCCAAGGAACTACTGAAGGAGGTAAGCCTTGGGTTGTCCTTTTTGCTGTTCTAGGAAAACTCGCGTTTATCTTGAGAACAGAGCTTTGATAGGCTTGCTAGCAGGGCCGAGGCCACCTGCTGAATCCTTGAAAGGTTGGATTAGAAATCACTGGGGAATCCTGGGTGCCGAGTTGAAACCATCCAAGCGTTACCTAAGAATCAACACATATTTGTGTTTAAGTCTACTAAAATGGCTTTTATAGCTCTAAGCTTTGGTTCATGGCTAATAAGGAACTCACCTCCTAGTCTATTTAAGTGGGACAAAGACTACAATCCGGAGAAGGAGTCGTTAACCCATTTTCTTGTATGGGTAGAGTTCACTAATTTACCTATGCATTATCGTGGTCACTTAAGAACTATCAGAGACCAGCTTGAGAGGGTGTTAGGTGGTAGCCCGAAAGGGGAGTTCATCCCAGCCTGCTCGCATCCGCAAGTGCTCATTGAAATGGATATATCAAAGGAATTACCCCAGAGCATGACTATTATGCTCGATGATGGGGAGACATTTGAACAACCTCTGCTATACAAATATCTGCCAAATGCTTGCTTCCACTGTGGAGAAAAGGGTCATTTTGTTAGAGACTTTCCCATAAAAACCCACCCTCAGGAAGTGACCCCAAACGCTCCGACTAACCCCAGACCTGACACTAACAAGAGAAATAGTAGACCTCAGAAAGGTACCACGGTCCCTAGTCCCGCGGAGAGAAATGCAGACCTCAAGACTAAGTTCAAAAATGCTAATAGGTTTTCCCTACTAGAAACTCTCCCAGAATGGTAAGACTCGGTAGTTTCTGAATCTATTGATACCTATTCAGGTGATGAACATGAATCTCCCCAGAGGCTAGAAAAACAAGTAAACAACATGGACATGGAAATGTCACTAGACCTCAACAAGGTAAGCCCCTTGTCAGACCCCAACAAAGAAAACATAGACCCTAAACCGTCTAAGTTCTCCTCCCAAACCCCAATGAACATACAAAAAGACAATAAGAGAGCTCACGCTGCAGTGTCTCAGAGCTTTATGAAAAATGGGTAGGGGAAGCCAAGGAAAGAGAAGAAAGGTATCAAATGAAGATAGTCTCCTAGAATGTGAAGGGGTTATTTGACCCCACCTAAGCTTAGAAAGTGAGACAGTGGCTCTTCAACAATCCTATAGACGTAGTCAACCTTCAAGAAATCAAAAATGCAGGGGTAGAGTTGGACCAGAGACTCAAGATAGTTGCTGACAAGACATGGAGGCACTCTCTGCATCAAAAAGGAGTAGGAGGCACAGCTCTAGGTGTTTCCCTCGACTGGAATATTGACCTAAATAAAAGGGTGAGAGGTGAGCATTGGGTCTCTATCTTTATAGAGGAACCACCCCCCTACTTAATTGTCTCAGCTGGCTTCAAAACGATAGGATCAAGCTCTGGGATTTGTTGTCTCACATCAGGGAAAGCGTTATCATGATGGGAGACTTCAACATGGTCAAATCTACTGATGACAATTTCAAGAGAAGAGGACTCACAGTGGTAGGCAGGGAGAAGGCAACATGGGACTAGCTAAAGTCTCATCTAGATCTATGGGACATAGTAACCCAAGGAGAGTTCACCTGGAAAAATTACTCTCGAGGGGAAAAAAATAGAAAAGCTAGACTTGACAGGTGTTATGTTAGCCTCCCTTTAGCTAACCTCTTCAACAGGCTCAAGGTTAGCTAAAACTAGGATGACATCTTGCTGCTCTGATCACTACCCCCTAATAGCCACTCTTGATGACAAGGTCCCCAAAATTAGAAACCAGTGGTTCCACACTGACCCTAATCTGTTCAAACTTGAGGAAGTTCAAAATATCATCAAGTCTATTTGGATTCAGCAGTTCTCCAAAGGTCTTAAGCCGGCTAAAGCCTAGGGTCTTGCTGTTGAAGAGACTCAATTTGATCTTGTTAGGATAAGGAAAGAGGTCATAGAGATCAGAAGAAAAACAAAGGAAAATATCTATGTAGATCTGATCCGCCTTGAAACCTCGGCCAGTACTGACTCTAAGATTCAGGCACAAATCACAACCTTCAAACACAAACTCCGAGAGGAAGAAGATATTACTCTTCTTCACTCCAAGATTTTCTTCAGGGGCTGGTGGGCGGGCAAGATTGACAGACCCACCAAGGAAATGTTTAAAATCATGAGAAAGAAACACCAGAAAGACTCTGTCCCCCTTCTTGTCACAGAATCAGGTTCTGCAACCTCAACTGAAGAGAACACAGAATTAGACAAAACTCACTTTGCCAATCTGTTTAGCCCCCCCGAAATAATTGACAATGATATTGTCAAGGCCAGAAATGAGCTCTGGAGAGCTAGGCACATGTTGAAAGCCTAGGTGAATCAACAGTGGGACGACCAGAGGGCTAGAGGTGGAATCCATTTAATGTTTACCTAAGAACCACTTTCTTTTTGTCTTCAGAGAGCCTGAGATGGCATTCCAATCCCTGAGCTACGGGCAATGGGTCATTCGTAATTCTCCACTTTGTCTGTTTCGATGGAACAAGTCCTTCAACCTAGAGACTTCTGCTTCGAGGAACTACCCAGTGTGGGTAGAATTCCCCAATTTACCCATGCACCTCTACAACCACCTTGGACCCATTGCAGGGGATTTAGGTAAAGTTCTAGGAGGCAGACCACCGGGACAAGATTTTTACAACCCTACCTGGCACCCCCAAGTCCTTATGGAAATGGACATTTCCAACCCATACATGCTCCCTTCCTCTCTTGAAATCTCCATTGATGATGGCGACGTGCTTGATTAGGCCATTGGATATAAATACCTGCTTGACATCTTCTTCCTCTGTGGAAAGCGAAGTCATTTTGCGAGGAATTTACCTAGCAAGGCACCTCCCAAGGCCTCTCCAACCCCCCCTCAACCCCCTTCTGACCCGCCTCCCAAGGAGGCTGATGAGGGTTCTGAGAGCAAGAATAAAGGCAAGGCACACCAGCCGAACAACAAGTCTTTCTCGGCTAAGAAGCAAGCCCCTATCGTAAATCTTTCCATCTTAGCAGATTTGCTATTCTAGCTTGGATTTAGGAGTATGTCGATTGGGATATAGAAGATTCGGGTGAATTGATTCCTCCCACCCAAGTGTAGGAACCTGCTCCAACGTCTAGACTAGAAGCTGAGGTCAACTCGATGGATAATCAAGATTCGCCAGACCTTAACAAAGAAAATATGGCAATTGGTGAGGTCACCCCAACCCCCAGTCTCTTATGGTCCCTCCTCCATGGAGGTTCTTAAGGATAATAAAAGGAGCCATGCTCATTAGGAAAAATATGAACCCCAAAAGAGCCTTGTAAGGATCCCTAATTTTAAGGGATTAAGGCTAAAAATGTGTGTGGTTTAGGAGACAAGGCCATTGAATGAAGGTATTCTCATAGGCTTTTTTTAAGGCTGTCATAGGCTTTTTGTAGGTTGAAATAGAGGCTAGGGAGGGAGGATAGGTACATTCTCTCTCTACCCAAAAGAGTGGTGGTCCTTATGACAATAACTACCCTCCCCCCTTTCTTTTGTCACATCATCAAGGACGTCCATAGCCTCAGCCCAAAAAAGCACTTTTTAAAAAAAGATTAAAAAAAACCTCACTTTTACTCAAAACTTCTCCCCAACCTATATGTATACCCAAAAATCAATTTTCTCTCTCAAAATCTCACAGCTAGACCAACAAAGTATGAAAATTTTCACCTTTTTTTTATTTCCCTCCAAAATCACTCCCCTCTATCTCACTCCTCTCTCTCTCTCTCTCTCTCTCTCTCTCTCTCTCTCGCTCCTACTTTTCAGCACACACTCTTCCTCCTTCCCTCTCTCACTCCTCTCCCTCTCTCTTCTCTTTCCTACTATTCAGCACACACTCTTCCTCCTTCCCTCTCTTTGTTGCAGATCCACTTTATAGCTTTGTTTTAGCTCTCCCCCCCATGGACCTCCACTCCATAGCCCTCCTCTCCACTCCGTAGCTCTCTTGCAGCTCACCACTGCAAACTATACCATTATGATAGGAAAATGGATCATGGTCCTTTTTCTATTGCATGTTTACCTTTGATCCCATCTCTTGACTTCTGTTACCGGGGGATGGGGGAGTTTGGGGGCAATGCCTTGAAAGTCTGAAAATAGATGAATTTTGGGATATGATTTTGTATGTATTTTTAGTCAAAATTGGATGATATTCACCATGTGATTAGGAGTGTCTTGATACTCACTTTTGTATCAGGGACTGACATACATTGCGTCTATGGTAAGTAATAAGGACTTTGATTTAGCGAGATTTGTCCATGAATATAGCTTTCTTCTTTGAACAAACAATTCTTCTTTAACCACTACGAATCAATTACCAATTTGTAAGAGATTATAGTATAGCAATAAAAAGAAAATCTACTTTTACACAATAAATTCATGATAGATATGGGAGCCAATCTGAGAGATACCCCTCCCCAGGGGTCTATGCACAAAATACACAATTTACACCTTTATACAAATTCCCATATACAATTTTCATTATACATAAGAGTTGCGGAAGCATTTGCATAGGAGAGGCATTCTCAGCAGCCAACCTAGCATGGAGTTTAGGCCATGAGCCAGACAGCATTTAGAGGCAGCTAGCGACTAGTGCAACCTTTGAATGCGTGTTATGGTTGAAAGCATACTCAAGAAAAAAATAATAATTGAAGGGGATCGAGGAGCACCACAGACGGAGAGTGAGAGAGAGAGAGAAGGAGACAGACACACGATGTGGGTGGGGAGACTGTGAAGTGACAGCTCCCCCTATACAGTATACTCACTATAAGTATAGGGTAACAGTGGGCGGGCGCCCATGACCTGGGCGACCGGTCAAGGCACATAGGCCTTAACCCCAACAACCTCCCACTTAAAGGCCAATGTGCCTTTAAGCAAGATTTACTAGTGTACAACTAATAGAAGGTGAGAGATTCTCTCAACCTATGCCCACTGACTCTCGATGAGCTAGTGCATCCGGCTCTACTGATAGACAAACATCCCGCTGCGGAAGCCACACAGAGCTAGCTCCAAGCTCTGCAAATAGTCTATAAGAGTTCATGCACTCCTGCAAGTATCGGTCCAATACCTGCAAACCTCCCCTATGCTCTATGCCGAGATCAGTCATCGAACGACTGATCAATCCTGCTGCAAATGCTCCCACTGCAGCTGCTATGTCGGGCCTCGAGATCAACATCTCGTACATAAGGACACCGAACGTTGATGCAACCCTGGCAACCTCTGCCACCTCCAACTCAGAACTCAACTCATGGCAATCATGTCCCCTATCATAGAGACCATGGCACTCTGACTCCGAGCTCTGGAGTGAATCCTCGTGCCCACCACATATCACATGTGTACCAAGAGTATCCATATGTCCTGAATCTGCATCAAGCTCTGGCATAAGCATATCAAGAAATGACTCCACAATAGCCGACATCTCAGCATCCATGTGAGTCATCTCTGTCATCACCTCTGATGACTCATCTTGCTGTGACTCACTAGAGCTGTCCCGCTCTACCTGTGCATCCGTAGACGCAACCTGCACAACAAGGTCACTGCTCTGCACTCCATGCAAAGCATCCTGCAACCCACAAGCAAAAGAGACTCGCCTGCTCTTTCGCTCTCTACTTGGCTGCATGATCACAGAGACAACACCGTCTCTCTCGTGATCCACATGCAATGGGTAACCTGTACCACTCCTGGCACCTCTCGCAATCACTAGCGAACCCAAATGCATCACAAAATCTCGCTCTCGTAGCGAAATCTGGCATCCACAATCTCTAAGCTGACCAATCGAGATCAAACTCACTGTCAAATCTGGTACATAGCGCACATGTCGTAACAAGTAAGATGCACCACTCGGTAATGACAGTCTCACATCTCCTGCACCTGCTATCGCATGCATCGATCCATCGGTCAAACGTACACTACCAAGCATCCCGCTAGAATAGCTACAAAACCATGCACGATGCGGCGTGACATGAAACATAGCATCTGCGTCTGGCAACCACTGCGAAGGGAGTGCACCATCCACATGTATAGCATCTCGTGCATAGCTCGAGGTAAAAGTGACATCCCCGTCACTAGTATACTCCGACACTACATCTGCCTCAACTGTCAAAGCAACTGAGTCCATGGCATCACTACATACATCTCTGAGACTGCCATGTCTCCTACGATGTCGCATACGATGAAAACAATGCCGTCTAACGTGTCCAGAATGACCACAATACCAACATGTCACCTGTCGGCATACTCGTGAATGTACATGTCTCACACGAGTCCTTGATGACTCATATCTATCATACATATCATGTAATCTGCGCCAAAGTGCTCTCAAAGTAGCCTCATACATAACAAGAGCATATACAAATTCCGCAAGGTGCAAAGAGAGTGTAGATAGTGCCATCTCCTCTAGCTCCTACCACTGATCGTCAGACATGTTTGAAGGTCTACCTACATCACCACTCAATGGTCGATGCAACCCTCGCTGTGTCAATGCATCAAGCATACACTCTCTCCATGCTGCAAAGTCTGACCCATCAAACATGCACATTTCGGAGAGATCATAATCTGAGCGATCACCTGTCTCTGCCATGAGCACAGTATAGCAAACTAGAAAGCAAAACCACCTCACCAACAACACCTAGAAACTGTCTACAAATATGGCCAGAAACACAATGTAAAACCTGTGAGACACACTCCAAAATAGAGCTCCCGCAATGTCAATACAAGCCTGACATGCTCTAGTATCACACTGCAATCTGTGAGCTAATCACCAAGCCCACACTATGCGGTATCGATGCATACACACGCACAAGAGCTCCCGCAATGTCAATACAAGTCTCGCATGCTCTAGTATCACACTGCAATCTGTGAGCTAATCACCAAGCCCACACTGTGTGGTATCGATGCATACACACGCACAAATCTCCCACCTGCAAGAGAACACCGCACGCAAATGCTGAGTGCAACCCACAATCTCTACCTAGATCGCATAAATGATACGCATAAAACTCCTGGGAAAATTTCGCCAGAGTTTCGACGTACAATGGCTATCAACACAAAATAACCATTGTCCTGCAAGCTCAATACAATGAGCAATCAATGCGCATCAAACTACACTCAATATACATGCATAAGCTCTGCAAAACTATGGCAAACAATGCTCGCGATCACAAGACTTTCCCACCTGAGAGCAAACCATTGTCTCAAGCAAAGAAAGATACACAACTCCTCACTCTTGCGAGAGTGGATACAAAAACACAAAACTGTGTACAAACTGACAAAATCTGTCAAAGTGAGAGTAAACACTCGATCACAAACTATGGTGAGAATCTGGGAAAAATCTGACAGAATTTCCCCTCAAAACTAAGCAAAAAACTCAAGTACAATCTCTACCATAAACCATAACAATACTCAATGCCAATGAGTAGAAATGCCAAAATGGCTCCACATTTTCACATACAATGGCAATCCGCACTCAACGTACATCAACGGAGTGACTGCGCATAAGCAAACGCCAAAAGATTTGCAATCCGGAAACTTGATCAATGCGAAAACAATGCTCTCAAGAGAGCTTACCGGCACTTGAAAGTACTCGCCAAAATGAATATATAATGGGCATCAACCATGTGCCATAACCATATGCAAACCATCCGCAAAGACCATGAATCCAAGCACAAAATCACTGCCAAAGTATTTTGTGAAAACCAGTGAAAGAAGCTCCACCTGTGTGCTCCAAAAACCTGCGTCTCTCAAGAGACCGCTTCGGTGGTGTGTAAACGCCTCCGTACTTCGTTGCCCAAGTCTACCAAAAAACCCTCAAACCACAAGCTTAACACAAGCTGCAATTGCATCTTCAGCTCAGAATTTATGCACTCAACTTCAAGCATCTCCCGTGCTTCCAAAAGTGCATCAGCAGACTCGCACACAATGCGACAACAGAAAATCTGGAATTTCTGTATACAGTCAGTCTGAGCTGAATATCAGCAAAACGGTGAGGAATTTGCAAAAAGTTTCTTCTGCAAAGTTGTAGACCACGTCGAAATGGATGGGCTTATCAAACAGAATTCTCAGATTTGCATTCTACAAGGAGAAAAATGAATCTGAAAACAGTGCTGCTACGCACACAGTTTTAGGGCAGCACCTTCACTTACACACAATCTTCCACACTCCTTTCTGAGCTTCCACAAGAGCATACATCACTCTCAACTGAGCTCACAAGCTCCCATTGCATTCTCACAAAGCTTCTAAGCTTTCTTAATCTCTCTACCGTCGAGAGCGAGCGAGCTATCGCCTCGAAGCTCTCAAAGCCGTCGTGCTCTCCGCGGTCACCATAGCTCTGATACCAATTGAAGGGGATCGGGGAGCACCACAGATGGAGAGTGAGAGAGAGAGAGAAGGAGACACACACACGATGTGGGTGGGGAGACTGTGAAGTGACAGCTCCCCCTATACAGTATACTCACTATAAGTATAGGGTAACAGTGGGCGGGCGCCCATGACCTGGGCGACCGGTCAAGGCACATAGGCCTTAACCGCAACAATAATGTGGAGGGTGAATATATGTGTACACCGCATTGCACAAATAAAGAAAGAGAGATATAGTGGAGGGTGAAATAGAGTGCGCAGAGACACAAAAGAATGACAACAAAGAATCTTTAAATGCCCCATCTATATGAAATAGACAACAATGTATTAATGTAATATCAAAATTTGGGTATACTATAACATTAAAAAAAAGTATAACAAAATAACTAGCAAAGCACGGACCCTATGGATTGACCGATCCACCTATCCACTTCTCCTCTACTATGGACATAGAGAATTTCACTTTGCCAGGATTGAGCCATGTGACACCTCCAACCTATATGAGCCAGATATAGACTGAGGCCGCTTCGTCTCCCTTCATGAACGTGAGCTCTAAAACGATCTTAAAAACTAGCTGGTAGGGTATCAACACCAACCATACCAGTTTAGGTGCCACGCCTCTTCGATGCCCATCATCCAGTATTTAGGCAAAGCCAAGGCAAAATCTTTGACGTGCTAGCCGAGTAGGTTTTTCAATCACCGACGCACTAACCGTGTAGATGAGTCTAACAAAAAAGAAGACCTAGGCAACACCCTCGATCCAGCAAAGCCCCATGTCAACGACCTTTATCTAAGGCTAAGTGATGTAGATGATCCTAGTCTTGTAGCGACCCTGCCATGAGAAACATAACACATGAGTCCAATCACAAATGCATCTTCCATATGCACAAACAATCTTTTCTAGGCAGTCAGACTATACTGAGGGTCTCTACCCCTACACGTCTACCATAAACCATCCAAATCACTTCATGAACCAATATCAAAACCATAAATCATAAAGGAGGAACAAAGTTCTAGAGAATCACAACAAAGAAGAGAGAACTTATTACGTATGAAGGCCAGACGAGATCATCTGTGTTATACTTGTCTTGATCCTGACCATCGGTCCAAAGATTTTTCATTTAACACTTCAAGCTTCACATGATTGGTGGACAATTATGAACCCAAAAACTTCAACTCAAATTGGAATTTTAGAAATTTTAGATCTAGACTGCCTACAACTCAACGAAACTTCAATCAGCAAAACTTTAATCAAAATCAAGGGAACTTTAGACCAGGCAATCTATCTTTTGTCTAAAACGAACCGCCGTCTGCCAACAACAACAAATGGGAATTACTTTAACCGTCAACCTTATCCAGGAAAAGGAGGAAATCAAAGACCTCAAGTTAATAGAGCTCAAGGTGTTAGAGACAAAGGGAATCAAGAAAATGCGTATGCTCATTCTGCAATTGAACATCAGGGAGAGACTGAACAATTTTCAGTAATTCAAACCCCAACAAAGTATCAAGGTATCCATTTTACCTTGTTGATTGATTCTTGCAGCACACATACTTTCATACCTCTTAGGTGCATTAGAAACCTCATTTTGCTTGAACACCCTGATTCAGACCTTATAGTGAAATTAGCTACGGGTAGGAAGGTTAAATCTTCTACTTTAGCAGGTAACTTGAATTTTGTTTTGTATGCACAACACTTTTGCAAACTTCAGAGTCTTATCCATAAGTGTCTATGATGAAATCCTAGGAATGGATTGGCTTAAGGCCAATGATGCTCACATACATTGTAAAGATGCTTCATTGACTTTTGTAAATAACCAAAACTCTAGAGTTACAATTACTGGGAAATGGGGGAAACCTAAACTCAAACTAGTGAACTTTACCAAAATTATGAAGAGTCATAAGAAGAATGAAATTATTTACCCAGTAAAGCTTAACCCTACGAAGAAGAATCTAGATTCACATGAACCCAAATGTCTAACAAAATTTGATGATGTGTTTCCTAAAGAACTTTCACAGTTTATCGCCTAAGCATAAAGTTTCTCATGCAATAGAGCTTATTCCAAGAGCTCAAGTAGGCCTTACAAAATGTAAGTACCTAAGTCTGTGGAACTCAAGGAGCAACTTACTCAACTTCTTGAACAAGGCTTCATTTGACCCAGTGTTTCTCCTGTTTCTCCATGGAGAACTCCTGTTCAAGGATGGTACTCTATATCTTTGCATTGATTATCGTGGATTGAATCATGTAACAATCAAGAATAAGTATGAAATACCAAGGATTGATGAGTTACTTGATTGATAACATGGAGCTTCTATCTTCACAAAAATTGATCTTAAGTTAGGGTATTACCAAATCCGAATCAAGGAGGAGAATATACCAAAGATAGGATTCAACATTTGTTTTGGACATTATGAATTTACAATTATGCCTACTGGACTTACAAATGCTCATGCAAGTTTTAATCGTCTTATGACCAATGTGTTTTTAGAGCATCTTCATGATTTTGTTCTTGTCTTCTTTGATGATATCTTGGTTAACTCAAGAAATAGAGAAGAACACAAAAAACATGTGCAATGAGTACTTGAACTTCTACATCAAAATCAACTTTATGCTAAGGGTAGTAAATGCACCTTCTTCACTGACAAGGTGGATTATTTGGAATTTATTGTATCCAAGGATGGTGTTTCTACTGATCTAAGTAAGATCAAAGTTGTTGTAGCTTGACCTACCCCGAAATTAGTAAAAAAAGTATGTGGTTTTGTTGATCTAGCAGGATGGTATCGTACTTTTATTGAAGGCTATGCTAAGATTGCATCTCCATTGACTAATTCATTTAAGAAGGCTAAAGTGTTTCCTTGGAATGAACGTGCTCAAGCTAGCTTTGAGAAACTCAAAATAGCTTTGGTGAATGCTCCAACTTTACACCTTCCAGACTTCTCAAAGACATTCATTGTGCACACTGAAGCAAGTGGATAAGCAATCAATGGCGTTCTATTTCAAGAAGGAAGTCCAATAGCTTATGAATCTTGTAAGTTACAAACGCATGAGTTGAATCATCCTACGTATGACTTGGAATTATTGGCCGTTGTGCATGCTCTTAAAGTATGTCAACATTATCTTCTTGGAAGGAGACTTGAACTACATACCGATCATAAAAGCCTAAAGTGGATCTACACCCAACCTGACCTTAATATGCAGAAACAAAGATGGATTGAGTTATTATGAAAATACGATTTTGGAATTGAAAATAATCCTGGAAAGGAAAGCCTTGTGGCCGATGCTTTAAGTAGAAAGAGCAATGTAGCGGCTGTCACAACCTCTACTACCTCCTTAATTGACCTCATTCGAGAGGGTATACCTCCGGACCCATATTACATAAAGATCCTGTACTTGATGAAATTAAATAATCGCACGGAGAAGCAAGAGAGGCAAATCAAAGGCTTCCATGTTGAAAACAAAGGTATTTACTTCAATAACCATTTTTGTGTCCCAAATCAAGGTGGGATCATGCTCCACATACTAGAGAAATCTCACGATATACATATTGCACGATATCAAGGATACATTAAGACTTACACTATAAGAAAAAGTTTCTTTTGGCTAGGGCTAAAGCGTGATTTGTTGAACAATGTTACAAGATGTTTAACATGCCAACGTATTAAAATTGAACGAGTTCGATACCCTGTTAAGCTTCAACCTATTGATGCACCACAAATGAATTGGGAATGCGTATCCATGATTGCATTACAGGACTTCCTACATCTATGGAATATGAATCTATTTTTGTGGTTTTTGTCATGCTTACAAAAATGACCCATTTGTTTCCAGTCAAGACATCGTTTATGGCTAAGGATATAGCTCATGTCTTCATGAAAGGTGTCTTCATGTATCATGGTTTACCTCCTCTTCATAAATTTCTAATCGTGATGCAAAGCTCACCTCAAATTTTTGGAAAGCTTTATTCTCAGCTACAGGAACCTAGTTGGCCTTTAGTACTGCTTATCATCCTCAAACTGCTGGGCACACAGAAAGGACTAGTCACATCATTGAAGACATGTTAAGAGATTATTGTATACATGAGCCGGGTAAATGGACCAGGTATTTGTATTTGGTTGAATTTACGTACAATTCCTCATTCCAACGCTCAATTGGGATGTCTTTTTTTCAGGTGTTGTATCGACAAGAGTGTCTTACTCCACTAAAATGGACAGACCCTCTCATACGGGTTCAAGCATCCAAAGAAATGTTGGATGAAATGCAACTACATACCGGATCTTATACGACAAGATATTAAGACTGCTCAAGATAGACATAAAAGTTATGATGACCCAAAACAATCTACTAGACTCTTTGAAGAAGGATATATGGTCTTTTTGAGATGAAAACCCAAACATAGCTCTTTATCAATGGGTAAATGTAAGAAGCTCAATACTAAGTATTTTGTAATCACAGAGAGGATCAATGATCAAGCTTACAAACTCTTGTTATCACCACACATAAAGGTACATGATCTTTTTCATGTCAACTTGCTCAAGAGGTATGTACCTGATCCACATCACATTCTTGACGATTCTCTGTTATCTACCTCTACCGATAGAACTCTTGAAGTATATCCTGAAGTGATACTTCAAAGTAGAAATAAGCCTCTTTGTAATCAGACCATTATTGAGCACCTTGTTAAATGGTTAACATATCATGACGAAGATACTACTTGGGAACCTGATGATGTAATGAGACTAAATTACCCAGAATTCATGTCAGGGTGAGGATACTTCGAATTTTCAAGTGTGGGAGGATGTATGATCCCCAAATTTTAGGTATCTTTTAAAATAAGAAAAATAGATTCCAATATATGTTTTACCATATTTTGGTTTAAAATGCTTGTTTGACAGTGTTGTAAGGTTTTAAAGTGAAAAGCAAGGTCGTTTCTATGTTCTAGTAGGTCAAACAGACATTTTGTTTAGTTTTGGAAAAATCTCCCTTTTTTAGCTTTTTATGTTTTTAGGTGCTTTTTTGCCAAAAACACAGGGCCGGATCCTTAATCTACGAGTTCTAGGGAAGCTATGGTTCAATTTTATAAAAATCTTCTACGCTTTTCACGCTGTTTTGAGTTTTTCATGATTTGGGAGTCACTCCGCTCCTTTGTCAACAGATGCCTCGATTTTGATACTAAATTTACTGATGTCTCTTTGAGCTTCAAGGATACTGAGAGCTGACCGTATTCTGCTGTATGACTTTATGAAATGGAATTCCAGAATAGGAAACTGATTTGTTCTTGACTTGTTTTTATGTGCAGGAACTGATAGACGAAGTGACTGTAGCATTTTGGTCTAATTGATCTTGAATAGACATGGTTGCAATAGGGGTTAGTCAATCGGACATCTATGAGGTCCCGATTGGATCTATTTATACTATTGTTTTTTACACTATTTATAACTTTTCGTGCGTTTCGGTGATTTTGAAAAGTACCGTGCTTTTTAGGATGACGTAAACATAAAAATATTGTTTTTAGTCTCCATCGGATCTATTCGAAGAAAAAGTAGGATTAAACGGAATTTTTACGCGAATTATTTTTATAAAAAGCAGTACCGTAAATACGTCGAGGCAGTACGGGAAAGTCAAAATTATGTTGGGGCATCTTGGTGCAACATAGTCTCATTTAGATTTCATTACTTGCAAGAATACTAGCCGGTTAGTCAATTTTTAGTGTAAAAATTGAATGGTACGTGGGAGGGTTGACCACCAAAAAGCAGACCATGATTTTAGAAAAGTCCCAAAAGGTGTGTAGCTACTCGTAGAGGAAGAGATAGCGCTACCTGTAGCTTGGGGCACACTCCGACCAGTTGGAGTAATTATAAATTGGCATAGAGATCTCAATTTTCAGTGCCGTCATTTGCGTCTACTATCGCAAGGCAATATGTACCTATTATACAGGCTGGTGCAAGATCTTCATCTCCATCTCCATAAGCTCTTCTCTCTCATTCCCAAAAAGAAGATGAAGAAGAATACTCTCTCTCTACTTGCTTACTATCTCCTCTCTCGTTTCACGGTGTACACGCTCTTCGAAGGCTCTCGTGGGGTGAAAACCTCTACGTAGCTCTCATCACTGCTCTCTTGTGGCAAAGAAAGAAGCCGTTTGACAACCCCTAATCAAATCTAAAGCACGGTGAGAAGTTCTAAACTCCATAGCTATCATCTCTCTCTCTCTCTATGTCGTTTTTCTAAGTAAATACCCTCTCGGTAGTTGCTTTTTCGTATACGAGTGCATGTATGGACTTGCCGAGTGCGTACAAAGTTTGTTCATGTTTAGCAGGCTGATTTATGCACACGATATCTTTATGGTCATGTGTATACATAGAAAGTGCTTTTCGCTTCACGTCACGTAAGCGCTAGAAACACTATTTTGGTCATAATTCACAAACCGTTATGAATAAGGTTGAACCCTTTAAACCGGAGATAAAACACATCATTTAGAACATTTTCTCTTTTGCGTGTCATGTGAAAATCACACTTGAGCTAAGAGTTATGGTCAAAAAATAGCTTGCTACCCACTGCTACATCAAAATTTTAGACCCAAAGCTTCTTGGAGAACCACTATATAGATTCACCGGATTAGCAAACCCACTTAACCAGTTGAAAAGATTGATCAAACTTGATGATAAATGTATTTAGATCTTTGTTGTTATCACTTGATGATAAATCTCCTTTAGATCTCCGTTAACTATTTCATAACCGGGTTTACCTAGGCGTATAGGGGTGCTACAAGGGGGAGTGCCAAATGACATCATAAGTTGATTGAGATGTTTGTATATGATATATGGCTTGTTTTGGTGAGTTGATTTTGAGTATTAGATGTTCATAAAATTATGTGAAAGTATATGGTTAGTCAACCCAAACTGTACGGACATATATGAATAAAGTGTCTTTCTTTTTGTGGTACTGTTTGTTGCATGAGTATCATATGGGCAAGGTGATGTGATAAAGAGTTAGTCTATGTTATGAATATGAACTTGATGTATTGGCTTGAGGTCAGACACTTTCATTTGCATATTATGTATGCACCCAAAAATGGTAAAAGGTTGTTTCTTGCATATATGTGAAGTTATGCATAGTTTATGTTCGACCTAAGTATTGGAGCTATTTTGAATCATGTATATGTTGATGGAATGATATCATATGATGTATGGAACCTCATAGATTGATGTGGATGCCTCGTGTCCATGTGTATGATTGCTTTCTACCTTTCTAGGTCAAAACTAGCTCTATATGCTAGAGGGGTGAAGTGCAAATATGGTGCATCAATTATGCATAATTGGATGTTGTCAAAATTGGATTTTGATATCATGATTAGTTTGCTGGCTGGACTTATTTTATGCATAAAAGGTTCATGTATTAAGGGCCATGTGTGTGGGCTCAGTTTGATTGCAGTGGATATGTTAAACTCCAAGTGTGGGAGTTGACTCAATGTGAATATGGTTTATGGTCAAGGGCTGAGATCCCTCATGGATTATGGTTGTGAGTTTGATTGTAAAAGATGGTGTGGCTCTTGGATTTTTTTTTTGGATATGCTTATGCTGCCAAAATTTTTACGACCATGTTATGTTCTAAAGTGGTTATGCAGGATTGACTCTGCCTCACTCCGAGTTGGTCACTCCGAGTTGGGTAGAGTGCTCATCCATGTGAGGGATGAGGTCTTTTGAGTTCATGAATAGGATCAGGTTCTGGCTTCCTCTTTCTGCTATTGGATAACTCCAACTCAATAGGTTTGCCCGCATCAAGGACATCTACAAAGTTGGTAAGATGAAGACTAAGGAGTCTAGTCTTCATAGGATTATGGAACCCTGACACGAATCGAGCTACCTTGACCTCTTGGGTCATCCTTGCTGGAGCATACTTGAAAAGGGTCAAGAAATTTTGATAGTATGATTCCATATCTCTGGTTCCTTGAGTACAATCAAGAAACTGATTCATACAATCCGAATTATAAACTTTGTTCTGATAGTTCTTCTTGAGCCGAGTCTTGAGATAAACCCAAGTTGCTGCATTAGGGTCAACATTGTTCTCTGTGAAATGGTCTCTCCACCAATGCTTGGTTGCCTTTCTAATTTGAACTTAGCAATAATAGCTTTGTTCTCTATGGATAAATGAGTTAAATCAAAGTAATCATCCATACACTCAATCCAATCTTCAAGAACTTTGCCTACATCTTTTCCTTCCTCCTAAAGTTTCCAAGTTGAGTCTCGCAAAGAATAGCATATATGTCCCTACTATCAATGATGGTTTGTTGAGTATAAATAAGCACATTACCATTAGCAGCAGCCGCATTTCCTCTAGGAGGCATGGTAACTTACTGCACCATATCAACCAAGGTCATTCTTAGTACAATATCCTAATCTTCTCAAAGTCCTTTTAGCAAAATAAAATAGACAGTTGACAATAAGAGAAGAGAGTAGGAGAAATAATAACGAATAAATTTAATCAATTTCTACATTGCAAAAATTTTGGGGTCCAAAAAAGCTACAAGTGTCTCGAAAGTTTCTAATAAATTCTAATGGCTCTGACATAATGTACTATGTAGTAACATTGTGACATCCTTCCACAAATGGATCGTATCTATCAATTCTTTGAGTATATCGAATGGTTGATCCCAATAATCTTTCTTGATCTTTAGTTGAAACATTTCCTCATTGGCATGTGAATCATACCACTACTGAGTAAGTGATCGGTTAGTTACAAGTACTCCATTTTGCTATGAGTTTTTTCCTTTCTGTAATTGGAGTAATCGTCAAAGTAGACAGAGTCTTTAGAAAACACATCTACTGTGTCTCATCTACCAGATTTGTGTATATTCGCACAATTTGCGAGGCACTAGGGTCTGTTATAGGCATTGTACAAAATTTTTACATGATGAGGATTGTGGATTATGGAATTTCCACACAAGTCAAAGAACAACTTCTGGTCATTGTTTTGGCATTGGCAGTCCCATACATTGAACATGACGATGTTGAAACATCCTGTAGCCATTACTAAGGGAAGTATGTTCCTAGCTATCCAAGTTTCCTTTGTCGGTCTCAGGGTAATTTCAAAAACATTTATATAAAACATTTGGTTAGTAACAATGATCTTCTTTCCTAACTTGGATTGAATCCATTCAATGCTCCCAACGGGTGAAGGTTTATGTTCGGGTGGTCTAAACTCGGGGTTTCTTGTAGCGTAATGGCACCAAGCTTGGAATGTATTAGGGCGCACCATACAATCCGTAGATAATAACTTTCTCTTCTTTTTACCATCATTCATGATCGTGCCAAGTCGTTGCACTTCCACTTCTGTATGAAGATGCTCTTCCACCATAAGGTGAGAGAGTAAATTTGCCCATATCCCTCGATGTAAGATGTTAGTCATCTACACACACACCCCAACACTCAAGTTAGTTAGAATGACAAAACAAGATGTTAGTCATCTACACACACACCCCAACACTCAAGCTAGTTAGAATGACAAAACAATAGATCCAAACTTGAATATTATGACCTTAAAACTATATTAATCATATCAAAATCAAATTTTTATAATTGTGAGAGCCAAACAGACACATGGTGCTTTTAGTAAGATACGTAAATACGAAAAGGTCCTATAAACCAAATCTTGGTTCCTATAATCGAGGTTCTACCCTTCTATTTGTTTACATATCAAGTTTCAGAGTTTAGAACTTCAAATTGTGCACTAAGATTCATATCCTCCTTCTCATACCATTCTTCCCCTCCAGATATGTCCGAGGGCGACAATGCATAAAAGCAACTTACATGAGCGTGTCGTACATTTACATCATTCCTATAGAAATATCTACTTGAGTTCACTGTCATTGGATGGGTTTGAGAAAATTCACTAATGCATCTAAAATTCTTCTAGTCATCAAAGGTAATATGAGAATTTTATTTAAAAATAGGTACGTAGACTCTATTGAACCAATCTTGAGGTACATAATAAAATCTGTTGCTGCCATTTGACTTCTTTCAAACTCTAATTATGACTTTTTCACAAAAACATATCTTGATTTAGTATGAGGGCCTTCTTACTAAGAGTGACCTCTCAGCTTGATATGTACAAAAGTGAGCACAGGTTAAGGTAAAGAACATATCCTAGTACTTTGATGTTGCCTTCCTGAATATTTTCCTTGACCCAGATGTGTGGATTGGTGATATACCTATTAGGCACTTGAGTCTGATGTTCACCTTGGGCTTCAACATACAACTCCCATGCTATGTGAGTGTTTGGAACAAGGTAATCTCTTGTCCCCTTTGAAACTCGAACCACTTCACCTCCCAAATAATATTGAACCCAATCGCATAGTTGAAAAAGACTTTTCGTGCAAAATCACTTGGGAGTTCATCTAGACAATTAAGAAGATCTATCTAAAAACAAGACAAGGAGAGAGAAGACTTAGTATGCATGTGGACCAAAACTGAGCCTATTCTCTTTATTTATCAAAACTTGATTTTTATGATTTCATTACAATCTTACTGATGTTTTGGAGCCAACTCTCTAAATATTATTTTAACTCTCATGACTGGGTATTCTCTTAGACCTCCCACGGGACAACGTGGTCTATACTATCTTCTAGCTTCTAGCTTTTATTTCCCTTATGACGGTGCTAGTGTGCAAACAAGAAGGAAAATGAAAACCTCTATAGCCTTGCACACACCACTTCATTAGAAAGAGCTACTGTATAGCTAAAAAAAACACCTCTATCGAACACCTGTAAAGTCGTTCGGGAAACAACTCTAACCCAAACCATGATTAAAATTGCTAAAAACCAAGACCATAAAGACAAAACTTGTGTTCTTTAGACCTCTGTAGAGTATCCATATGCTTGATTTTGATAACAGATGAGAGGGTTACAAGCTTTCGAAGATGGGAGTCTCTCATAGAACTCCAAATAACAAGTCTCTGTAAGAAAAAGGGGTGTGTAGTAGGGAATTGTAGTTATAATAATGGGGGCATTTTCTAATTTGTTGGAGTGTATTTCTCTTCCTTATCTTAGCTGGCATCTATCTCCCCTTTTTATTGGCTCATTTTGACCATTTTTTGGAAAAGAGGGGCTCTATGTCGGTCACTTTGACTTGGGGAGTGGGCAAGGTGTAGTGTCCAATGGCCCAAAACAAAATTCCAGGCGCTTGGCCAGCTAGTGGGAACTCAAAATGGGTGCCCCCTCTCTCCCCAAACACCCACAAGCCCCCATAGCCAAGGAGTGAGAGCTCCACTTTCCCTTTGATTCAACCTTATGGCGTACCCACTCCCCTCCTTATACCCCCCATTTTGCACTTACTCCACCCCATGTGGGACTATTCCATTGCCACTTGGCACCATCCTCCCAACTCCCCACACATGCACACAAATTTTTTGTTTCGCTGCCTACACCTAGCAACCTTGGTGAAAGCATAACGGATGACACCGAGCACCAAATGCGACGCCGTAAAGCATGGCTTGGAGCTCATTACTTCGGACATCTCCAAAACTTCTTGACCATATCATTTCTAATTAAATCCATCAAGTTGGCCCTCTTGCCTTTCCTCATGTGCATCTGCAACCACTTTCTAAGTAAGGGACCGTCCACTTCGGATGCATGTAACTCATGATGTATGAGTCCGATCCACAAGCTATCAACCATGATTGAAAATGCTCATTGAAAACCATCTTTTGAAAGTTCAACCAACACAAAAATCCAAAAAATAACTTAGCAGATTCAAGCCTTTATACATAAATTTTTACAAGGGAACTCTTAAAATTCAAAGCAATATGTACACCTATGTACTCGAGGCTAGTGGGCAAGATTTTTAGCATGGATTAGTGACTTTATCCTCATCCAAAAAATACCTGACATGGCTTGCCAACCCCCCAGCCTGCTTGATCATTTATGACAAGCAAAGGTTCCTAGGGTGAAGAACTACTACATTTCATCCCCAGAAACCTCATCTACATCCTCAAATGTCTCCACATTGTCTCCCTCCATTGATAACATCTCATCTGTCACAATGGTCATCGAACACGCTAGATACTTATTTAATCTATAACCATTGACACGATATTTATGCTATGCACCGTTCAAATCTTCCAACTGATATGTGCCATTATCAAATTTATTCACAACAGTAAAAGGACATTCCCATTTGATTTGAAACTTCTTTTGGAAGGTATTGTCCAACTTACTATTGTATCGCAACACAAGTCACCCTTTTCAATTTTATTGTCCTCCACGCATTCATTGGATTTTAGCTAAGCTTTCTTGACACTTCCTCATAGGAGCTCAAAGCTAAAATTATGCCCAATTGCAAACATTGTAAATCCAATAACCTTCTTTGCCAAGTACTTGTTTGCTCTTCATCTCCAAATGACAACAACTTGAGTGCAGGAATTTCCACTTCAATTGGCAATAAATCTTCCTTGCCATAAACCAAGTGGTAAGGAGAAAATCATGTGCTCGTTTTGATAGCAGTCTTGTAAACCCATAATGCACAAGGAAACTCTGAATCCCAAGTCTTCCCATGTGTCTCGGTCATCTTTGTCAAAATATTTACCAACTCTGCATTGAACCTCTCATTGAGACCAGTGTATTGTGGATAGTAAGGAGAACTATATCTATGTTTTATATTGAGCTTCTCGCACAAGAAATCAAACAGTTCTCCTCTAAATCCCAGTCCTCTATCAGAAAGTAGCTCTAGTGGCACACCAAATTTGCAACATATATGCTCATAAACAAATTTCTGCATCTTCTTATTGGTAATCTGTTTGATAGCCTTGGCTTCTACCCATCGTGACAAATAATCCACTGCTGCCAAGATGTAAGCATTTCTTTTTCTAGTCATAGGTAAGGGTCCAATAGCATCAAGACCCCATTTTTCAAATACATCAAAATCTAGAATTGTTTGTCGCAATTCAGGCTTCAAAATTCTCTTTCCCATCTTCTAGCAAGGCAAACACGACTTGCACCAATGATTAACATCCCGCTGAATCCTTGGCCATACATAGCCTTCTTGCAGACTTTTATGCAACATAATCTTCATGGAAAAAAGGCCTTCACAAGATCCCTCATGATTTTCTTCCAAAACTTTGTAAATTTCCTCTTTCCAAGGCATACGATGCAAAACTAGATCGCTCCCTTTCATGTAAAGCACATCATCAAGCATTTTGTATTTCCTGGATCTTCTTATGAATGCATACTTTTTGGAAGATGGTAAACCTTCAGGTAGGACACCCGTCAATAGAAAATCCACTTCCTTTGATAAAATTTCCCTCCCATGATATAAAGGGGCATTTGCCTTTAGCACGAACACACAAGTGATCATTTCTTGGGTGGCATCATGAGCTTCCTCATTTTGAGACCTCTCAATATGCTGCAAACTCCATGCTTCAAATTTTTTGAACAATGCTTTCACTTTGAAGCATAAATTCTTCAGTTTAGGGTTCTTATTCTTCCATACTCCCAATACTTGCTTCACAACCAACAAGCATCTCCTTTAATTTGCAAGCGTCTAATTCCTAGTTGTAAGCAAATATGCAAACCACCTTTAAGAGCCATGTATTCTGCTTCATTTTTACTTTTTGCGTCAAGTTTCAGCCCTTGCTTCCTCATAAGCTTTCCTTGTGCATCATAAATGAAAATGCCTCCTGAAGCAGCATCATGACTTCTTCGACAAGAACCATCAAATTATAACAGTGAAGCATTAGAGATGGAAAGAGTCTTGAATTTATTCTTTCACACCACCTCTTCTTTAACCAAAACAAGAGTGTTTTTATAAGTGAGAAGATCTGCTAGGGTAGCCCGAGTACTTTCCTCCACCAAAAAAGTGAACTGAAACTCCTGAAGTTCAATAACCTATTTCATCACTGTTTCTATTTGAATTATTGAACAGATGGGGAAGCAATGAATAACTGGTGAGAAAAGTGAATGACTTTTGCACCAAGTAGTGTCTGAATCGTCTGCAAGTATAAACCATACTGGTCATCACCAATTCAATTTCAAAAAAATCTCTTTCATGAGGAGCCTTCACTCTACTAGCATAATGAACATGCTTCATATATTGAGATTCCTTTTTCCTTTGCAATAACATAGCCCCAATAGCATCGTCTCCCACTGATGGGTTAACATAAAACTCATTTTCCCAATTAGGAGCTTGCATAATGGGAAGTGTACTGAGAACCTCCTTGACTGTATCAAAAACATCGTCACAGTCATGAGACCATTGCAAGGGATCATTCTTGACTGTCTGTTGTAAGGCATATTATAACTGCAATACTGAAGGTATGAAGCGAGATAGATATTTAACGACTGGTATGAAAGTGACTAATTGTCTGGTGTCTTTTGGAGATGACAACATCAACAAAGCCTCTACTTTTTTTGGATCCGCTTCAATTCCATTTTCTGATATCACATGTCTAAGAAGCTTCACTTGGGGTTGTGCCAAATGACATTTTTTAGGGTTTAGTTGACCTCCGCATTCATCATACCTTGTAAAGCTTTTCAACATGCTCTTTTCTTGAATTGTATACACAAAAATTATCTATGAATCCTTTGACAAACTTCCCAAGGAATGGGGTAAGGACCCAATCCACTTTTCTTTCAAAAGATCCAGGACCATTTGTTAACTCAAAAGGAAGGCATCAAAAGAAAAAACAACCCCATGGTGTGATAAAAGTAGTCTTTTTTTGGTCTTCAGGAGCAAGGATAAGCTGAAAATATCCTGAATAATGATCACAAACACTATATCCTGAATAATGATCACAAACACTATATCTTTCAAAACCAGTCACTGCATCTAACAGTTGATCAATAAAAGGCAAAGGGTAAGGATCTTTCTTAGTTACCGTATTTAATGGCTTGTAATAAACACAAACTCTCCAACGCCCATCTTTTTTTGGAGTCACCACTACAGGGCTCACCCATTCAGCATTATCTACTGGCACAATGAACCCTGCATCCAGAAGCTTATCCACTTCTTCCTTTAAAGCATTTATTTGCTCCTTACCCATCCTCCTTAATTTTTGTCTTATTGGTTTTTCCCCGTCAACTAGCTTGATCTTCACAGGATCCCCAACAAAACCCCTTATTTCTTGATATGAGGTAATGGAAAGATTTGGAAACCTATCCAGCATTGCTAAGTACTCCCTTCTTTCCTTGTGTCAAATTAGTACTCATCATATTTTTGAATTAACTCTTTCTTCACTGGCAATTCCTGTTTAGGTCACATCAACTCTTCAAGTTTCTCTAAACGGCTTGAAGTGTTTATTTTTCCTGATAATTGTAGCACTTCACTAACTTCTCTTTGTTCCTCGTCCAAAAACAAAAATAACACTTCAGCCTCATTACTGGAACTCAAAAGAGTGCTACTTTCTAAGTCTTTAGAACTATCATCACTCGTAACCTCGGATTCATCATTCTCACTCACATCTTCAAGTGCCATAGGTTTCTTGGTAGTCATATCAAACACTCTCTTTTCACCCTTCCTACCATACACACAGATTGTGCCCTTGCCCCAATCTTGCACGACACCAATAGCTCTCAACCAGGGTCGTCCCAAAATGAGAGGAAAAGCTCCCAGACCAGCGGGCATAACATGAAAGTTCACTATAACCTTCACGTTAAAGACTTCAACTTCCAAATCCTTGATCATCCCCAAACATTTTACCTTGGCATGGTTTTCTAGTCAAATCCAAAACCCAAAGCTTCTGTATGTTATGAGACCCAGTCTCTCAACACATGACTGTGTGATTACACAAACTTGAGCACCTCCATCAATGTAGACTTCTCCCATGCCCACACCTTTGTGCCAAGCGTTCACCACAGGACAAATGTTGGGTAACTCTCCCACAACCACCAAGACTTTGACTTGTACATGCTTTGGCTCTTTCTTCGGATTCACTAATGACTTCCACTACCTTTTAAGTCTGGGCACCATATTCATCAACTGTCCAAAAGTACAATCTACTTTCCTCCCAATAAGGTCTTCCTTTAAACTTAAGCTGTTTGGACTTCTCCCAAAGGTAAATCTGACACTTCAAATCGTCTACGAGGTTTTCTCTTCCTCTTGGATTTCACATCTTCACCCTCATTCTCCTTCCCTTTCTTTTTACTAGGCCCTGGTGTGGCATAGCCTTCTCTCTCTCACCTCCAATCCTTGTTGGCTTTGAACAATAAGTGCTAATATGACCAAGTTCACCGCAATTATAACAAGTAGGGATCAACCTCCTCTGTGGCTCAAAAATCTCCTTGAACACGACCAAAATCTGCATTAGACTGGGCTTCACATGCCTGAGCCATTCCTCTACCACGTCCATGACCACAACCACCTCCTCCTCCAAGAACACTAAGTCACAATTCTTGCATCATGGTCATCATGTCTTGCATATTTTGTTGTAAGTGTTTGGTATTAGCGGCCCTTTGAAAAGGTTGGCCTCTAGCTTCTGCTTGATTCTCCTCCTTTTGTCCACCATTATTTTGCACACGGACCGCTTTTCCATATTTATTAATTCTTTGAGCCTTCCATTCTTTCTCTCTAGCAATAGCGACTGCCTCCTCGAAGGTGACGGGTCAAATTTGAACTTCAAACTTTCTTTTAGGTTTGCCACAAACAGTCCTTGTTTAACATGGATGGAGGGATCTCATTTCCCAAAGCCCAAGTCCATTTATCCCATAAACGGGTGAACTGCATGACAAAATCATCAACACTTTGATTAGCCCTCTGATTGTACCCCAGAATTTCATGTCAAACTTCATTAGGTACTTCAATGGATCTGTATTGTGCCAAGAAAGCTTGCTTCACATGATTGTAGTCCAAAACTACCCCTGGATTTTGTACCTGCAACAACTCCTCATAATTGTGTAACCAAACTTTTGCCTCATCATGTAAACTATATTGCAACAGCCACAACAAATATAGCTTGGTCTAGTATATTTTGCAATAAGCAATTGACTTCCAACTTTTGAATAAAATTATGTGCATTCTCATTAGGAAATCCATGAACCTATGGGAACTCATCTGCCATGTTTGATTGCCACAAAAACACTCACATGTGATGTCAAAAACTCAAGGGATGTTGATGGATCACTCCGGTACCTAGTCCACCTCACACTCGGTAACCTGGCCCCCAGTGCTTGGCTTCACAAAACCTCACAACCCTCCAAAGGCTGCAATCCAATTATACGATCACCTCAAGTGCTGCCCACAATTTGCACATACATAGGCGGTTGTTTGTAAGGATCCAAATCCCTTTTACATTCACTGCCTACAAAATAAACATATTTCATAGAAATGAAAGCATAAGAGCGCTTTTTCCTCAATGGGGGCACCTAAACAATGTTATTTTTTAAACAAGAAGGAAAATGAAAACCTCTATAGCCTTGCACACACCACACCGTCGGAAAGAACTACTGTAAAGCTCCAAAAAACACCTCTATCGAACACCTATAAAGTCGGGTGGAAACCAGCTCTAATCTAAACCATGATTAAAATTGCAAAAGACCAAGATCATTAAGAAAAATCTTGTGTCATGTAGACCTCCGTAGAGTATCCATATGCTTGATTCCGATAACATATGAGAGAGTTACAAGCTTTCGAAGATGGGAGTCTCTCATAGAACTCCAAAACATCAAGTCTCTGTAAGAAAAAGGGGTGTGCAAGGAATTTCAGCTATAATAATGGGGGAATCTTCTACTTTATTAGAGTGGATTTCTCTTCCTTATCTTAGCCGACATCTTTCTCTCTCATCTCCCCTTTTTAATTGTCTCATTTTGAGCTTTTTTGGGAAAGAGGGGCTCTATGTCGGTCACTTTGACTTGGGGAGTGGGCAAGGTGGAGTGTCAAAAGGCAAAGTCCAAGTGCCTGGCCAGCTGGTGGAAACTCAAAATGGGCACCCTCTCTCTCCCCAAACATCCATGAGCCCCCATAGCCAAGGAGTGAGAGCTCTACTTTCCCTTTGATTCAACCTTATGGGGTACCCACTCCCCCCATATACCCCCCATTTTGCACTTACTCCACCCCATGTGGGACTACTCCATTGCCACTTGGCACCATACTCCCTACTCCCCACACATGCATACAAATTTTCTGTTTTGCTCCCTACACCTAGCAACCTTGGCGGAAGCATAGGAGATGACTCCGAGCACCGAATGTGACACCGTAAAGCACGGCTTGGAGATCATTACTTCGGCCATATCCAAAAATTCTCGACCACATCATTTCTTATTAAATCCATCAACTTAGCCCATTTGCCTTTCCTCATGTGCATCCACAACCACTTCTAAGTAAGGGACCGTCCACTTGGAATGCATGTAACTCATGATGTATGAGTCCGATCCACAAGCTATCAAGCATGATTGAAAATACTCATTGAAAACCACCTTTTGAAAGTTCAACCAACCTAAAGTTCCAGCAAATAACTTAGCAGAACCAATCCTTTATACATAAATTTTTACAAGGGTACTCTTAACACTCAAAGCATTATGTACACCTACGTACTCGAGGCTAGTGGGCAAGCTTTTTAGCATGGATCAGTGACTTTATCCTCATCCAAAAAATGTCTGACAACGGCTACAAGAGCTTCAAACTTCTTGGCAACTTCGACAATCTTAGACCTAACCACATTATTAGTTGAAGTAGCCTGAGGTTGGCAAACTAGTCTCTTGGACTATCATCAATGTAAATAAAGAACTAACAAAAGGGTTCTTGGTGATGGGTAAGGTAACTATGGTCAACACTCTTCCAGCAAGTTGTGTTTCTTGGCATTGCAAAGACTTTGGTCTTGATTTCTAAGTAAAAGATTTCCCTTGCATCCTTTGATAACCTCGTTGCCATATTGTTGAATACTATGGCCAAGATCTCGTTTCCCTTGCTAAAGCATTCAGACATCACTTTAGGAGCCATTTATTACTACAAAACAATCATTCAAAGAAATCTCAATACCGTTGTTGAACACTTTAACCACTTCACCATAAGTTAGACCACATAATATCACACAAGAAGACAAGTCAAATAGATACTATTCAATCAATGCCACTCCTAGATGCATCGTGAATACAACATCCTTTCCCAAATAGCATGCATGAATGTGGGCATTATGCATAACTAACCCGACTATTATCAGGCTTTAGACTATTCCTATAACCTTAAGCATAGGCTCTGATACCAGGCGAGAGATACCCCTCCCCAAGGATCTATGCACAAAATACACAATTTACACCTTTATATAATTTTCCATTTACAATTTTAATTCTACAATTTCCAATATACAACAGAGTTTCAGAAGTATTTGCATAGGGGAGAAGTTCTTAGTGCACGACCTAGCATGGAGTTTAGGCCATGAGCCGGAATGCATGTAGAGGCACCTAGCGACTGGTGCTACATCTAAATTGGTGTTATAGATGAAAGATTACTCAAGAGTAAAATAACATTGTGTAGGGTGAATATAAGTGTACACCGCAGTGTGGAAATAAAACAGAGAGAGAGAGAGAGAGAGAGAGAGAGAGTAGTGGAAGGTGAAATAGAGTGCACAGAGACATAAGATACTGACAATAGAGAATCTTCAAATGCATTGTCTATATGAAACAATCAACCATGTATTAATGCAATGTCAAAATCTGGGAGTACCACAACTTTTAAAAAAAATGTAACGAAATAACTAGCAGAGCACTTGACCCAGATCGATTGGTCCACCCATCCACTTCCGCTCTACTACGGACATAGAGAATTTCCCCTCATTGGGAGCGAGCCAAAACACCTCAAACCTACCTGAGCCAGACATAGGCTAAGGCCACTTCGCCTCCCTCCATGAACCTGAGCTTTGAAAGGATCCCAAATACTAGGAGCTGGTAGGGTAGCAACACCAACCATACTAGTTTAGGTGGCATGTCTCTTTGATGCCCAACATGAAGTGTTTAGGCAAAGCCAAGGCAAAATCCTTGACGCGTTAGCCGTGTAGGTCGTTTAATCCCCGACGCACTAACAGTGTAGATGAGCCTAACAAAAAAGAAGACCTAAGCAACACCCCCAATCAATCAATGCCCTAGGTCAACGATCCTTTTATCTAAGGCTAAGTGATGTAGGTGATCCTAGTCTTGTAGTGATGCTTCAATGAGAAACATAACACATGAGTCTAATCACAATAGTATCCTATGCACAAACAATCTTTTCCAAGCACTCAAACTGTATAGGGTCTCTACCCTTACACATCTATCATAAACCATCCAAATCACTTCATGATCCAATCCCAAAATCATAAACCATAACCCAATCACATCACATGGGTGAGCACTCCACTCAACTTGAGGTGAGACACAACCAATCCTATATAACCACTTTAGAACATAGCATGGCTGTAAAAATTTCAATAGCATAACCATATCCAGAAAAAAAAATCCAAGAGACACACCGGCTTTTACAATCAAAATAACAACCATAATCTATGAGGGATCTCAAACCTTGACCATAAACCATATTCACAGCGAATCAACTCCCACACTTGGAGTTTGACATATCCCACTGGAATCAAACTGAGCCCACATACATGGCCCTTAAGACATGAATCTTTTATGCATAAAATAAGTCCAACCAGAAACTAATCATGATATCAAAATCCAATTTTGACAACATCCAATCATGCATAATTAATGCACCGTATTTGCACTTCACCCCTCTAGCTCATAGAGCTAGTTTTGACCTAGAAAGGTGGAAAACAATCATACACATGCACATGAGGCATCCACATCAATATGTGAGGTTCCATACATCATATGATATTATTCCATCAACATAAACATGATGAAAAATAGCTTTGATACTTAGGCCGACCATAAACCATTGCTTCACATATATGCAAAAAACAACTTTTTACCATTTTTGTACATAATATGCAAATGAAAGTGTTTAACCTCAAAAAAACACATCAAGTTTAGATACATAATAGAGACTAACTCCTTATCACATCACCTTGCCCATATGATACTCATGCAACAAAACATAACACAAAAAGAAAGCCACTTTATTCATATTTGTCCGTACGGTTCGGGTTGACTAACCATATACCTTCACATAATTTTATGAAAATCTAGCAATTGAAATCAACTCACCAAAACAAACCATATATCGTATATAAACAGCTCGGTCAACTCATGATGTCATATGGAACTCCCCCTTGTAGCACCCCTACACACCTAGGTAAACCCGATTATGGAATAGTTAAGGAAGATCTACTGGAGATTTATCATCAAGTGATAACGGAGATCTAAATACATTCATCATAAAGTTTAATCAATATTTTAAATTGGTTAAGTGGATTTTCTCATCCGATGAATCTATATAGTGGTTATCCAAGGAGCCTGGGGTCTAAAATTTAGTAGTGGACAGCAAGCTATTTTTTGACCATAACTCTTATCTTGCACATGATTTTCACACGACACTCAAAAGAGAAAATGTTTAAATGATGTGTTTTATCTTTATTTTAAAGGGTTTGAGCTGATTCATAACAGTTTGTGAGTTATGACCAAAACAATATTCCTATCGCTTACGTGACGTGGAGCAAAAAATGATTTTTATGTACATACGTAACCATAAACACATCGTGTGCATAAATCAACGTGTTAAACATGATGAAATAAGCATGAAACAACTTCATACGCACTCAAAAAGTCCATACATACACTTGTATACAAAAAAGCAACCACCGAGAGGGTATTTACTCTGAAAAACGAGAGAGAGAGAGAGAGAGAGAGAGAGAGAGAGAGAGAGAGAGAGAGAGATGATAGCTATGGAGTTTAGAGCTTCTCACCTTGCTTTAGAATTGATTAAGAATTGTCAAAAGGCTTCTTGCTTTGCTGCAAGAGAGGGATGATGAGAACTACGTAGAGGTTTTCACCATGAGAGCCTTCGGAGAGCATGTACACCATGAAACGAGAGAGGAGATAGTAAACAAGTAGAGAGAGACAGTATTCTTCCTCTTCTTCTTCTTCTTCTTCCTGTGAAACAAAAGAGGAGATAGTAAGCAAGTAGAGAGAGTATTCTTCTTCTTACCGTGAATGAGAGAGAAGAGCTTCTCGAGATGGTGATCAAGAGCTTGCACCACTCCGTATAATAGGTATGTATTGCCTTGCGGTAGTAGACGCAACTGACGGCACAAAAAATTGAGGTCTCTTTGTGAATTTATAATTGCTCTAACTAGCCGGAGTGTGCCTTAAGGTACAAGTAGCGCTACCTCTTCCTCTAGGAATAGGTGCACAGCTTTTGGAACTTTTCTAAAAGCATGGCTTGCTTTTTGGTGGCCTGTAATTAATGAAATCGAGACTAGACTATGCCACACTGTGATACTCCGACATAATTATGACTTTCTCGTACTACCCTGATGTATTTACGGTACTGCTTTTTATAATAAAGAATTCCCGTAGAAATTCAGTCTAATCCTATTTTTTCTTCGGGTAGTCATTTTTAAATCCGATGGAGACTAAAAATAATATTTTTATGTTTAGTGCTGATTTTCACAAAATTGAACCATAGCTTTCTCGAAACTCGTAGATTCAAGACCCAGCCTTGCTTTTTCCCAAAAGACATTTAAAAACATAAAAAGAAAAAAAAGGTTTTTTTTTCAAAACTAAATTAAACGTTTGTATGACCTACTAGAACATGGAAACAACATTGCTTTTCACTTTAGAACCTTACAATATTGTCAAACAAGCATTTTAATCCAAAATCTAGCAAAACGGATATTGGAATCTTATTTTCTTAATTTTAGGATCCAAAACTTGGAGATCTTACACAATTCCACGTCTTTTAAAAAAAAGGGGGCCCTCAAAAAGAGTGGCCAAATGGACACGCCTATTTGGTAGTTTCATACACCCTTGTCGCCACTCTTTTTGAGGGTCCCTAAGGCCCTAGCATGGTCCTATGATCCTTTTTTTCTTCTTTAGCACAAAAAATCCTTCTTTAAACACCATGAATCAATTTAAGAACCATTCACCAACTTGTAAGAGATTACAATATAGTAGTAAAAAGATATTCTTCTTTTCCACAATAAATTTATGATATATATATATATGGGAGCCAAGTTTTTGGCTTTTTAAAAATGGGTCCTAAAACCATGCTAGGGCCCTAGGGACCCTTAACTAAAGTGGCCATAAGGACGTGCAAAACTGCCAAACAAGAACCCCTATTTGGCCAAATGGGGATCCCTTGTGGACCCTCTTTTTGAGTGTCCCTAGGGATTTAGCATGGCCCTAGGACCCTTTTTTCTAAGAATCATTGACAAAATCAATGAACACTTGAAGCTAGAGTCGTGCTTATGAAGACCATTTGATAATCATACCTTGAGAAGTCTATATGCTAGAAGAGCTTAAAAATACAACATACACAAGATTGGGATACTTCAAGTCACTCCTAATGTCATTAAATCTAATCTAACCAACCCAAATGATTTTCTCATATTAAATTTATCATTTAATGTGGGACAATAAACGAGAACAAGGGTTAGAATATAGACACATGGTTACGGATCTATCTCAACATGGGGCCAATGGTAAAGGGGCCCAAATGAGAGATGGTCTGTCAAAGAGCAAGGTTAACTAATGGAGCTTAAAAGACCTTAGGGTTAGCTTCATTAAAGACCTCCAATGGTTAGTGTTAAAAGTCCTTTCACCTTAGGCTTAGGCAACCTAGCTTGAGGTGGGAACCTGACCTAAACTTTCCTTTGACGTTAGGCAAAGCTAGGTCTGAGCTTGAGGTGGGAAATCCACCTAAGGTGCTTGTCATGCTTGATGACTAAGGTACTTGAGGTACTTGTCATACTTAATGAGGAAGGTGCTTGAGAAGCTTCCAATGCATGGGGGCTAATGTGCTTGAGTCAAAAAGAGACCCTACAAACTTAATGAGGAAGGTGCTTGAGAAGCTTCCTATGCATGAAAGTCCCAAAGTTAGGGAAATCTTTGACCTAACCTTCCACTCACCCAAAGGACACCCCTTTTCTCAAAGGGCACATTGGACACATGTCAGACTCTCCCTAAGCTTAACCACATGGTGTGCTTGAACACTATTGGTTGGGCTAAAGAGGGGTCCAATGAGCTTCTAGTTACATACAACAAATATCTATATATTTTCAAGCTCTCTCTCTATCTAAGGGGTAAAGAGGACACTTGTCAAAAGACTACCCATGTACTTGATTGCATGCTGCATGTGATTGGCTAGGGGGAGAAGGGTCCAATGAGCTTGAAGCATGTGGAAAGCAACAAATCTCCCCAAGCAAGCAAGGGGGGTGCTGGGGGGATATACACCACACACACACACACATTCATTTTGTGGAACAATTCTCACTTGGTGAAAGTTGAGGAACTTCACCTCCTTCTCCAAGCTTGTGAGAAGTGAGAGCCTACACCAACACTCTTGGCTATGGAATGCAAATCCAACCAAGAGCCATGCTTCAATGCTTAAGCTTGCCATCTTTTCCATCTTCATTACTATGCTATTATGTATGCTAGCAAGAAGAGTAATGATAAGTGAGGAACTATTTCTTTCTGCTATGGAATGTTTCTTCTTCCTCTTCCCTATCATCATTCCCCGCTAGCTCTCTCCACCTTCGAAGGTGTTTGATGCCTTGGGACTGAGGCTTGGGATGATTAATACTTTCTACAAAGTTTATGTTATGCTTGTGATGCATGAAGCTTTCTATATTCATTGCATCACCTAGGTCACAAGGAACACAAAGATTGTATTGTACCAAGTCTCTCTTGATGGGAGAAACTATAATAAAAATGCCTATTGGAGGGGGGACCGGCTCCGTATGAATCCGGTCCTCAACTATTATCATGTTCTCTAAACTCTCTCTCTCTCTTGCGCAAGTATTGTTCATGCCAAGTTAACTAAGTACCATGTTTATGTTGCTACCATCAATGAAGTTCACCCACTATACTCACAAAGTAATTTCTCAAAAGTGCTTCACCTAATTTCCTAATTCCACTACTTTCAAAGTTCATAGGCCATTTCCATTACACCTAAGGTCTTTGGAAAGACTCAAGAATGATAAATTTAGGGATTACTTAACAAAATATCAAATATTACCTTATCATAGCACAAGTTGTTTCTTTCTTGTTTTCAAAGAGTACATAATTGGATAGAGCTTCACCTCAAGGTTACTTTTGAGATGATTGATAGGAGTAGATCCTGCTCTTCTAGCTTTGATGGTAAGCTAGCAAGCTACGGTGGATGAAACCTTAGCTTAGACATAGTGCTAAAGTTAGCCTTAGAGCAATAGGGTTAGTGTTAGCAGCAAGCTAATTCGAATAACATGTTTTGGAGCTTTTATTGTAAAAACACTTATTATTTTGATAAATTGGGAATGTTGTAACTCCTACTTTCCAGATAAACAATGTAATTGATGAGTTGGGGCTACAAGCTTCCATTGTATCAATCTATCTTTAGTTAGAGCTCCCAAATTATTAGTTTTGATCACAAAACTTGGCTAAGATATAAAAGCCAATTTTTGTAAGTATTTTGTAAGTATTTTGTAAGTTTTTGGATAATAGAATACAATGTGAGCTAACGACGCTCACTTCTCTCCTTCTCGCGCTTTCTACTCTGTTCTCGATTTTCACATTGCAGTGCCGTCTGTTGCGTTGCAACTACAGGTAAGAGCTCTATGCATTGACGTAAGCATTTCATGGTAATCTGTAGCTTTTGGCGTCGCCGATTGCGGTCTAATTTCATCATAAGTAGGAATTTATGCTTAAAAATCATAAAAAAAGTATAGGCGGGGTATTGAGGCATCATTGCTAAGCATTTAGATGCATTATGACTCGAAAACGACTAGGTCAAAAACTCACTGCTGTTAATAATCATGATTTTTGTACTTGACCTAAAGTGAGATTTGAGACCATAAGCATATGTGCTTAGGTCTTATAAACATGGTCTAGATGTTTCATAATGTTTGGATGTCGTTTGATGCTGTAATGGTTATATTTTGTTTGCTGATTAACGATTAACTTTTGGTGGTTTCCGTCATTTGAGTGTAGCTTGAGTTAGATGCGAGTTGTCTGTTGTTTTCTAAGAGATTGACAACCTCTTGTAGCCTCTATGCACTAGTTGAGTCAATTTCCTCCCATGGATTGGAAATTATATTCATGGTTCTCGCTACATTTGCAATAAGATAGGAGTGAGGTTAGACACCCGTCCCACATTTGGCGCCGTTGTCGGGGATCAAAGAGACCTAAACTAGGAAAAATATGAGCGTCTTGTGTAGTTGTCTTTTAGTTTCCTCTAAGATCACCTAGAGTCAAAACTTTCTTTTTAAAACCGCATAGCTTAAGATTGTCGTCTTTTGCTGTGTAGAGGTAGCTTGGAAGTAAGTGTACTTGCTAAGTACCTTTTAGGATTGTAGGATTAAATTGGATTTTGAGAATGATTGATGGACGAGACAAGTCTTAAGATCAAGGCTCAAAAAACCACAAATTAAGAAAACAAGTGTTTGTCGACACTTTCCACAATCCCATTGCAGCAGAATCTAGGAGTAGGGTAAGTAGAATTCGAGGTGGGATCTCAGAACATTGCTCTTTGCAGAAGAATCAATTGTGAGTTTTTTATGTGAAGCTGCAAAATTTCAGGTCTACAACTTGAAACGGCACCAAAAGACTGTCAACCGGTAAATCCGGCTAGAGATTATGCTTTAAAAGTTGTATAACCATTGGATAAGCCCAAGGACGCATTTGAGGAAAATTTTCAAGAGTTTGCAAAAACGAATATTATTTACTTTTTCTTGACATTTTAGGCCAAATTAAGTTCTGACTTGACTCAGAGGCATAAAATAGATCATAAAAAGACTGTCCACTGAAAAAGTTGATAAAAGTTCTCATTTCAGGCCAAAAATAAATAATTGCGATTATTTACTTTCAGCTCAAAAGTGAGCAAGGTTGATACCAGAGACTCTATGCATGTGTACAAACAACTTTTGTAAAGGCCCATAGAATTTGGATCACCAAACTGACCAAAACCTTGGTGAAAATTGAAATATGTCCTAATTGTCGAGAACTTGAGTGTGACTTGGGAAAATTTTGTTCAAACTTAGTGAAACTTGACTCAGAGGCTTATATTGAAGTGTTGAACAAGTGTACATGCTTTGTTTACAAAAAAGGTGCAAATTTTTGAGAAAAATAAATAAGAATGATTATTTACTTTTGTCCCATTTTTTCAAACTTTTTTTACCAACCCATCATAATACTAGTTTAAGCATGTTATAGTAAGCCCACAAACCAAATTTGGTAAGATTTAGATCATTGGAGTAAAAATTGTGGCCAAATTTGTAAAGTCGGTCTACAGACACAAAACTGTTGACCATTTGAATAGGGATTATCCAAACATGATGAAACTTGGCTAGGGAGCTTAAGTTGAGCTGCTTAACCATTCTGTGTCAGCATTGTGGCAAAAAGTTGCATAAAAATATCAGAAGTAAATAATCGCAATTATTTACTTCTACTACAAAATTAGACATTTTTGCACATTTGAGTATACCACAAGGTCAAGCATATCAAGTAGATCACACAAATCAAATTTGATGGAAGTTGGATCACAAAAGTGAGACTCAAAAGAGATTCTAGAAAACGGAGTCTGCGGATAACTTGAATAAAAGACCTTAACAAGTTGAATACTTGGTAAAACAAGACAAAAAGTGTAGAAAATAGAGAAAAGTAAATAATCATGATAATCTACTTCTGATACACAGAGATAGAATTTTGGACTTTTGAGCTTGTACAGTGTTAGAAACAACATAATACAAGACCACCGGTCAATTTTGAGTTCAATCGGATCAAAATTAGTACATGTTCACTCAGTTTCTAGGTTGTAGATTAGTCCTCTGGATTTTTGCAAAAATAGAATCTGAAAGTCTCAATTGTTGACTCACTTAGCTCAAATTGAAGTGATATACATAGACTAGTACAATATTTAGCCAAAAATTGTACAGTCCTTGTGAAAGAATAGTTAATTTGATTAACACTGATACAAGAATTAGGTTTGCAGACAAGGAATTGAAAGCTTGATAAGAGTTGTAATCAAGTTAAGCGGAAGAAACTGATAACAAGTCAATCCGATAGTAAGTACTCCATCCAAGGCTTCACGAGTCTACATGAACCTTAGATCTGGTCATATACTAGCAAACCAAGGCATATTTGGAAACACCGCTAGTAGAGTATCCACCAAAGAGAGTGTGAATCAAGGTGATCACTTGGACACTATCTTTGAAGAAGTCTCAGACACTTTTTTAGAATCAACATCTGAAATGTCTTCCTATTCAACTCATTCAGGAACCGGAACGACAGTGTGGTATAAGCACATACTCACATTTCATACGACTAATGGCCATGGAGCTCAGGTTTACCTGGATCCTAATGAAGAGTATGCCATTCGCATTGATGACCATGACATAGAGTTTGAAGAGAAATTAAGGGCAAACAAACAAAGAAAAATGTACATGGATAAAAACGGAACTCGGTATTTGCAACTTGAAAACCTTGATGTGATAGAAAAATGGGTGTTAGAAGTAAATACCATAATTCCATATATGGCAGCAAAAGAAGGACCGTCAACTTTAGAATGTGAGGAATACGATCAAGTTGATTTGAAGCCTTTGAAACGGTGTCGAGAAATTTGCGGTCTTGCCAGGAAAGCACCGGGCTTATGGCTGTGAGAATTTGTGAGAGAACTCGACAAAAACTATATGAAGGAGTTAAACCATAGATGCCATGAAGACTAGGGTTTGGAAAGAAGTACAATCAAAGAAGCCCACCCATTCTCTCTTGCACTCACACGCACAAAGAAAGAACACAAAAGAAAATGTCAAAATAACAGAAAGATGAAAACATCAAGGCTATGGTCATATCGTATCATGGGTAATATGAAAGGGTTAACAGATGAGTTAATGGCATTCAATCTTGGCTGGCCAAATAGGCTACGAATTGTTCTTTGGAATTGTAGTTTTGTGCTTACCATAATATATATATTTTGTCTAGTGATTGGGATTAATTGTGTGTACAAATCCTCTTGGTTCATAGCAAGATAACTACGCTTACGTCAAAAGAAAAGTTATAGTCTATGAGAGGTAGTATGATGGGATCCGGTGATAGAAGTATTTCATTGAGCCTTTCTGGACTAAAGAGAAACACTATACGTTGTTGAAAGTGTATTTTACAGCTAATCCATACGTTAATTCTAATAGATCGTACAGAGTGAAAGCGATAAAAATTATCATCATGTGGGTTATTCATCTAGGATGAGCCTTTGGAACCGGAATAGGCCGCAGATTCCAAGGCACATGAGGTATTGTGAAAATTACCATAGAAGCTACAATATAAGGATCAACACATCCTATCTCATGTGGCTCAAATGCAAAAGCCTTACCATGCTTTGAAAGCATTTCTTTGAAGCACTTTGTCTCCTCCTGTGTTAGAAACTCCTCGCAACCAATCTGCAACTCTTGAAAAGACTCCTTTGTGAAGGTATGCCCGATCTTTTTAGGATTCCGCAAACTTGGTTGTAAAGAAGCCTGTTCAATCTTTTCCCTGTTGTTGGGTGGTAAGGGTGAAGCTACTGGTTTCACCTTCTTTGCTACACTCTTGTATTTAGTTTCAACATGGACTTCTGGGCCAACTGTTTGGCTTTCTTTAAAGGCTTCTATTACTTGATACATTTCCATAGAGCAAACTTCCACAACTTCATTTTCAAGATGCAACTAGACCTCATTATAGCATCAAGCTCACCCATAGTATCTACAAAAGAAACTTGTTCACACAAACCCAAAACATTTTCAGTAGGCTTTAGCAACCCACTCTTTTTCATGCCTATTTGTACATTATGCACATATTGCCTCTCATATCTCTTCAAATCTTCAAGTTTTGTAAAACAAACTGATCCATTCCTTGTTACCAAGGAGCTCATTGAGAAAGTTTCACCTATTTTTGGATCAGGCGAGACCCTTTTTCTTTCTGTACCACTGCAATCCCGCTTTACAATGGTACTTGGTAAAAACCCATCATTTCTCTATGATCATGAAACTCTTTGGTTACCTTTGGTAGAGGATGTTCTTTGAGGTTGTCACGATTTCTTTCATGGTTTACACAAGCTGTGAGAAATTGGACAGCACGTTTACCATCTTTGCTACGTATCCTAGCATATGCTGAACCATCGTCCATTACCTTTGTTTCCATTCGAACTCCCACAATGTAGGGTTGTCCAAGGATGAGATGATATGAAGATGTATCCTGAACAAAGAAGTTTTGGTCAATCTTTACATCACCTATTGTCACCTTCACACCTGGACATGCTGCATACAATTCACCGGATGAATTGTTTGCCACTTTTACCATCCAACCATGATCTGTGTCCATTGGCCATTTGCACTTATTGTAGAGACTCTTTGACATTATGTTTATTTCTGAACCATGGTCAATCAAGGCAACAAATGGCTCTTCAAGATCACCTACCTTGACCAAAGTTTCTGTAGTAGCCCTTGCCCAATGACTTCGTAAATAGTAACTCCTAGGAATATCTTCAACTTCTTCATCATCATTTGAGAAATGCACTTGCTTCACTCTCCCACTAGATTGGTAGCATCCTACCATAGCTCCATCATTCTCCTTATTTTGCAGTTGCATCCCTTGTGTCTTCGAGGTTTCCCCTTCAACCTGTGGACGAGAAACTTCAGCAAGGGTTTGCCTCTTCCTCTTGATGATGTCAATGATCTCCTCATGGAATTCACGCTTTGCAATGCTAAGAACTTCTCCCAGAGTAAACTCAATCTTGCTATTCAAGATCCTTTCCTCCAAGACTTTCTTTAAATCTGTAGCAACCTCAATATCAGATTGTAGTTTATAAGTTGGGCCTTTTGTCTTACCTTTCGTTGGCTCTTTCTTCTTTCCTGTTGTAGACTCCTCCATGAGTACTTCAGGTGGAGATGCTCCTTGTGTTGAGGGTGTTTGAGAAGGTCCCCCACTTCTAGAAGCTCTTTTTGATGGTCCTTCATCAGCATTCTCACGTATGCGCTTCTCTTCTACAATTGCCTCGTTTTGTTGGCATTTTGTAATGTACGCATGCACTGAAAATGAGTCCACTGGATCATTCCATCCTGTTTCTAGACGTATGCAATCACCTGCTTCATGTAGAATCTCTTTTGTAAGCTTTCCCTTTTTAGCTAATTGCATGACATTAGGCCAAATTTGACCATGATGGTCACTCACCTCTTCATCAAAAAAATGCTCAATTTTTACTCCATAAGTAGCTGCCTCAACTGAAGAGGTGGCATGCTTAGTTGCCATATCTTCAACTAAGGTTTTCATTCCCCCCTTCCCAAAGTTAGTTCTCAAGGGTAGACCTATCTCTCTTAAGTGGATTTTACCATCCTTAAAAAAGACAACATCTTTTGACAAAGCATCACTAAAATCATCACAATCCCTTCTTACATGGTCTGTACTATCACACCAAATACATCTATTAACAAACCCTTCTTTGGGCTATTGTCTTTGCCTAGGAAGTGGCCCTGATGGTTGGCCTTTTTCTTCAAGCTTTGCAAACTTCACCTTCAAGTCACGCATTCCCTTCACAAGCTCATCTAGCATGGACTCATCAAACTTAGGAGCGATAAAAGTAGGCTTTACCATTTTATCAGAAGTTGAGGTGGAAGGACTTGTAGTGTTTACTACCATCTTGTCCCTTCTTCTTTGTTGTTTGGCAAGCAGTGAGACAGCACCTTCAACCTCATTCCAGTCGGTCTCTAGTCCTTGCTCAGCATCTTTATCTTCAAGAAGAAGCTCCAAATTTTCTTGAAACTCTTTACCTGCAGCTTGTAAGAAAAGATCTGTCTTCTCTGCATCTAGTGTGGCCCTTTCTGTCCTAGTGAGTTGTGCATAGCGCCGCTCAAATTCCCTAAGTAGCTCTGTTATTGATAGTCCTTGCTTTGGCTTGACTACCCATTCTAAGAATGTCCTTTTGGTCACTCTCTCCGAGTCCTCCATGAAATATTCCTCCTTTAAAGCTACTTTGAGTTCTTTCCAATTTCTCCCATGCCCATATTTAATTGCCCTAACATGCTCCCTAATTTCTGGAGCAACAACTAGCTCAAAGCTTTGAATCATCTCACCTTCTGACACGCGATGCAGCTCCATCTCCTTCACATACTCCCGTAAGTATTTGGTTACATCTTTGCCATTGAACTGATCCATTTTGTTGACGACCGCTTGTATGGCCTTTGTTGCTGAAATCTCCCTTCTTTCAGTAGCATGTTGTTGTTTCATGAACATTGCAAATGCTTGAAACATTTGCATTGTTGTTGGGTCAAAATGCATACCCTGTTGCTCAACATGATCACCCATGGTTACCCACAAACTCTCACCCTGGAAGTTTCGCGTCAGGTTCACCAAAAATATGTCGAGAAATTTCCACGTAACCACAAATTAAGAAAACAAGTGTTTGTCGACACTTTCCACAATCCCATTGCAGCAGAATCTAGGAGTAGGGTAAGTAGAATTCGAGGTGGGATCTCAGAACATTGCTCTCTGCAGAAGAATCAATTGTGAGTTTTTTATGTGAAGCTGCAAAATTTCAGGTCTACAACTTGAAACGGCACCAAAAGACTGTCAACCGGTAAATCCGGCTAGAGATTATGCTTTAAAAGTTGTATAACCATTGGATAAGCCCAAGGACGCATTTGAGGAAAATTTTCAAGAGTTTGCAAAAACGCAGATTATTTACTTTTTCTTGACATTTTAGGCCAAATTAAGTTCTGACTTGACTCAGAGGCATAAAATAGATCATAAAAAGACTGTCCACTGAAAAAGTTGATAAAAGTGCTCATTTCAAGCCAAAAATAAATAATTGCGATTATTTACTTTCAGCTCAAAAGTGAGCAAGGTTGATACCAGAGACTCTATGCATGTGTACAAACAACTTTTGTAAAGGCCCATAGAATTTGGATCACCAAACTGACCAAAACCTTGGTGAAAATTGAAATATGTCCTAATTGTCGAGAACTTGAGTGTGACTTGGGAAAATTTTGTTCAAACTTAGTGAAACTTGACTCAGAGGCTTATATTGAAGTGTTGAACAAGTGTACATGCTTTGTTTAAAACAAAGGTGCAAATTTTTGAGAAAAATAAATAAGAACGATTATTTACTTTTGTCCCATTTTTTCAAACTTTTTTTACCAACCCATCATAATACTAGTTTAAGCATGTTATAGTAAGCCCACAAACCAAATTTGGTAAGATTTAGATCATTGGAGTAAAAATTGTGGCCAAATTTGTAAAGTCGGTCTACAGACACAAAACTGTTGACCATTTGAATAGGGATTATCCAAACTTGATGAAACTTGGCTAGGGAGCTTAAGTTGAGCTGCTTAACCATTCTGTGTCAGCATTGTGGCAAAAAGTTGCATAAAAATATCAGAAGTAAATAATCGCAATTATTTACTTCTACTACAAAATTAGACATTTTTGCACATTTGAGTATACCACAAGGTCAAGCATATCAAGTAGATCACACAAATCAAATTTGATAGAATTTGGATCACAAAAGTGAGACTCAAAAGAGATTCTAGAAAACGGAGTCTGCGGATAACTTGAATAAAAGACCTTAACAAGTTGAATAATTGGTAAAACAAGACAAAAAGTGTAAAAAATAGAGAAAAGTAAATAATCATGATAATCTACTTCTGATACACAGAGATAGAATTTTGGACTTTTGAGCTTGTACAGTGTTAGAACAACATAATACAAGACCACCGGTCAATTTTGAGTTCAATCGGATCAAAATTAGTACATGTTCACTCAGTTTCTAGGTTGTAGATTAGTCCTCTGGATTTTTGCAAAAATAGAATCTGAAAGTCTCAATTGTTGACTCACTTAGCTCAAATTGAAGTGATATACATAGACTAGTACAATATTTAGCCAAAAATTGTACAGTCCTTGTGAAAGAATAGTTAATTTGATTAACACTGATACAAGAATTAGGTTTGCAGACAAGGAATTGAAAGCTTGATAAGAGTTGTAATCAAGTTAAGCGGAAGAAACTGATAACAAGTCAATCCGATAGTAAGTACTCCATCCAAGGCTTCACGAGTCTACATGAACCTTAGATCTGGTCATATACTAGCAAACCAAGGCATATTTGGAAACACCGCTAGTAGAGTATCCACCAAAGAGAGTGTGAATCAAGGTGATCACTTGGACACTATCTTTGAAGAAGTCTCAGACACTTTTTTAGAATCAACATCTGAAATGTCTTCCTATTCAACTCATTCAGGAACCGGAACGACAGTGTGGTATAAGCACATACTCACATTTCATACGACTAATGGCCATGGAGCTCAGGTTTACCTGGATCCTAATGAAGAGTATGCCATTCGCATTGATGACCATGACATAGAGTTTGAAGAGAAATTAAGGGCAAACAAACAAAGAAAAATGTACATGGATAAAAACGGAACTCGGTATTTGCAACTTGAAAACCTTGATGTGATAGAAAAATGGGTGTTAGAAGTAAATACCATAATTCCATATATGGCAGCAAAAGAAGGACCGTCAACTTTAGAATGTGAGGAATACGATCAAGTTGATTTGAAGCCTTTGAAACGGTGTCGAGAAATTTGCGGTCTTGCCAGGAAAGCACCGGGCTTATGGCTGTGAGAATTTGTGAGAGAACTCGACAAAAACTATATGAAGGAGTTAAACCATAGATGCGATGAAGACTAGGGTTTGGAAAGAAGTACAATCAAAGAAGCCCACCTATTCTCTCTTGCACTCACACGCACAAAGAAAGAACACAAAAGAAAATGTCAAAATAACAGAAAGATGAAAACATCAAGGCTATGGTCATATCGTATCATGGGTAATATGAAAGGGTTAACAGATGAGTTAATGGCATTCAATCTTGGCTGGCCAAATAGGCTACGAATTGTTCTTTGGAATTGTAGTTTTGTGCTTACCATAATATATATATTTTGTCTAGTGATTGGGATTAATTGTGTGTACGAATCCTCTTGGTTCATAGCAAGATAACTACGCTTATGTCAAAAGAAAAGTTATAGTCTATGAGAGGTAGTATGATGGGATCCGGTGATAGAAGTATTTCATTGAGCCTTTCTGGGCCAAAGAGAAACACTATACGTTGTTGAAAGTGTATTTTACGGCTAATCCATACGTTAATTCTAATAGATCGTACAGAGTGAAAGCGATAAAAATTATCATCATGTGGGTTATTGATCTAGGATAGTATGTGAGATATGTAGATATGAGAGAAGAGAAGAGATGAGAAGTTTCCCTCCCAAGCCCTGTTCTTGCCCGTAGGCAATAAGGATACTGCGGGGAGAGATGTACCTGTAGCAAGGAGAACCTAAAATTTGTAGAGAGGATGAATTACTAAGAGTGAAAGAGATAGATTTGGTTAAAGAGATGAGATTATATATATATATATATATATGTTGGATTAGAGATGAAAAAGAAAACAACAAGAAATCAAGAAAACATCAATGTAGAACACATCTTACTTGACAAACCCTTCGGCACCATTATTGATGGAGAGAGAAGAAGAGGGGAGAATTCAACGTTGATTGATACGCCAAGTACAACACCTTCTTTGATTAGAGTTGATCTTCCAAGGATAGCATACAAGAATGGCTAGTCTTCCTCTAGGAGAAAGTGTAGGCTTGGGCTTATGTTAATGGGGCTAAGTACAATTAGGCATTACTACTCACTCCCTCAAGAATTCCTCTCATCAATGGTTTGAATGCTTGAGTTCCTTTTCAAGGAAGAAGAGGTCCCCTTTTATAGGTGAAGGGAACCCCCAAGGGTTTACACAAGAAGAGAGGAGCCAGTGTGAACAGGAATTAGAAAAGTTGGAAATGAGCTGCCCCTGCATGATGTGGGCAAACTGGGTCCAGTATTTTGATCATATCTCCTCAACCATGGCTCCAAATAAAAAAGTAAAAATATGGGCAAAAACTTCAGCTCATTAACTACGATTTTCATTTTAAAATCGTTTTCCAATTCGGATTGGAACCTTGTGTAAAAAATTCATCAAAATAGGGTCCATTTATGGCAGCAAAAGTCTTCATATGGTCTCCTTAGCTTAGACTTTCATTTAATTCCAAAGGACACCTCATGCCATATGAAAGCATGACATTGCTCCTTGACAAAGTTTTGTAATCATGCTTGCAATAATGCATTAAAATAAGTGTATCTTTGAAATCATGCCACCTAGTGTCCCACTAGGATTTGATTCTCTCCTAGTAGCTATTTAAAAAGAAATATAAGAAAAGTATAAAAAAATACATAGAATATATATATATTGGAGTTTACCCTAGATATAGGATCTAGCTAGGGTGTGAGATGATAATGAAATAGTAGAAATAAAGAATCAATGCTTTTTGCCCCAAGTTAAAGAGGCGGAGCTATTGATGTTTTTCCCATAGTATTTTCTGATGGTAAAGTAAGGATATGTTACCCTTGAGAAAAATAATAGGATGAGATAGAAGGCTTATTATTATACTTAAATATGCATATGTACACTATAGGAAATATAATTATGTATGTAAAAAAATACAAGATAGATCTTGTAGCATGCGTTCCCACTATGTACGTGTCATAGCACGACAACGGCTTAGCACGAATAATCCTAGGATCGGAGTCTATTGTTGGGAGGATAGAAACGTCAAAGATTTTCTATAGACTTCTCTTGCCAAATCAAGACAGTTAAGACTCATGAAGATCATCTATATCTTCAAAGTCAAAGACAAGGGTTCAACATATCTATTAGCCTACGCATTTAAGGATTGTTATAACAATAACTTTATTATGATGAGTCTTGAGGAGGTAGAACAAACCAAATACCAAGGGTACTCCATAAGATGTTGGATATTGAGCCAAGGATCGGAAACTATTCCAAAAGAGGAACCCCACGAGAGATCATTTGGGAGAAATGTTAAAAAACCCAAACCTACCTCATCACAAAGAAAACCGTGTGGCACTAAAGCCATTCCAGGGCTACATGAGTCAGTATTTTCAACAGATTGGTTTGAAGGACTTGAGACAGGACCATGAGACCTGGGAGTTGAACCAAATAGACGTATCAGACCAGCTGATTTTCAAAAATGGATTAGAAAATATAGTGGATCTGGGGATCCATATGACCACTTAGCAAGCTTTAAGCAAGTGCGAAGAGCAGAACGCATATTTGATTTCCTTACTCAATTTGAGGGATTTGGAATTTCATTAGAAGAAAAATCACTGACATGGTTCCAAAACATTCCACCAAGGTCAATCATGGACTTAAATACATTAGCTCAAGGATTTATAGCTGCATGTTCCAAAATGGGGATCAAGCAGCATAATACGGTAGCTCAAATCTATAGCTGCAAACAAAAACAAGGTGAGTCTGTTAGGAATTGTGCAACTAGAATGAAAGCAATACATTGCAAGATACCCAGAACTAGAAATACCCACAGAAGAAAGATTAGTATCATTGTTTCTAGAGGGACTGCTAAACAAAGAACCATGCTATATTGTATAGCAAGAAACATATGACCCTAGAAGAGTGTGTATCAAATGCCATTGACTTGGGAGAAAAAATTGTGATATTTTCAATGAAGAATATGTCCCTAAGGATAATCATAGTGAGAAAACAACATCCACCAAACCAGCACAAGTGAGAACGGCTATTGCAGCACCCCTTACAACCATAGAAGACATGCTCAAAAGGATGAATGAAATGATGAATAACATGCAAAAAGCACCTATGAGGGGACCAGGGCAAGGGATACCTTAACAGGGACAATCAATTAGGCCACAAAAATGATATGCAATTGAAGATAAATGGACCAATCATGAGACCAATGAGTAATATTATCAACCAAAGTATGATGGGAATGTTCATTGTTCAATATGTGCCTATTATGAGGCCACAAGGACAACCCATGTACATATACAACCTAATATGACCCCAGCTCAAAGACCACCAATGGGTATGGAAAGACCTCAACTCGTGTGGATTAACAACCTCCATATCTTGGATATAATGCAGTGCCAATAAAGTACATGCATCTTTAGGGAATCATAGATGAACAAGCACTTGTGCCTGTTACACCCTATGTTGAGCCTAGTCCATCTTCATTAATGGTAGAAGGAGAGTGGTATAATTCACATCCACCACCAATGGAAGAAATTGCAACTTATACACACCGATGTACTATTATGTAGCTAATCAAGGTGTTAGACCTCCAATGGTAAGACCCATGATAAAGCCAAGAATTGGAAACTGTCATAACTATGGTGCAGATGATCACTGCGAAAATAAATTCCCAGAGCCTAACAAGAACATTAAGCCAGTTGAAGCTTTTTGTATAAAATGTTGCAAAAAGGGAGAAAACTTCCCTAAAGATTGTCCAAAAAATCCTTCAAACAAGGACAAAACAGTCCGAGTCATACCTAGTAGCTCATCAAAGAGTGAACCTTTTGTTCCAATCAAGGTAATCACTAGAGCCCATGCTAAGAAAAAGAAACATAACTCCTCTGATGACTCAAAGAATACTAAAATTTCTCTCAAAAAACCAAGAGAAGAAGAAGCCAAAGGTAGGAGATAAGAAAACAGAAACAAAGGAGTGAAATTGAGGAGAAAGCCAAGAAACTATTTCAAGAAAAAGTGAAAGAAACTGGAAGTGAAATCAAAGAAACCACGGTGAAATCTGGAGGATCAATTTTGATAGAAAAAATTTTGGAGCCAATCAATGCAGCCTTGGAAGCTTACCAAGCGGGACTTAAAGCAGGCCAAAACATGGAAAACAAATGGATAAACTATCCTTCTCCATATATGGAAGCAACTAAGCTTGAAGCTTATCAAATTTTGGTAAAAATTACTCAAGAGATGCTGGAAAAACAAAAACCCAAGCTCGAGAGTATAGCAAAACCTAAGGAGCTTGTGGTAGGAACCAGTAAAGAGAAATCTGAAGTGGTGATAGAACCCCACCTTGAAACTAAAAAGCTAGAACTCATAGTGCCTGACAGTGAAGATGCTTTAGATGGAATACCTTTCATGGAAGAAGACTGGCCAGGACACTTTTGGAAAACAATTAGAGAGATTAATGATGGGAGCTTAACTTTGAAGTCAACTCCTATAGAAGAAGTTTGGTTAGACAATCTACCTCCTGATATGGACATGGATGTACAATCCTTGTATGGGGATTGCATCTCTATAGCTTCAGGACTGTCTAAACCAATGACTCTGAAAACACTACCCTCTTACTTGGGAGACAACGAAGACAAATCCATAGTGTGTAAAACCACTCAGATAAAAAGAGCGGAATAGACCCTAGAGGTAGACAACATGCATTCAATCATGTCTATACCCATTCAATGCACTCCTACCTTAGGAGAACTGTTAAAAATAAGACCATATGTATGGAATGATCTACAAAAAACTCTAGAGAAGGTGGGGATAACAAGTCTAATCGCAAAATTTTTGGGAAAATTCACTACAAGAGGGACTTCATATTAGCGACGCTCGCAGTGCGACGCTCAAAAGTGAAAACCCACGGCGTCGCTATGGGCGTCGCTAAGTTGCAAGTAAACTAGCGACACTCATAGAGAAGCCCATAGTGACGCCTATAGCGACACCGACAGGGGTAAAAAAATTACCGAGAGCGTCCGAAAACTCAGATCTCAGATCTGAGTTTTTGACGCTCAAGCAAGAAAACGTAACCTGCGCTCTCTCTCTCTCTCTCTCTCTCTCTCTCTCTCTCTCTCTCTTTCTTCTCCACACACACACACACACACACACACGAGGAGTGGAAGGAGAGCCAGGTATGCTCCTTCCCTCTCCTCTCTCTCATGTTCCCTTCCCCTCTTTCTCTCTCTCCCCCCCTCTCTCTCTCTCTCACACACACACATTGTGTTTTTGAGAGAGAGAGAGAGAGAGAGAGAGAGCACATGCATAAACAAAACACACACACACACACACACGCATGCATAAACAAAGAATGCATACACACACACATTGAGAGAGGAAAAGAGAGAGAGAGAGAGAGAGAAGAAGAAGAACAACAAGAACAAGAAGAGAGTTTTAACGTCGTAGGAAACTATCCCAAGAGACCTTAAAGATCTAGACAACGAGGACTTGAACTCAAGACCTCTTATTCAAGAGGGAAATGGCATAACCAATCTACCACACTTGGGTGATAGAAAGGTTATACCATTTTCCTCCTTTTATTGGCGCACACACACACCCACACACACACACACCAGAGAAGAAGAGATTTTTAACGTCGTAGGAAACTATCCCAAGAGACCTCAAAGATCTAGCCGATGAGGAGTTGAACTCAAGACCTGTTATTCAAGAGGAAAACGGCATAACCAATCTACCACACTTGGGTGATAGAAAGGCTATACCATTTTCCTCTTTTTATTGGCACACACATACACACCCACACCCACACACCCAAGAAGAAGAAAGTTTTAACGTCATAAGAAACTATCCCAAGAGACCTTAAAGATCTAGTCGATGAGGAGTTGAACCCAAGACTTGTTATTCAAGAGGGAAATGGCATAGCCAATCTACCACACTTGGGTGATAGAAAGGTTATACCATTTTCCTCTTTTTATCGTTTAAGATTAGGCTAGATTTAGATTTACGTTAGATTAGATTTAAATTTATTTAGGTTAGATTAGATTAGATTTAGGTTTATTTTGAGTTACATTTACGTTAGATTAGTTTAGGTTTATTTACGCGTGGTAGATTTAGATTTACGTTAGATTAAATTAAATTTAGGTTTATTTTGAGTTTACGATTAAATTAGATCTAGATTTATGTTTGATGGACCATGCGGACCAGCAATTCCACGACAATCTAGAGGTGGTGGTTGTTGTGGCGAGGAGCACTTCGTTCCTGGAGCTCATGTGTTGCAGACTCCCTAGGACACACTGAGGAGTGTCCCTGCTTGTGAGACTGCTCAGACTACACCGAAGGATTATACTGCCTACGCGTTTGAGAGTGGTGTCCCGACCACTGCGTCAGAGATGCTGAGGAGTGACCCGAACATTGCATCGGGGTTGCAAGGGGGGCCTGGACGATGAGCATTAACCGGACAAGGTTTCTATAGTTCACGGGAGGGACATGCCAAAGGGATACGCCTACCTCATCAATCGTATGTCCGATGAGATCATTATGACCCATGAGGGGAAGTAGGTGATGGGCCGCATACGGCAGTTGTGTAGACAGGTTTTCTGACACACTGTAGTCTATCATGGTCTCTTGGAGGGCTCAGGATAAAGCCTCCAAGGATTATCTTATTGCTACGCTTCATCAGGAGTTTCCAGTTCCCTCTCTAGAGAATACATTTGACGATGCTTGGATGAGGAGACGCATGCGCGACTACATGAAGCATCGGAGGTCAGATGCACAGATGCCAGACATGACTGGCTTGAAAGAGAGGAGTGGCTCATGGATTGACGAGGTGGAGAGGTGAGATTATTAAACTTTTGTATTGAAGTATTTGTATATGTGATGCCTATTCACATCTACGCAGCTAGTAGCCCCATTCGTATGTCTTTTACCCTTCAATGCAGCGAATCACCACATGTTCAACTAGGTTAGATTTAAGATTAGATTTTGCATTGTGTTTTTATATTAGAGTCTACCTTCGAGATTACGGTAAAAAAATTAGAGTTAGACGAACGGTGAAAAGATCTACTGTGCAAAGATCTTAAGATGTTGTGAAATGCCACAGCTAGAGAAGAGGCAAAGGGGTTTTGTCCACTACATGCACTATCATGTAGACGTGGGTGTGTAGATTTCTTGTACCCGCAAATATAGGCATTGACCAATAAAGACAAGATTATAACCCGGTGGTTCTGATCTCTGTGCACCTTTAGACCCGAGGGTGTGCGGGGATTGGACATGACTAGAGAATGTGAGGTAGTTTACAGTGTGAACAAAGAGAGAGAGAGAGAGAGAGAGAGAGAGAGATAAAAGATGAAGAATGCCAATAGAAGAATAAATTTGTTGTCCAGGTTATAAGGTTTTACCCTCATTATGAGTAGTGACGAGGATGTGGGGCCGTTCAACCGAAACACCTATCTCTCAACGAGGATCTTATGTCCTTGTAATCAATGCAAGCATGCTGTGCGATGGACAAGACACGTTTCTTTGCAGCACGTTCGTGAATTTGGCGAGTTCAATCTATCTATTATAGATCGAGTTGTTGCCAATTATAACTCGTTGGACTCTGACGATGGCCAACAGGCAACAATCTTGCAACCCAATAGATGTGTTCGTCGCAGGCACTTTGGTCAAGCATCATATGTGAGGCCACAAGATGTACCCATAGATGATGAGCGATGTCTGGGATTGTCATGTGCAATCTAGGTGTTGAGAAGAAGATGATGGAAGACATTAGGAAGAGACTGGGGTCTAGGAGGGCCTCTTTATTTGCCATGAGATTATGGAGGTGATTAACATTTTGACGAATAGATATATACCATGTGTGCAAGAATGGTGTGTGTGTAAAAGAGGTGTAAGGATGGTCAAAGGATGCACTTTCCCCCCCAAAAAGGGGGTGGATAACTTTATGATTTTCGACCTTCCATAACTCCTACATATGATCTCCGATTTGAGCGGAGATTATAGATCTAGAATCTACACGCCGAGCTTTTTCCATAGGTATGCTACATGATATACTTTTGGCCACTAGATTTTAAATTTTATTTTGGGGGGAAAATTTGAATTCAAATAAACCAGCCGTTTTGCCTATTTGAATTCAAAAGCCTTTGATTGCTTTCTTAATCCTAAAGGTTTGAATCCCTTAAACTGCCAAATAAAGAGGCCCTCCTAGACTCCATTCTCTTCCTAATATCTAGAGGCTAAAATCAACCGATTTTGCATGCTTCACAATCCAGTGATGCAAAAGTGGATTTCACAATATGAGGATGCAAAGCAAGAGCAACAAAGGGCACAAATCAAGTGGAGACGGGGAAGACGACCACCGATGCACTATGCGACGGGTGTGGAGAGCCTACCAACATTCATGAGCTTAAGATGGTTGCACAACCTATTGAAAAGCGCACAACATTGCAGTGAAGAAGTGACTGAGGAGGAGTGGGAGTACTCTCGAGGTTGCACGACCAAGGTAAGTTTGCAATGTACGACTAGTGACTTTCTAGATGTTTGAACGACCACTCATAATCTTTGTTGGTTGTAGTATAAGTCATACACAACAACATGGTGTAAAGGTCGACATTTTAGGGTGGAACGGATCGACAAAAAGCGTTTTACTCAAGATTGTGGAATCATGACAAAATTTGGATAGTCTAGTCGACGACGGTCCTCTGATGCAGATCCTATGGTGGTGGAAGTCACTTACTTTGGCACGCTACAAGAGATTTTGAGGATCGATTATAGAGAATTTTTTGTCGAATTGTTCGATGTGCAATGGTTCAAGATAATCATGGAGGGTCGCAACGCTACTGTGCATAGAGGAGAGTCTGGTTTTCTTGAGGTGGATTCAACTAAGAAATGGACTAACCTAAGAGACACTTTCGTACTACCCTAGCATTGTGAACAAGTAAGTATGTAAATAGGTAACATCCAATTTTAGAAGTTATGTGCTTGGAAGCTCTCATGTAAGTTATGTGGCTCTAGCAGGTGATATTTCATCTTACAAATTCTGCATCAAACTGGTGGTACGTCATAGAGGTAGCCCCTTGTAGTGCACGGACATATGAAGGCTACCATGTGCCAATCACAGCGGCATCAATGGAGGAGATCGGAGAAGATGTTCAGTCAGAAGCCGCTAAGGTGATGCCAGATGAGCATCAAGCTGCTACTCTCTATGGGGTGCATGCAGAGGATCTACAAAATGAAACGGAGGATGTCTGTTTAAACGGAGAGCTCTATATAGATATAGGAAGTTATACTGAGCTTTACGAGGATGAGAGAGAGACCTCTTAAAGCCATAAATATTGTATTTGAACAATCTAGCTCCGTTTTATAATGTATATTGTATTGACATGGCTTTCTATCCATTCTATCTAAATGCGTCATTGTCTACACAGGAATCCCTCCCCCTTTATGAGTCCCCTCTCTCTCTCTCTCTCTCTCTCTCTCTCTCTCTCTCTCTCTCTCTCTCTCTCTCTCTCTCTCTCTCTCTCTCTACTTGTCCATATTTTCTTCTTCGTTCATTCAATATTAAGTTTAAATGTTCGTGTGTTTAATGTAGGTATGGATGATGAGGAGTTTCTTTCTTCTTTGTCACCCCAGCAAAGAGAGTGGTACGTGGAGCGTCATCACTCTGGCACACCATCGCGCATTCCTACTCTGGCCGTGTCCCCCTCTGTTTCGGAGCATTCCGCGGGCTCCAAAGCTTCGGTGTCGACGAGACGATCTTCACACTCATCTTGTCGCCGACGCTCTAGTGGTGGCGATGGCGGTTGTTGTGGGGATGCCGCCGTCAATGCCTCGACACCGCCTCGTGTTCGATGAGGATCTTTACCCTCTCCTTCTTTGCCCGCCTCGACACCAGCCACGACATTGCCATCTACACCAGGTTTTGCACGGCTAACAGCCGTTCCTAGAGGCTACACACCACTAGCTACTCCTCCAAGAGTCAAACCAGTCGACACTCCTCACTTTGGGAGCCAAACTCCAGTGGAGACACCTGACGTTCGTACCCCCATCGGCACACCGCTAGAGATTCTTGTCGAGACACCCAGGTTCACGCATCACCGACGAGAGGGCTTGCATTACTCCATCGATTTCAACGGTGGCATCATCTTGGATGATGAAGGCAAGAAGGTGATCTTGCGCATGCGCGGTCTTTGCTCTCAGGTGTTTAGACGCTACATACTAAACACCTGGAGTGAAGTACCAAGTGATTTAAAAGACAGAGTCATCAGTATGCTTCATGACGAGTTTCCCATTCCAACACGGGATGACCGCTTCAATGAAGACATGATGAAGGTTTGAATGCACGAATACTGCAAACACAAGCGTTCCAAAGTGCAAAAAGCAATTAAGCATGGGTGGAACAGACCAGATTGTCTGGCCAAGGAAGATTGGAAGAATGTGAAGAAAGCAGCACGTGAGAATCCGACAAGTGGAAGCAACAAAAGGAGGTAGCCAGAGCGCGATTAGAGGCAGGGAGCTCGCACCACTTGGGGAGCGGCAGGTGGGCATCATTTGAGGCCGATTTTGTAAGTGTTTTTGCATTGCTCTTTAGGTTTGATAGTTTAGGGTTTAGGGGTTTTTAAATTCTAACATAATGGATTCTTTGTATGTTTTGACAGTGGTCGATGACACGACGTGACCCCACACCGTACGAGTGCGAGTACGCAGGCAAGAAGGGCTTAAACTCCCTGATGGACATTCTGAGTTCTCGTGGAGGCATGGTTAGTATTAGGGTTTACTCTTTTCTATTTGTTGTATTGTTTTATAAACGTCGCTATATGTTTATACTTAAACTGTCTTATTGTTTTTTTTGCAGAATCCGATAGATACGCCGCTTGGACACGATGAGACGTCTGATTAGACGACGTCAGTTTAGCCGTAGCTAGATAGCATTAGTTTCCTTTTGTCATAGCATATGTATCATGAGATGACGTTTATACGTCTTTTTGAAAACCATGTATATTTTTTCAATAATGACAATGGTGTTGTAACTATTACATTTGCAAAGTTTAACAATCAAGTGATTTTGCCTATGATGTGTACAATTGTCATTGACTTACTTTTATCAAAATTACTTTTGTCAATTTTATATCTTTATTCTGCAAATAATATTATGGATGATGGAGTTAATGGTTATATTATCTTGTGCTTGACTACTTTGGGTCTATATCTAAGCTTGCACTTTTTTTCAAAAGTGAATCAATTAATGAAACATTCAATATGGTTGATGGGTGAATGCCCTGCCACCAAATTTTTTTTCTCTTGGACGTCGTTATGACTGTCGCTATATAAGGTTCTTCAACGTCGCTATAAACGTCGCTATGATCGTCACTATAGGCATCGCTATATAGTGATGGCTATAGCGACGCATATTGCGACGATTATAGCGACGCTCATAGTGACGTTCTTGTATCGACGGTCTTAGCGACGGTCTTAAAGACGTCGGGGAGTATAAAAACCCAATGTATTTTCGTCGCTAACAGTGTCACTAGTGCACACAACCTCTTGTAGTGATTGAAACACGAATTGGATAACAAAGAGATTAGATTCGTCCCAATGAGAAAAGGAAGAATACTACAAGGGGGAAGAAGGAAACACAACCCTTCCAGTAAGACATAATGATATAGAAACCATGGCAATACTGGATAGTGATGCAAGTATAGCCATAGCCATGAAAGTAGTGTGGGAATCATGGGGAAAACCAGTCATTAGACAAACTCAAATGAAATTACATTTGGCTGATAGACACATCAAAAGACCCTTAAGACTGCTTGAAAAGTGATAGTTAATTGTGGTGGAATTGATTATCAACATACTTTTGCAATAGTGGACTTTGGAAAGAAACTCAATTATGAAATCATCTTCAGAAGATCTTTCATGTGACAAGTACAACTCATCTAGGATTGGGGAAACAACTACTTGTACTTGAAGCAAGTGGGATCAATAAAAAGAGTTAATCTAAAAGATCACACTTATAGAGATGTTATGAAAACGCCCATACAAGAATTTGACTCGGTCTCTTTGGCTGAAACAAAGCTTCCATCTTGGTTAAACAGAGACACACCTATTTGGATGTGTGGAGCCTAAAAAAATGGGAGGTTAAAACGAGAAGAATATATCTTAGAAAGGGATTGCATATATAGATGAAGCCTATATACCTGAACCCTTTTCGGAGCATTTGTTTGAGCCATTTGAGTAGACTCAAATTTTAGCAACAATGGATGTGTGTGTAAATACGTCTATACCTACTCAATTTTGCAATGAGGACAGCTATGACTTAATTCCCTTACAAATGATTTCAACCCTTCACATTGAAGACAAAATTCAAAAACCCAAGGACTTAATAAAAGTTAAACAAGTCTTTTTAGACCTCTACTTTAATGCAATAGATGAGTGAGAAGAACGTTCAGCTACCTCAGATGAATCTGGGTCGGAAAAAGAACATATGAGAGCTAAACTACTCATGAAAGGAGTGGAGGAAATGTTTTTTGACTTTCCAAACCAGAAACTGAGAAGACAAAAATTTTATAGAAGAAAAAGACACGAGGAACTTGAAATCTAAACCCATGCCATCAGTCTCTAGTAGAACACAGTTTCTAATGCAAATAGATGCACATGATTAACAAAATCACGGGTAGATATCCTTCAGATCAAAAGCAAGAAATATCAAAAACATCAAGAAAAACAAGAAAGGAAACTCAAGCAAAACCTAAATACCAGGATAAGGATTCAACCATGACACAAGTTGAACGAAAAAAGAAATATCAAGAGTTAAAGAAAGCTCTAAAGGAGATGTACACCATCGAGGAAGGTAAGGATGAAATGAGTGTTCCATCCCATTACAAGAAATATACTCTCCAAGATCGAAAGATCATAGTCAAACAATCTGTCAGGGAACTAAGAAAACAGGGTGAGTGCTACGAAGGACCTGAAAACACAAAAAAGATAGATCTGACCGGACTAGGAGAAGAACCTAGACCTGTCTACATTGCAAATGATCCGACGAAAGAGGAAGAAGAGATTTTGTTCAACTTACTGAAAGAATACCGAGATGTCTTTGCTTGGTCTTATAAGGATCTCGAGGGTGTTGATCCAAAAATCTGTCAGCATATCATACCTATGAGAGATGATGCAAAACCAAGCAGACAAAGGTCATATACTTACAATGAAACATTTGCCAGAAAGATCAAAGAAGAGATAGAAAAGCTCAAGGAAGCCGAATTCGTATATGAAATTGAACACACAGATTGGGTGTCTCCACTTGTGATAGTACCCAAGAAAAATGAAAAATTAAGGGTGTCTATCAATCTCAGGAAAGTGAATGCATCCACCATTAGAGACAACTTTCCTCTTCCAATCACTGAGCATGTTTTAGAACAAGTTGTAGAAAAAGAAGCTTACAACTTTTTAGATGGATTTTTGGGATACAATAAACTTTTGGTTGACCCCAAAGATCAACATAAAACTGTCTTTGCAACTGAATGGGATATTTTTGTCTATCGGGTTATGCCTTTTGGGTTAACTAATGCTCCTGCCACCTTTCAAAGATTGATGAGCCATGCTTTTAAAGAATATCTTTGGAATTTCTTGGAAGTATATATGGATGATCTATGTGTACATTCATCAATCCGGGATGATCATTTTGAACACCTCAAAAAGGTATTCAAAAAATGTAGACTTTATAGGATTTGCTTAAATCCTGAAAAGTGCACATTTATGGGCAGACAAGGAAAAATTATTAGACATATAGTGTCTAAAAATGGCATAGCTACTGATATTGATAAAATTTATGTTATTGTTGAATTGCCTAGACCAACAATAGTAAAAGGGGTTCAAGCTTTCATGGTTACAAACGATTCATTTACATGTACGCTATAATTGCAAAACCCATGTACAACTTAATTACACTCTTTGAATGGACTGATGAGTGTGACGAATCCTTCATGAAGCTAAAGCAAGCTCTCACTTTAGCCCCAATATTGAAAGCACCAGATTGGAATAAGATATTCCACATACATGTAGATGCTTCCAATTTTGCCATTGGGTGTATACTAGCTCAACCAGGAGACAGAAAATTTGATTTTCTTATTGCTTATGCTAGTAGACAATTGAATATGGTAGAGAAAAACAACCACCAAAAGGAAAGGATAAGGAATGATCTATGCTGTAAAAGAGTATAGACATTACCTATTAGCTAACAAAATTGTGTTCTTTGTGGACCACCAAGCCTTATTGTAACAAGCCTGCATGCAACACAAAAAGAATAGTGAGATGGTTCATTATTCTTTTGGAATTTGATTTCATTGTAGTTGTGAAAAAGGGCACCACTCACCAAAGAGCAGATCATTTATCAAGGATTATTTTAGGAGAACCACCAAAAGGGGCAGACGACGATCTACCAAATGCATATCTGTTCTCCGTGGAAATGATACCCCGATGGTCAAAAAATATGGCTTCATTGATGACCATATCTCAAGTGGATTCGCAAATACCACTTCCTATTACAACCGAATTAATTGGGCAATTGGTATGTATCAATTACTAGTTGGAAGGCTATACAAAAGAAATTGGGATGGAATACCACTTCCTATTACAACCGAATTAATTGGGCAATTGGCTATGTATCAATTACTAGCTGGAAGGCTATACAAAAGAAACTGGGATGGAATATTTCTTTTGTGTATTAATCCTGAAGAGAAAACCCAATACCTAAGTCAAGCACATATTACCATAGTGGGACTTCACTTTGCGAAAGATTAAACTATGCAATGGTTCTTGAGACTTGGAGTATTTTGGAAAACCATAAGGAGTGACATTCCGTGCAAATGAAGATGAATATATTCCCATTATAGAACAAGAACATGCAAGATTAGCTGGAGGTCACTTTTCTAGTGAAACCACCATGATAGCAATCTTGATGGAAGGCATATGGTGGCCAACACTTTTTTGCAGATGCCAAAGAATATGTTCAAAGGTGTGATGCATATTCAATGAGCAAAAATGCCAACCCGTGTAGATAGCATGCCTTTAAGACCAATGATGGGAGCTAGAGCTTTTGTATAATGGGGAATAGATTTTGTCGGGCCAATACAACCACCGACTTATAGAACTCAAGCTCAATATATCATTGTATAGCTACAGACTATTTGACCAAGTGGGCAGAGGCTAAGACAACCCAAAAGAATGATGCCAGAACCACTGCCGCATTGATATGGACTGCCAATAGAAACTATTAGTGATAGGGGAACTCATTTTCCCAATGAGGTAATTGAGCATTTGCTTAATGAATTTATGGTCATCGATAACAAATCGGCTCCCTATCATCCACAAGCAAACGAACAAGCTGAGCACACGAATAAAATTCTTAGCTCGGTATTAACTAAAGTGGTTAGTTCAGGAAAACAATTGGGAAATGAATCTCCATGCTGCTTTGTGGGCTTATAGAATTTCATTCAAGACCGCTTTAAATGCTACATCCTTTAACCTTGTTTATGGTCTTTATGCCATACTACCGCCGATAGACTTTCTATTGCCGACACTAAGGGTAGCTAAGGATCTTGAGTGGACCGGACATGAATTGTCAGAGAGGCTTGAAGATTTAGAAAATCTTGACGAGCAAAGGCTAACAGCTGTAGCTCACATCTATGCACAAAAGCAAAAACAAAAACAGTTTATTGATTCCCATCTAGTCACAAAAATCTTCAAAAAAGGGGACTTAGTTTTAGTCTATTCCCTTAAACAACACATTCCTAAGTTTAAGAAACAGTGAAATAGACCATTTATCATTGAAGATGTATCCCCAAGTGAAGCAGTTAAGTTGTCTACTCTAGATGGTGAACCAATGACTAATTAGATTAGTGGATGCCATTTAAAGAAGTAAAATTTTCCACTAACCAATGAATTGCTAGAAAAGATGCATGCAGCAAAACAGAGAAAGATGAAACGACAATAGGTCATTGATGAAGCACAAGAGGAAGCTCGTCTTCGAGTACTCAAAAGGAAAGCTGCTCTTCAAAATCACCAAATACCTATTCCCATAAACACTCTGGAACTAGATGAATGACTATGGGAATTGCAGAATGATGCAGTGTCAACAGATGATGAATGGTTAGATGGAATGGACCTTCGTATCAACGTACAGCTGAAATCGAGAATATCCGCTACCAAAGGATGCAACAAGAACCCAACATCGACCTTGGGAGTAGTCAACTTAAATGTGATAGTACATGGATGTTTGTGCCCTCATCGGTTTGTATGCTTACCAGATGAACACGTGAATGAAACAATGATTCTTGGAATCTCATGGATGTGGACGTACAAGGCAGTACCAAATTGGGATACCAATCAACTCAAGCTATCACCTAGAGGCGGACAACTCATTGTTCCAATTGCACCAAGCAAAGAGGAATGGAAAAATGTACCAACAAAAGAAACCACGAAGCAATCAATTTTCTCCATCCTATAGACAAACAAATGCTACAAGTAGCATGCACGGAGTCAGGCATATCTTGGTACCAAAAGCACAACTCAAGGACAATTCGTTTCAAATTTGGGTACCCAAAACATCATCTACTGTACCAAAGAAGGTTTCAAAGTTAAAAACACAAAGAAGAGCATTTTCAAGCAGGGAACCTAACACAAGATGGATTTGGAGAAAAAATGAGCACTTATCTTCTCCGCAAATTGTACATCTGATGAAGCAATGGAGAGTTAAGACTCCAAACACTCAACCACAACAATTCATCAAAGAAAAACCAAGATACAAATGGCAAGTTAAAGCTCAAAAATCATCATCATTTATACTGACAATCGAAATCAGCGTGCCAAAGCATCCTGACGGTACAATAAAGCAAAGAACACACAAGCTACAATATTTTCTCTTTAGGAAACAGCAATCGAAAACCTCGACCACAGAAACCCTTGACTTAATTACTCAAGACACAACTCTTGCACAACATATAGGTTTGAATTGCATTGATCTTTGAAGCATGGTAGAGCCAACCAAGGCTATGCATAGACACGATTATTCAACCCATGCACACAGTCGTCTTGGAGTATGCCATCTAGGAGGGGTGGAAGGGAACTAAGTAATTAAGGACAATGTTGAAGAGGGAGGAAAAAGTTGGATGTTAACATGTGATTTTTTGCAAAATTACCTAATAATGTCCTTACAAAATCATCAACAAGGGAAATTTAACTGATAACATCTCCCCGATGAGTGTAAATAGTGTATATACTATCAAAAAATCATTAAAAATGGCCTTTGTTTTTTGGTAATTTTCATCATTTTTGTCGATATTGGGACTTAAAAATGGAGAAATCCACCAAAAAACAATAAAGCAGTGTTTCTCAATGGATTTTCTTAAATATTGATTTTTCACTTTGCCTTTTTAGTGAATTTTATTATTTTCTTTATTTTTTTCAATAAACAGGCCAAAAATTAATAATAAATAGCAAATGAGCTCAGATGGAGAAACTAAAGATACGCTGATGATTAGAAGGACAAGGTGAACATGCACAAAAAAATTTCAATCGAATCGACAGATGGAAGCAGGAAGCCTAAATTAGGCAGCCAAGGCTTAGTTTCGCAAATTCTTGCAGAATGAGCTAACGGAATCCGATTGAAGAAATTTTTGAGTCTAACATAAATTTCACGGCCTAGTAGGACTAACAAGGGAATTTGGGGAAAAATAGTTTGGGAAGTCCAAGTATAGATATCCAAGGGAGCCCAAAATCACCTCATTTCCACTAGTCACTCCTGGAGGAGAGAGCTTTCTGCCTTCTTCGTGCGCGATTTTTGGAGTCTACAGTCGTCCATTTATAGCGTCGTCTCACATGAGACATGAGGGGTAAGTTCTAAAATTATTAATGAACAATTCCATTTGGCCAGGTAGCAAGTTTAGGCTCAGGAAAAAACCCTAGAAACCCAGCTGTGCATGAAGTCCTACAATAGAAAAGTGACCATAGAGGCCAGTCAGCTCCACCGAATTGGATGAGACTTAAACTATAGCATGCCCCAATATAACAGAACACTTTTATATCACCAAATGACCATTTGGCAGGGGGCGAGGGGTCCCAAGTAAGTAATCTAGGTTTTTGCCATAGGCCAGAATTGGATTCTGACTCCAGGGGCAGCTTATAGACTGGGTCTATATACAATGTACCTAGATGGTTTCATGGAAACAGTCAAGGCAAGATCCTGAACAACAAAAAAAAGCTCAAAGGCTACAAAGCGTCAAATTGACTTATGAAGTCAAACTGACTCCAAATGGGCCAGAACTTGATTAGTAGCCCCAGGACTATGTAGTGGACAAGTGCATAGCTTCAAAAGTGACTAACCAACTTTACATGACAATTATTCACAAAAAATGGTGATTTCAGAGTTGACGAGAGCACAAAGTGCCGATACGACCAAACTTTACCAAATTCATTTTAGGACTTGTTTTAGATGTATTAAAGATGTTTAGGTCATCAAATTATCCATTCTTGCAAAAAAGTGACTACTGTGAATAATCGTGATTATTTACTTTTGTGCTTGATTGGCTTGGAATTGATCTCTCACTTCACCTTTCACTTGTACACATTTATTACATGCCACATGTCAAGTATGAGCCAAAATGATTAAGAAAAACTCTGAGCACACACATACTCTACATCATGCCTAGAACCAAGTTGCAACAAAAAAAGTACAAATTGATGAAAATGTTAATAATCGTGATTATTTACTTTTTTGCCAAAATGGATGCAATTTGCAACTTTGACCTTATGGGACCAAAGAACATGATGTCTCAAGCTCACAAATCAATTTTGAGCAAGCTTGGATCTCAAAAAACTCAAAATCTCTTTATATCAATTGTTTCAGAGTTTAAAAGCCTAAATCTGGTACCATTTCCACCCAGTGCACTCAAATGATCCCACACTTCACTCAGAGTACCTAAATGCCATATATTTCAAGCCTATGATGTCAACAATGCAAAAAGTTGCAAAAAATCCCAAATGTTAATAATCAGATTATCTACTTTTGTTGCAATTTTTGCCTAAACTGCATGATTTTGATCTCTACATGTTTTTATGCATCTGTGCATGCACCAAAATTGATATAAAGAAAAATGGACATCATTTGCCAGCAATTCAGACTCAGGGCATTTCAGAAAGTAATTTGCAAAATTTTATAACTTTGACACTTCATTCACTTAATAGGAGCGATGCAAGCGGCTAAGAAGGCAAAGAAAAGGGTGTCCTAGAAAGATAAGTTGAAAGATTTTCCATTGTACCAGCGAGATCCAAGCTCAGTGAAGACAACAAAGGAAACCTACTTGTCTAATGAACAGCTTGAAGAAAACAACACAACAGTTTTCACTGGCAAATTTAAGAGCGAAGAAGGACATCAGGTAGAATTGCAAATGCTACCTAAGGAGGTTTATGATGTAGAGGCAAAGCCAGACACCAAGGAAGCCAACAGAAGGCTGGGGCTTCGAGATTTTTATGACCAAGAACCATGTAGAGTGGATTTTTAGAAAGCATATGAATTGCTATCCACGATTAAGGAAGATGGATCGGCCCAAATCACAAATCAATAGGGGCAAAAGTTGACGTGGTGATCATTAAAGAAATAGTGGCCAAGGCACTAAAGCTACCAACAGAAGGTATGACTATGCGGACAAGAGATAGAAAGACAATAGGTACTTTTACCAAAGATACTGTTGCTGCCACATTTTTTGATCTCATCCAAAGGCAAGTGGAGGAACCAGCTCGCCTTTATCATCAACATTTCCACTTCCTATCAAAGAGACCGCCACAGTACACAACTCCAAACCATGCGGTTGCGACTACTTTCACTCAAGTATTAAAGTTGACAACTAGGCAAGCAATAGATCACAAGCAGTATGTGCTTACAACACTGAAGGGCACAAAGAAAGAGGGAAAGATCACATATCTGGGCGCTCTAGAAGTGCTAACAAGAATAGCATATCATGCTATTGGAATGGACAACAATTTCCCACCAGCCCTAGATCAGAACACCTGGATCGTGTCATCTCAACCTTCTCCAAGGACCACTAGATCAACAAAAAGATTATACAAATCAGATGAGGAATCTGCAAAAAGTTTTCGTGAAGCCCATAGCAGCAAAATCTCTGACAATGAAGAAACCAGGGCAAGGAGAGAAGCAATGAGAAAGAAAGCAGTGGCAACTCACCAAGAGGAGCCACAACAAAAGAAGGCTAGAATTGAAGGAGAAAAGCAAACATACGAAAGGAGCCGCCAAGCTACAGGTGAAGACCCCAAAAAATGGAGTCCAAGGGAGATAAAGGGACCAAGAACCAAGAACCCTACAAACAAGGTTCCAAAGGATCCCAAAGATTTGCTTGAGCGGATGTATACAGAAGTCGAGGCTTTAAAGCTGAAGGAAGCTCTAGAAGCTCAAAGAAAAGAAACAGAAGAAGCGGCTGGGGAACAGAGACAAGCAAAAACTGCTAAAAAACGTGAGTCACATCATGACCACAAAGAGATGTCTCCACGATCCTCTTCACCAACTATGGAACAAGAAGATCAGCCCATGCTAAGTCCAAGCCATTCAGCAACGTATAAATCTAAGGAAGATGCAGCAAAGGAAAAAGAGCCTAAACGACAAGAAGAAGTAGATTTTGAACAACCCAAGGAAGGCAAAACAACTATAGCAGGACCTTCCTCTACAAAGCCTCAAGAAGCAGAAGCAGCTGAGGCATCCACAAAGCCTCAAGGAGGAAAGTAGAACCACCTCCACAGCCAGAAGCCACTCCACCAACAAAAGAGCCACAAACCGACACAACCCAAACTTCTAAACAATCCCATGTAGAACCTGAAGATTGGGAAACCAACGGTGAAGGTCATCATGTAGGTAAATGAGTATGCAAGGCAAATGCAGCTGATGACAAACAAGATGAGAACAACAACACTTAGCCATAGTGACAAGGCTAAGGAGCTAGAACTAGTCATTGATTCTCTACAAGGAGAGCTAGATGACCGAATGAACATCATTATAGATTTTCAAAGACAGATTAAAGAGCTGAAAAATGAAGCAGCAATACACCAGATTGCAAAGGAGAAACAACAGAAAGATATGGAAGAGCTGGGAGAGATCCTAACAAAGTTATCCGATGCATGCAAAAGCAAAGATCAACAACTGACAGAAGTAACCAATGAACTTTTAACCACTACTTTGTCAATACAAAAGATCCAAGTGTAGCTCAATGTAGCTAATGATTCTTTGAGTACTCTAAGCAGTGGATCAATGATCAAGCAGCATTTTTAAGACAGATAACATAAAACCCAGGTGTAGCCTCAATCAAGGGAACAAATGAAGTCAACAAGACTTTAGAAAAGAGGAACAAGGACCTTGAACTTGAGCTGAAGCTGGAGCAAACACAAAGATGAGACCTTGCATTGATGCAGGTCCAAAGATAAGACCAATTGCTCAAGGAAATAGAGGATTTGAAGAGAATCAATCAGCTGCTAAGAGAGGGACAAACAAAAACTCAGGATGAGGCAAGAACCTCTGATCAGCCAACCATCAACATACCATCCGTTTCTTTGGCTGATATGGAAACACATCATCAGAAGGGCTAGAAGGAGAGTCAGATTTTCAAGTACCAATCATTGAAGCCGAGCAAGTGCCGATGGTCCAGCTTTCTAAAGCTGAGGAAGATGCACTAAAAGAGCAGATTGTCCAAGAAGCAGATGCTGAATGGAAAGCAACAATGGATTGGGAGTTGAGAGTTCTCCACTTAGTAAATGTAACTCAGCTCACTCCCAACCAAATCAATGCTCAATGGAATCAACAATCACTACCCTACCCATTGATAAAGGTGGAGCTATTGCAGGTTAAGGAAAGACTTTACAAGGATATGTAGGCAAAAGGCTCATATGATATCCACCCAAAATGGAGAAAAAATTGGTTGAACAAGAACTCCAGATACCTAATTCTATTCACAAGAGCACCTGCACCTACAAAAAGACCCAACATTCTGTCTTGTACCAAGGGTAAGGACATGGCAGGCACACGATGCACAAAAGAAGAAGAGGCCAACATGGCTAAATTACCCACGACCACTAGCTCCAGAGTAGTGACCAACAGCTGAAGAATACATGGTGAAAACCCTAACGGGTGCCATGACCTTCTTCAAGAGCCTTTTTGACCTCTGATGTGCAACTAGGTTGCATTTATTCGATTAAATAATGTAATTTATATCAAATAAATCGTCATTATTCGTGTATTCTTATATAATACATGGTATTTTCAAATAATTTCTATTCTTTTGATCAATAGTTTATCGATCGATAGTCTTTTGATTGAAACAATATCGATCGACACTATATTGTTCGATACCAAAATTGATCGAAAGACTATCAATCGATACGATAGATCTCCATTAAAAAAAATATGTCACTCTTCGATACGTTTTTTATTGAGATCTCAATGACACTCTCTACCTCTCTCTCTCTCTCTCTCTCTCTACCTCTCTAGCTCACACTCTCTACCTCTCTCTCTCTCTCTCTCTCTCTCTCTCTCTCTCTCTCTCTCTCTCTCTCTCTCTCTCTCTCTCACACACACACACACACAGTCTCTCTAGCTCTCTCCTTAGTTCACACAGGTTAGTTGTTTTTCAAGCAGGCCAGCCTTGCATATTGGTGAGCATCTTTTTCTCTTCAAGTTTGTATTTTTATAAAAAATAATTTTCATTATATTTTCACGTGATTATATAACTGTATGTGTCTCTGATACGCCTTCGGGACCTCTTAGTCACATAACATCTTAAAATTTAGGGTATAGAAATTACTATGGGTTGTGTAATTTTATATATCAACCCTAAAATAACTAAGGTCTCTAATTTCTATATCAACTTAGAGGTAAGAGCATGAGCTCAATAACATCCATGTGACTCCTAAGTACTATGCATGACTAATATTCACCATGCTTTTGCTCAATCACAACCTAGCGAATTCTACAAGTGATCCACCATATTCACTTAGAGGTAATAGCATAAGCTCGATAACAAACAAGTGAATTCTACTTCATACCTTAAACCTCGCTTGGAAGTAAGAGAATTATCTCATAACAACCAAGAGGCACTAAGTGGACCTAGTCTATGTCTATATGGAGGTAAGAACATTTGTTCATGACAACCAAAAGACCCTACATGTATGTGTATAGAATTCACTAAGACACTAAGACACTATGCCTCTGGTGTTTAGAATTATACATTCGCACTAAGATACTATAGCTAAAACAATAGCCTCTAATGCTTAGAATTATTTATTTATCTTCTAAAACAAATAGAGCTAAGAGTATAGCCTCTAATGTTTAGAATTATACATTTGCACTAAGACACTATAGCTAAAAAGATAGCTTCTAGTGCTTAGAATTATTTATTTATACTAGAATAATAGAATTAAAGAATAACTTTTATTGCTTAGAATTATAGATGATTCAAATCTATGCATTTTTTAGTTTTTAATGTTTTAACATTAAAAATAATCTATTTTCTTAAAAAATCAAAGGATTTTTAAAGTTGACAATTCAACCTTTCTATGTCGGGGATAACCCGACACTTTGGTGAAGGGAATTGTACCCAAAACACGTAAATCTGTGCTTTTTATACTATTTCAAAATCGATCGATATCGTTTCGTCGATCGATAGTCTTTCGATTGATACAGTATTGATTGATAGTCTTTCAATCGATATGTAAGAGTAAAATGTTATTTTGAATAAAGCTGACGTAGCAGTGAATAATACGTGCAGATAAATATCTGAAACCTATTCATCACGAATAAAACGAATGTCGAATAACAAATCATGCAACCTAGATGTGCAATGCTTCATAAGATTTGCAGAATGTTGCTCACCTGCATTCAAACTTTCACGAGCCTGAGCAAGCAAGAGCACCATGGATGTCTTTCCTCGAAGGAAACAAAGGTCTATGCTATGATTTAAGTGGACAGCCTTCAGAAGAAGTCCTCTACAGCTTCTACACTAGATGTATGTTTCTATCATCTAGCAGTATGTTGGCATTTGAAGAGGCATTCTATACAGGTTTCTTCACATGGTGAACGAAGATATTTGGGCCAATGATTAGCAACCTTAAATCAAGGTTTGTTGGCTATTCAACCATTGAACTTAAGAACAGAGTCACCATGCAATTTTTGCAAGTCCCAAAAAAAGAAAGACGAATCAGATATGAAAAAGCCCTCCATGCACTTAAAGACCGCCTCGCCAACCGTCAACCCGAAGACTATTTCAATCCATGAAGCTGTGTCAAGGGACGACAGAGTCGAGGAGGGGGGGAATGTTCGCAGCAAGCTAATTCATATAACATTTTTTTGGAGCTTTTATTGTAAACACACTTATTATTTTGATGAATCAGGAATGTTGTAACTCCTACTTTCTAGATAAGCACTGTAATTGTTGAGTCGGGGCTACAAGCTTTCTGATTGTATCAACCTATCTTTAGTTAGAGCTCCTAGATTATTAGTTTTGACCATTGAAACCTTGGCTAAGGTATAAAAGCCAATTTTTGTAAGTTTTTGGATAATAGAACACAACGTGAGCTAACGGCGCTCACTTCTCTCCTTCTCGTGCTTCCTACTCCCTTCTCGGTTGTCACATTGCAGTGCGTATGTAGCGTTGCAACCACAGGTAAGAGCTCTATGCGTTGATGTAAGCAGTTCATGTTAATCTGTTGCTTTTGGCGTCGTCGACCCGCAGTCTAATTTCATCATAAGTAGGAATTAAAAATCATAAAATAAGTATAGGCGAGGTATTGGGGCATCATTGCTAAGAATTTAGATGCATTCTGGGTCGAAAACGACTAGGTCAAAAACTCACTGCTATTAATAAGCGTGATTTTTGCACTTGACCTAAAGTGAGGTTTGAGACCATAAGCATGTGTCGTTAGGTCTTATAAACAAGTCCTAGAAGTTTCGTAATGTTCGGATGTCATTGATGCTGTAACAATCACGTTTTGTTTGCCGATTAGCGGCTATCTTTTGGTGATTTTGGTTATTTGAGTGTCGCTTGAGTTAGATGCGAGTTGTCTGTTGTTTTCCAAGAGATTGAAAACCTCTTGTAGCCTCTATGCACTACTCAAATCAGCTTCGTCCCATGGATTGACAATTATATTCGTGGTTCTCGTTATGTCTGCAATAAGATAGGAGTGAGGTTAGACACCCGTCCCACGGCTAGGGTTAGAGTTATGCCACATGCAAAATCATGAAGTTACAAAATAGATACCATTGATAGACTCAAAAGTGTAAATGATTTATTAGATGATAGCCTCTTAAATAGGCTTGGTACTTTACATCCATTGGCTAGAGAGGTTGCAGCCTTTTCCTATTGGACCATGTCATCTTGTCATCCATCCTAGTAGACAAGGGATCTTTCTGGGCTTACCCTAACAATAGCCCCCTTAGGCCAGGCTTGGGACAAAAATACAAAAGTTTAAATTGTTTTTGTCAAAATATTATCCTAGGTTTATAAGATTCACCTACCTTGATTCAACATGATGGTTCAACATGATTCATCAGCATGGTTCAATGCCTCATGATTCATCATAGCGGTTCTCTATTGGATACATCACTATGGTTCACAAGTGAGACTTAAGATATGTTTTTCAATGACCTAGACTAATACATCACTATGGTTCACAAGTGAGACTTAAGATATGTTCTTTAATGACCTAGACTAATACATCATTCATGTTTTTTTTTTAAATTCATTGGAGAGGGGTTGTCATTGTTGCTCCCTTCTTCGTAGATTTTTGTCTTCATGTCATGATCTTCATTGTGTGTTGACGTCGGCATCTTCATGTAGTCATTTCGCTCTTCTTCACATGTCCAGCTTGTTGAGGGTGTGGCCTTCATGGCTAACATCATGAAGTATGCATTCATTGCAAGGGCCATGCTTATGTGGGGGTGCTCATGTGAAATCTTACAATGTACAAGTGTGTATAGGTAGTGTCTACGGCCCCGTGCAATTACAATCAAAGTGGATGCATGTTTGTACAAGTGCACAAAAGAAAAACTTCACGCAAATGCATGATTTTAGGATATTAGGGTTTTTGGCAATACGGAGAATGGAAAAATAAAATTTACATTGCTTTTTGTGCTAGAAAAAAAACCTTGGCAATGTTTTTCCTTTTTTTTTGCACCATATGAAAATGTAGGCGGTTGAAAAGAGTACTTGAAAAATATTTCTCCCCCTTGAAGTTGAGTGGTCCAATGCTACCTTGAAAACAAGGCTTTAGTTACATGAGAATGCCCCTTTAATATTTATGAGGCCAAGCACGCAAGAGAAGACTCTTAAACAAAAAGATTTAAGCCTTTTGAGAGCGTGGCCCGTGGGAGGCCCCTCCTTGGATTGGCTAGGAAGTCTCGAGCACAGGATGTCAAGGCTATATGTAAGCGACAAGTGTGATACGATGCCTACAAAAGGACTTGGTGTTTTAGTGAGGGCAGAGGGTACGCGATGGCCAAGGATGCTGAGAGGTGCACTTCGATGGTTGTTGAGGCCGGTGGTTAGCAACTCGATCATGAGCAAGACTCAAGGCCGTGCTTTGCAGGGCTGCAAGAAGAGACAATTACAAGGCTGCGGGCAGAGACAATTACAACGTCATCTTGAGCATAACTTGAAGATGGGGCCTTGATTGAGACTCTCAAGACAAATCACAAAGAGATGAGAGGCGGTAGGAGCCAAGAGCAGCAATAGGAGAGCCTAGTGTGGCATGGTGTGTATGGCTACAAGCCTCTTGTTGGTTGGAAGCAAGATGGTGCAAGCAATAGGGTGAGAAGGTCTCATGCCGCAAGTAGGTGATGAGCTGGAGAGGTAGCTTTGCAAGGATAAGCTTGAGGCACTATGACCACACACGCTCAAGGAATCAACACCAATGAAATACCTTTTGAAATAGAAAATTGAAAACCCACTTTTATGAAATGGCTCCCAATAAAAGTGGACACACACTTTTAGGATGCAATTAAAGCACACACAAAACACATAGACTTATAATACAAAAATAATTACTGGGCCAATTTCATCTAGAAGAGGCAAGTAATGGAGAGCGAATCCATGGCTATGATACCAATTGATAGCAGAAAATTGTGGTCTCCTAGCTTCAATGATAAGCTAGCAAGCTACGGTGTATGAAACCTTAGCTTAGCCATAGTGCTAAAGTTAGCCTTAGAGCAATAGGATTAGGGTTATATTTATGCCAAATGCAAAAGCATGAAGTTACAAAGTAGATATCATTGATGGACTCAAAACAACAAGTGATTTATTAGATGATAGCCTCCTAAATAGGCTTGGTACTTTACATCAATTGGCTAGTGAGGTTGCAACCTTTTCCTATTGGACCATGTCATCTTCTCATCCATCCTAGTAGACAAGGGATCTTTTCCATGTGGTTCCAAAAGTGTGGGCTTACCCTAACAATGATTAGTTCATTAAAGCTTCTAGTTCATTTTATCTGCCTATGTGCCAAGTCTCAATCCTGTTAGAATCCACCAACTTGTAAGAGACTATAATGTTTAGAACAACTTGTAGATCTCTCTCTCTCTCTCTCTCTCTCTCTCTCTCTCTCTCTCTCTCTCTCTCTCTCTCTCTCTCTCTCTCTCTCTCTCTCTCTCTAGCTCTCTAAGAAGGAATCACATACTACCACAAGAAAATTCTTCTTTAACACAAGGAAATTCTCCTTGATCTATAATCAAGCAACACAATTATATTAATATCTACTAAGATTTGGATGGCACAAGTGCATAGTGAGAATTCTGCCAAGGTTTATTCCTTAGATATCATTTAGAGACTGGACTCTACTCTATTATACCTTTTTATGTACAAAATAGCCAAAGCAAGAAGCAATTTACACTTAAAATGTTACAGATCTAATTTAGGTTACTGACAAACTCAAAATATGGTAGGGATAGGGTGCTCTTGCATAACAACAAAAAATAGACTCCAAATTGCTTCTTATTAATCTTGATCAGGATATGTTTATGAAGACTATACAAGGGAAGTGTAGTCATAGTTATTGCATCCATTCCATGACATAGTGTACTCATTGTAGCCTATTACATAAAACTATCTCCGATTGATGCGTTCCTTGTTAGAAAATAATGTTTTGCTCAAGGAAAACTTTTTTATTTCCCTGCTAAGGATCTCTCCATGTTAGCATAATGGTTGTTGTGGTGGAGTTGCATTAAAATATATAATGAAATTGCTTGAGGAGAGCTTTGCGCCGCCATTAGTGAGTCATGTTATGCCAACATCTTGAGCCATTGTCACAAAGACCACCACTCAACTAGCATAGTAAGAGGTCACCTTGTACCATAACGGTTTAGAGACCTAAGTCCATATTAGGTAATGTGGGAAAACTCTCTTTATATGGGAATTTTTAAATGGACTAGTTTCACATAATTTGGGAATTCTACTTGCAAGTGAGATAGTGGTCCATGTGATGACATTGTTCGGTTGAGTATGAAGACTGCATGTTATAGTAGTAGATCACAAAATGCATGTGAACATGAGCGATAACCATTAAGATTTGGGTGTTGATAAACACCATTGAAAGTCCTCAAAATAGTGTTCAAGCATACAATTGATAATGAAGTTGATTGGTGGTGTCAATAAACACCATGATGGAGTTGATGAATGTCAATGTGGTGTCCAATGAACACCACTACGGTGTCAATAAACACCATGATGGAGTTGATGAATGCCATTGAGGTATCAATGAACATCATTGTGGTGTTTATAAACACCATTATACACCTATGACAATGATGACCATAAATGGATGAAAGTTTGACCCATTATCATATTTTCAAGCCAAGAGAAATACAACCTGCAAGATCACTATACTTACCATTATGGAGAAATGAAATTTTTCATGGAGATACATTGGAATTTACAATGTGCTACTCCCCAGTGGAATCACCATCCAATTCATTTCCTTGTTCTTGCATCTCAAGTAGGCCCAAACAAGTTTTTGCTTTCATTGCATGTCTTTTTGGTATCTTAATTTTGACAAATGGACCTTTCTTGCTTGATCTCCAAGACCAAACAATTGCATCTACATTTTCCCATGCTGGTTGGTCTTTATCATTGAGCATCCAAAATCTGTTCCAACAATTGGCATATGCATGTGCATCTGTCAACCCACTCTTTCTTACACAAGGTGCCCAATATTGAATATATAGCTTTTGATAATTTGGTGATGAGGGATCCTTATCAATGTTAGAAAAAGTTGTAGCAAGCCAAATGGGATATATCTCTGGGTCACTTGGCCGTAGCAATAGGATGTCACCTTTATTTACATCTAGAATAGGATTGAACTCCTGCCTTGGTTTTTCTCGCTGAGACCCGCAATAATGATCATTATATTCCTTGATTCCAATGAATCTTTCTGCCTCTTGTTGTTGAATTGTGACAACATCATCAGCTTGATGAAATCCTTGAGATTGTGGCAAAAATTTCTCAAAGTATATATTTTGGGTCAAGTTTGACTTGTGAAGCTCTTCAATCACATTATTCCAATACTCTATCACAGGACGATAATATCTTGGCACAAATGAACCATTTCCTAGATTTTGCCAAAATTTAACATAGTTCTTTAGACCCAATATGACCTCCTCATGTGCCTTTATGAAATTCTCCATTGGTACAAGAGGTGGATTCCCTTGTGGTAGCATTGTCTTTCCACTAGCATCTTTCTTCCATATTGGAATGCTTCCACTCCAATTAGGAACACCTACATGAGCTTTATATTGCATAACTGGTGTCTCATATTGCATTAAGAAACTAAACTGAAGGGGTTTTGAATGTCCTACAAGTGCATCTTGACCATCACAAATATAGCCATCACAATACTTCTTGAAATCCAGTACCTCCCCAAGCAAAAAGGGAGCTAGAGAAGTTGTTGAGCTTGTTCTTAATGTATCCATCAAATGTGGCAAAGTGTAAGTCTGTGAGACCCGCAACTTCTCTGAAAATCTACTAAACATGGCATCTATATCTTTGTGTGTATGGCCTACCATTAAAAATCCCAATTGGATAGTCTTGAAAATGCCCCTTGCAACTAGCAAGGATAGATATGCAAAAAGATATCGATTTTTATTTTCTCCAGCACAATTATCTAGCTGCAATAACAAGTTCTCTGGCAATGTATGAAAGGAACTTGTATTAGTTTTTGGGTTACTTTCATGTGTTTGCATGCTAGAACATTTTCCATCAACCATATTGTGGTAGTCTAAGGCATCCCTTGAGTTTAGAGCATTTAGAAGTGAGACATTACTCCTTGGAAGTCCACTTGTAGCCAATCACCAAGAGGGTGTTGATCCTCTCGCTCTAAGTTATGTAAACATGATGCTATTGATCCAATTGTGAGGTTGGGGTCAAATGGCCATAAACCATGTAAAACAAAGTGTCCATAATAGCCAGCTACATGTCCATGTGTTATCATACCAATCAATGCCACATGCAAGTTATACCCTGAATCTACACCCTTAGGCACAACACATATGGCAGTCTTCTTTTGGTCCATCTTATCATGGATGATACATAAATATTTTTGAGGTTGGGTTTCAGAAAATGTTCGCCATGCATAGTATAAGCTTCTACATCTTTTTTGTTGTGCCATATGAATTTCTCTTTCCTGCAAGATTACTAATCTTTCTTGAAGACTAGGTTTTGCCTCTAGCCTTGCCTTGATTGAGCTACACAAGTTGCACTTAGAGAACTCACTTGTCTTTGTAAGGGATACATGTGGATATTCCTTGTTCCAAATCCTAGAAAAGGAGGACTTAGATAGCCTTTGGTCACATCCAAGTTGTTCAAGAGTAGTGTTAACTTCATTTCAAATGTCAACCTGCTTATAAGTGGATGGTATCACCAACTGAGTTTCCCTTGATCCATCCAATAAGGTCCTACTTTTGCACGGAATCTGTTCAGAGTTCTTTTCCACAAACTCATCAAGTATTGATCTGACCTTGCTAGTATAATCAGGTCCCCTCCTCAATACACTTGTGTTTCCATGCACATATTGATGTGTTCCCAGTTCAATTTTTTCCTTATAGCGATAAAATGATGTCTTTGGTATTCCATGCATTTCATACCATGCTCTGCAACAGATGGAACTCCATTCAACCGAAACTGGTATTGCGTTTTTTTGTTTGAATTTTGATGATCATAACATATTGAGAGAACATCATAGATATAGTTTGTGCGTGAATTTTGAGATTGACCCCAAAATTGTTGTCAAATATGCATCAATACTTCACGATCAACAAGCTGACAACATCGTTTTGGACAGCAATCAATGCATGAAACACTTTTGATTGACTCAAGTGATAAGGAGATACTTGAAATAGACTTTGATCTTTGTTTATGTATCCTATTAATAAAAGTGTATCGTCTCTTTGTGGAACAAAGAGTAGCATTAGCATCATGAGTTGCAGGTTTATCATTAGCCTCACCACATACATGTGCACATTGAGCATTCAAATCATCAAGGGGAGTATACTGCTGCAATGGACTCCCATCTAGCATTGTTATCTATTTTATTGGCCATGTAATCAAAGTGACACTATTTGCATGCAACAGTACTCCATCATTTGCATTTTCCCTTTCAACCTACCACACCCACATTCCCATCTCCAAGCTCATGAAAGTTAACGCACTCATCTAGAAACACATATAAGATCAATTCTTCATTGATAGTCTGCATCATGGTCTCATCCTTTAAAAGAAGTCTTTGGTTCTTCCAAGATTCTCGTATAGACCTTTCAAATTCAGGAGAAGTTATTGGTAGTGCATCCACAATCATAGGATCTGCAGATTTTCTTCCTCATCTTCATGACCATTGCATATATCAGATGATATTAAGTTTTGTTGTCTTGACAAAGGTCTAAGTAAACCCTTTGGCCATCGAACACTACTCCAACATGACTTCTGCAATGAGGTTGTATCCATTGTAGGAAAAGGCAACAAAACATCCTTTAAGCATTCCTCCACTAACACTGACACATTTCCTAGACCTATCTTTGTACCGCCACATGTTGCATTGGGATCTATCCTACAAATAGATCCAACTGCGACAATTTCATTTTGTAGAAGTAGATGCACCTTTTCTCCATACTGAAAATCCATCCTAAAAACAAAAGATTTAACATGTCAAAATAAAAATAAAAAAAAGTTTCTATATATGGAGATCAATGCCTTCATTCCTATGAATACACTTGCTAATATTATTGTAAACACTATATTGGAATCTTCTAGTTCATATTAGTCTGAAGGACTTTAGAACATGTGCACATATCTCTAGATTTGAAAGTAGCATGCTCATTTTCTAGACGGATATTAAGATCTTGTTTCTTGTGTGAAATAATCTTTGATAATTATCTTGTAATTATCTAAGCTTAAATGATATAAATTCCCTTAATTAAGGCCAAAATTGATTAATTTTAGCTTTAATAGGGATTAATAATTAATTAAATTAATAATCCTAATCATAATTTAAATAATCAATAGCATATTAGCATTAAGAGTATATTTTATAATAGAGAGAGATTTAATCTTCTTAATTGATTGGATTAATTAAGAAAATTAAATATAGATTAGTTTGTTTCTACTAATTAACAAGGGTTAGCATTAATTACCTTTGTTAATCACCTAGAGTTTTGCTCCTCTAGTGATTTTTGGGCAAAGTCTCTCTATGCTAGAGAGATTTGGCAAGGTCTCCAAGTCTCAGTGAATTTGTGAAGCCTAAGGGGTCTATTTATAGGTTTATGGCACCCATAGCCTACATTTAGCACTTCCTTGCACCCCAAGGCAACCCCTCAGCTCCCCCAGCACCCCATCTGCTAAATCTATCTCGAGCAGGTCGATGACGGTCCTCCGCAGCACCTGTCTGCTTAAAAATTCAAATCTGCTAATTTTCAAGCCCATTTACTACTTAAACGATAAATATCTAGGAAAATATTTGGGAGGTTATAGAAAGTCTTCTAAAAAATATTTTTCTTCAATGATTACTAAACCTTTCAGTTATTTTATCAAATTTAAGTAGTTGTGAAAACTTTTGGAGGCCATAGCAAGGTCGGTTTTCACCTGAATTCAGTTCTAAAAATTCTTAGCTATAGGTTTGTCGTGCTTAAGATTCCAAAAATACTAACTTTATCTACCGTTGACATAGTAATTTATCAATTTCTATTGCTAGAATTCTTAAATAAAGTTTAAGGTTCATTTTCTCGCTTCTAGAAAGGTGAAAACCTTATATGCATCAACAGATGAAGTGAAAAAGTTGTTGAGAAAGCTTGGATCTGATTACAACACCATACATGCATGTCCCAACAATTGTGTTTTGTATAGAGACGAAAACAAAAATGAAAAGGTATGTCCAAAATGTAACACATCTTGTTATAAAGATATGAGCGGACAAATCCCTCGTAAGGTGCTTTGACATTTTCAATTGGCAAACCGTATACAACACATATTTTGGAGAAAAGAATGCAAGTATGGATGGGATTATGAGAACTCCCTCAGATCACCCTGCTTTCAAACATATCAATACAAAATGGCATGAGTTTGAAGTAGAGCCACGAAACATTAAGATGGGCATTGCTTAGATGGTGTGAATCCATTCTCCATGCGCTTAAGTAAATGGTCTACTTGTCCAGTAGTTCTAGTAAACTATAATCTTCCACCCTTTATTTGCTTTGAAAAAGAGCATTTACTTTTGTCTCTCATAATTCTTGGAAACCCTCGACTTAAAAACATTAACATATACTTGGCACCTCTGATTGACAACGTCCAAGAGTTGTGGAGAGGCACAGATGTGCTTGATATGTCAAAACCAAGAAATGAGAGGAGATTTAGAGTTCGAGATATTTTAGAATGGGCTATACACGACTTTCTCGGCTACGAAATTTGTGCCAATAATGGTTTGTGTTTAAGTAATACATGAAAATACTTTTCATTTCATTTTATGTAGGGTGCTCAATCAAAGGTTATAAAGCTTGTCCCTCATGTGGTGATTGGTTTAAATCTACGTATAGTAAGCATCTCAATAAAAGTAAATACCTTCGACACAGTGATTCTTACTCGAAGATCATTTGCTATGCCAAAGAACACAAACTAGACATTTCAATGGAAAGGTCGAGAATGGATGATGTCCAAAATGGATGACACCCGCAGATATATACCTAAAGTGGACCGAAGGGCCCATAATCAATCCAAAATTAGATCTTAAAAGCGACAAAGATCATGACCGATCTTGAGGAAAACCTGTAACCATATACTTGTGGTAGTGATGTGTGTGAACACACTTAGGACCGCCGGACATTCTTCTCTCACTAGGAGATTTTCCCCAAAGTCACGGGTGAAATGTTTTGAATGGTTGTGGCCTCTGAGAATTCTAGTTTCTTTGGCTTCCTTCTCTCCCAGTCTTGAATGATTTGAGCAGCCAAAACCTCTGCTCCTACCATTTACCCACTTCTTTAGCTTTTCCCTTAGCCTTCCACACAGCCCTTTGCTTCTCTCAATCTTTTCTTTCTTCACTCTGCTTTAATTTACTTGCCAGTTCCTCTAGTAGTTCATTGAGCTCCTAAACCTCTGCTCCTACCATTTACCCACTTCTTTAGCTTCTCCCTTAGCCTTCCACATAGCCCTTTGCTTCTCTCAATCTTTTCTTTCTTCACTCTGCTTTAATTTACTTGTCGGTTCCTCTAGTAGTTCATTGAGCTCCTAGTGATCCTTCCACACAGCCCTTTGCTTCTCTCAATCTTTTCTTTCTTCACTCTGCTTTAATTTACTTGCCGGTTCCTCTAGTAGTTCATTGATGATGACACTAGAGCTCCTAGTGATCACGTGCACTGACACTGGTTTGACCATCTTCTCTTTGGCCACCTTCACATTTTTTTGACATTGCATTGAAAAATCTCCGTACCTCCCATGGGTGTAACAATTAAGATCTCTTCTCCCTCTTATCTTTCCATTGCACACTAAGTAATACACTCTCTGTTGTGCCTTGAGCTTCCTTTGTCTTCTCCAAGATGTGTGTATTTTCTTGCAACCCTAATTCCAACAATTGGTATCAGAGAAGGTTGCATCCTCATGGTCTTAGTCGCCAGCAGCTCCAGCACACGCCTCACTTTCTTCAATTTTTGTGAGCTTTGCTGAGCGTCCACAGGTTGATAAATATTTTGGGCTCATTTCGGCCTCCGTTTCTACTACAAACAGTACTACACATGCTATTTCGTCATTTTGTGTAGAATTTTTGTTAGTGTCATTTTTTACATAACAGGTCTCTTACAATCTTCTACGGTTTGTTCTATATAGCACGTGTTGTTTTTGCTTTGTTTCTCCTCTTTTTGGGTAGTTTTCACATCAGCTGCAGCATTTGCCATGGCTGACAACAACACAGATGTGTTCAAGATGTTTGCTGATGAGGATAGATTGGATGGCGACAATTACCCTATGTGGGCTTACATGATGCAACATGTCCTTGTGTCAAAGGGTATCTGGAATATTGTGTAGGGCATTGATATATGTCTTGGTTCTGAGAATGTAGGAAATGTTGAAGATGTTGCAGATATTGGTGGCAGGGTTGTTGCTGCCAGAGCTATTTTTCCTACGGTTGAGCAAGCTTGTTGGGATGTAAAAGTTGCACAGGCTCATGCATTTATCACACTATGTGTGAATCACACTATTTCTCCTCACATTTTTTCAGCAAATATTGCAAAATAGGCTTGGGATATTCTGGCTGGTCTTTATGCAAGTCACAATGAAGCTAAAATTGCATTGCATCATTGTCGTGTTATGGCACGTACATAGTGGGAATGAATGCTAGAAGATTTATTTTTTGACTTTTTAGATGCATGAATATATTTATCATAATGTACATTTGCATGTATAAATATAATATTAACCTTATTATTTCATCCAAGTATTTATCTTAAAGATAATATACTTTTACTTTACCATTAGAAAGTATAATGGGTAAAGGTGTCAATAGCTATGCCTCTTTAACTTGGGGAAAAAAGCATTGGTTCTTTCTTTCTACTATGTCATTATCACCTCACACTCTAGCTAGCTCCTATAGCTAGTGTAATTTTCAATATATATATATATATATTCTATGTATTTTCCATATTTTTCTTATATTTCTTTTTTATAGATACTAGGAAGGTATCAAATCCTAGCGGGACACTAGCTTGCATAATTCTCAAAGAAACACCTATTTTAATGCATTATTGCCATGATACTTACAAAACTTTGTCAAGAAGCAATATCATGCTTTCATATTGCATGAGTTGTCCATTGAAATCAAATGAAAGTCTAGGCTAAGGGGACCACAAGAAGACTTTTGCTGCCATAAAGATACCCTATTTTGATGATTTTTCTACACATGGTTCCCATCTGAATTGAAAAAAGTAATAAATTGGGGATTGTATAAATATTATGAGCTGAATTTGTTGTCCCTATTTATATTTTTTTATTTGGATCCACATTTAAGTAGATATGCTCAAAATGGTGGACCCCAGTTTGCCCACATCATGCAGGGACAACCCATTTCAAACTTTGCCAGCTCTTGTTCACATTGTCTCCTCTCTTTCTTGTGTAACCCTTGGGGGTTCCCTTCACCAATAAAAAGGGACCTCTTTGTTCTTGAAAAAAATTCATTAGAGAGTGAGAGGATTAATGTCTAATTGTACTTAGCCATAAACATAAGCCTAAGCCTACACTCGCTCCTTGAGGAAGACTGGCCAATCTTGTAAGCAGTCCTTGTAAGATCAACTCTAATCAAATAAGGACTTAATTTTGGTGAATCATTCAAGGTTGGAAGTCTTCCCTCTCCTTTTCTCTCCATCAAATTGGTGAATAAATCTCAAAGGGTTATCAAACAAGATGTGTTTTGATTTGTGATTTTGTTGGTTTCTTGTTGTTTTGCTTTTCATCTCTAGGCCAATCCTTAAATCTATCTTCCAAATCTATTCCCTAACCTATTTATTATCCACTTCTAATTCTACATCCACCCTTACCTCTATCTCTACATCTAGTTCTATCTCTATCTCCATCTCTCTTGTGTCCTAATACTGAAGGCATTCAAGCTACAACACTCCACCAAAGCTATGATCAACCTTCTTGGAGATCTATGCTAATTCACAAGGTGAGTAGCCATATATGTACACTCTCACAACTCTCTCTCACTCTTAGAAGCTCATTCTCTCTACGAACTCTAAGTTCTCCTTTCTATAGGTACATCTTTCCTCGCAGTATCCTTATTGCCTACCGGCAAGAATAGAGCTGGGGACGGAAAATTCTCTTCTTGTCACTTCTCTCACATCTACATTTTGCACATACTAGAAATATTCTAGATGAATAATCCACATGATGTTACTTTCTATTGCTTCCACTCTGTGTGATCTATTACAATTAATCCCAATCACTAGACAAAACATATTCATCATAGTAAGCACAAAATTACAATTCCAAAGAACAATTCGTAGCTTGTTTGGTTGGCAAAGGTTGAATGCCATTAACTCATCAAAGCCTTGATGTTTTAATATTTGCGTTGTTTTGATTTACTGTTTTGTGTTCTTTCTTTGTGTGTGTGTGAGTGCAAGAGAGGGAGAATGGGGCTTCTTTGATTGCACTCCCTACCAAACTCTAGACTTCATGGAATCTATGGCATAACTCCTTCATACAGTTTTTGGATTTACCTCACAAATTCTCAAAGCAAGAAGCCCGATGCTTTCCTAGCAAGACCACAAACTTCTTGATAGTGTAAAGAGCTAGAGTCAAAAGATTATGCATGAGGAAGATGACATGCACACTTTTCTTGCTAGTGTGAAGGATATCAATGAGTAAATTATTTTTTCAAGTGAAGTCAATTCTGACAGCTCCCTTGTGTAGACTGTTCTTGATTCTTTGCCAGATCCTTACCAAACTTTCGCTAGTACTTAGAGACTTATGACTCAATGAAATCCAAAAGTTGAGTTTGATGCATTATGCATATTGTTGTTGCAAGAGTCACTTTTCGGGAAAAAAAAAGGACTAGACAACGTGCAATTGAACCTGCCTTTATTGCTGCTAAAAGAAAAGGTTGTAACAACAATGTAACCACTTTTCATGGTTCTTTTGCGAGTGGTTCTTTTGTTCCTAATGCGTCTACTGGCACAAATTTGTCTAGAAATTGTGGTGATAAGTGCAAAAAGAAGATGTGTTGCCATTATTGTAAAGAATATAATGATCACTTGATCAAACCGTGTCCTAAGTTGAAGGCCAAAAAGGCTAAGAAGAAAGAGACTAGTTCCACTACAATGATGGTTCCACTACAAATGCTGCTATTGTTGAGTATTCTATGAAAGGAGATTGTGATGGTGATGTTGATGCAGAATGGGATTTTAGTGCAGAGTGCACTTGTGATTCTTTTGTCCATGATGCATGTTTGTTAGTTGTTGCAGATGCTCATGTGTGGTACTTTGATAGTGGTGCTACAAAGCACATTACCTCTCATTGTGACTTATTTACCTCTCTCAAGGATGTCCCTCATGGGAATTCAATCACTTGTGCCAAAAATGCCTCTTCTTCGGTCAAGGGAGCTGGAAAGATTGTGCTTACTATTGCAAATGGAAGTCCTTTCACACTTTGTTGATGCATTGTATATACCTTGGATCAAGAAGAATATTTTGTGTGTATTTGCACTTACTAGACTTGGTCTTGTAGTCAAATTTGTGGATGACAGTGTACAATACATGATCTCAATTTTGGTGATGAAATTACTGCATCCGGCATTTTATGTCGTGGCTGTATAAGCTCACTTTGTATGAAAAGTGTGGGTAGAGTTTTGCAAATGTTGTTGTGGATTCAAAGGCTATTACGGATGCAAAACTCTCACATGCACGTTTTGGGCATTTGAATTTTACCAGTTTGCTACGTTTATGAGGGCTATATTTTGGGTAAGATGCAACATTTAAAGTTTCCAAAGGATGGTTCAGTTAGGGCCACATGTAGGTTTCAGCAGCTAGTGCATAGTGATGTTTGTGGGCCCATGCAAACTCCATCATTAGGCAATTACCTTTACTTTGTGAATTTCATTGATGATTATTCGAGACATGCATGACTGTATCCGCTTAAAGAAAAGTCCGATGTGTTTATGTGCTTCAAAAAGTTTCTGGCTATATCTAAAAATGTCTCAAAATGTACTATGGGCACCCTCCGTTGTGTCGATTGAGGGGGGGAGTATATGTCTCATGAATTTAATGCATTTTTGGCTAGTCGTGTAATAAAACACCAATGTACAGTTTCGTATACACCTCAGAAAAATTGTGTTGCTGAGAAGAAAAACAAGCCACTTACAGAAATGGCAGGATGTATGGTCAAAAGTCAAGCTTTGCCACATTTGTTTTGGCTTGAGGCTATTATGTGTGCCACTTATGTACTTAACAGGTGCCCTGTGCAAGCTTTACGGTCTATGACTCCTTCTGAAGCATGTCATGATAGAAAGCCTTCTATTGAGTAGAGGCGTGTTTTGGTTCTTTAGCATGTGCTTTGGTGCCACAAACGCAACGCAAAAAATTGGATGATAAGACTGTCAAATGTTTTTTGTTACTTATAGTGCTAACATCAAAGGTCATAGGTTGTATCATCCGCAAACAAGGTGTATCTTGGTTTCACAAGATGTTGTGTGTGTGGAAGATTTTGTTCAACCCTTGATTGCATGTGCTGGAGATAGTAAAATAAGCTCACAAGACATTTATGATACTTTGTTGCCTCTTCTCAGTGGTGGAAGTTTGAATGTAAATTCCAATGAGGCAAACGTACAACCTATGGGGGTTTTTGAAAATGTTACAGATCAGCATATTACTAATGCAGATGTACATGATGTACTTGATGAGGAAAGGGCTAGAGGTATGCCAAAATTGTTGGTGCATACTTTGCATGACAATAACCTTTGTCTAGTCATACTCGATTAGGTTCTCACCATGCATCTTATGCAGCAGATTGTTATGATTTGGCTATGTCTAGCTTATGTGATGGTGAGGAACCTTTGTCATTTGATGAAGCACAAAATTCAAAAAATTGGATGGCTGCCATGCAATCATAATATTATGCACTTATAGAAAATGACACATGGACTTTATGTGATTTGTCTATTGGAGAAAAGGTCAACGGTACAAAGTGGGTTTACAACTTGAAACGCAAGCCGGATGGTGAGATTGATCTCTATAAGGCTCGCCTTGTTGCAAAGGGTTATGCACAACAAAAAGACATAGATTATCAAGAGATTTTTTCTCCCACTTGTCGTATGACTACTGTGCATTTTCTATGTGCATTGGCAGCTCATTTTGGTTGGGATGTACATCAATCATATATTGTTACTGCTTTCTTGAATGGTGACATATTTGAGCTAGTTTATGTAACGCAGCCTCGCGGTTTTGTCATAAAAGCTACTTTTAAGATGAAATATTTGGGGATGTTGCATCATTACTTGCATATACAGTTTAAGTAGTGTGATGGTGGTATTGGCTTGTGTCAAACAAGTTACATAGAGACATTGCTATGTAAGTTTGAACTTGAGGATTGAAAACCTATTTCCACTCCCATGGAAACACGTTTTAAATTAAGTCTTCATGATGTTGGGTATCCTGTTGATGTCACTCTTTACCAAACTATTGTTGGTTGCCTTATTTTTGTATGCAACACTAGGCCACATATTCAGTTTTCAGTCTCACAAGTCAACAGATTTATGCATAGCCCAGGCTCTAAGCATTGGCAAGATGTCCAGAGGATTTTTTGCTACTTGAGTGGCACTTTACATCTTAGCTTGTTTTATCCCAAGGGGGGATCATTTCCGCCAGAATTACATGCTTTTTTGGACTCATATTGGGTTGGTCATTGTGACACGCGAGTGTCCATGACTGGTTTTTGTTTCATGCTCAGAAGTTCATGCATATCATGGTTGAGGAAGAAGCAACCTACTGTGGCCACTTCTAGTTGTGAGGCTGAGTATAGGGAAGTCTTCACAGATATGGTTGAGTGTGTATGGCTCAGACGCCTTATGGCTGATTTGGGTGTTTGACAGGACACTACCAACACTATCTACACTGACAGTCAGAGCATATTGGTAGTTGCAAGGAACCTAATTTTTCATGCTCGCACAAAGCACATTGAGGTGCACTACCACTATGTCAAGGAGAAGCTCTCAACACGAGAGATTAGCTTGGCTTATGAGCCAACATAGGACAACCTTGAAAATCTTTTCACAAAGGCATTGTCTCGCGATAAGTTCAAAGCTTTGCACAAAGATTTGGGCTTACTCCCCTTTGTGGACTGATCATGTCCTCCTCACAGGGCATGGCACTTCCCTATACTCTATGTGTTAGCTCTCATTCACCGCATCACTCCTAGGGGGGATTTTTTACCATATAAATGTGGTAGTGATGTGTGCACACTTAGGACCACCGAGACATTTTTTCCTCACACTAAGAGATGTATTCCCCCGTGCATTGTATATAAACCCATCACTCTAGGGCTATCTTATCTTTTCCATTGCACACTAAGTAATACACTCTCTTTTGTGTGCCTTGATCTTCTTTCGTCTTCTCCAAGATGTGTGTGTTTTCTTGCAACCCTAATTCCAACACAACCCTCTCTGACTCCCTCTATCTTTGTATGGTTTTCTTTGGAATATTGTAAGGATTTGAAGATTGCTCATCTTCTTGATCCTATGCACATAATAAAAAATGTGGGCCAGTCTTTGTGGAAACATCTTATTGGTTTGAAAGACATGGAAGTAGCTGAAAACGACTTAAAAGATCAAAATTACAAACACAACTTATGGCCCCATGTTGATGAAGTGATGGGTCAAAAAGAATATGCACCTGCATCATGGATGCTTACCTCCAAATAAATTGACATGATTAATCAAAGAATATGATCTATCTGCACACCCATGGGATATGGTGCCTCATTGAAGAATATATTCACTATGGATGACACGACTCTTTCAAACTTAAAAACACATGATTGGCATAGTTTCATCAAGGTAACCTAATATTTCTTTAATTGTAACAACTCCTTCCTCCAACCAAGAGATACTAATTTGACTATAACTTGATACATGTAGCATGTTCTCCCCGTTGTTGAATGGATGCTTAACGAGTGGTATCCGAGAGATGCATGAGATCTCTAATCCATTCAAAAGAATGAGTACTTGAATCTTGAATTGGTAAGGACAAACTCCCCTAATTTATTTTTTTAAGTGAATAGAATTTGGTACTACATATTTTGATTTATTTTATTTTTATTTTACTCAGGCTCGAGGGTGAGCCCATATTGGCTCTATGGTTGGGAGGTGAGCCTGATGTCCTCCCATTACATGTCTAGGAGTGAGTTCGGCTTGCAGCATGCCATGTGTGCAAGATTTTTTTGGTTTTATAACCATGAATATTGTTGAGGAAAACAATTCAAAATAAAGGGATAAGCGTTACTTCCCCAGACATCATCAAGATGGGTGCATGTATGTCCAGTCAGTGTGACCCTATAAGTAAGACTTGAGTCTCATTTGTGATTGTCTTTTGTGATCACCACACTTAAACTCCACACAGATGGTGACTCTACCCGCATACCTTTACTCATGTGGGCTTGTTTGTATGGGACATTGGCTCTTGCAATAGAGGCTAGCCCACAGGTTGTAGGCCCTCAAGCTCGGCCCTAAGCCCATATTGGCTCTAAGGTTGGGAAGTGAGCCTGATGTTTGCCCATTACGTGTCTAGGACTCTACCTGCAAACCGATACTAGTGTGGGCTCGTTCAAGGTATGGGACACCGACATGTGCAACAGAGCCTAGCCCACTGGCTACTGCAGACCCTCAGGACTAGGGGTGAGACCATATTGGCTCTATGGTTGGGAGGTGAGCCTGATGTCCACCCATTACATGTCTAGGAGTGAGTTTGGCTTGTGGCATGCCATGTGTGTATATTTATTAGAGTTTGGGGCATTTCTCTCTCTCTAGCATTTTTAGTTGTGCTAGCATTTTGCATGCTCCATCATTTTTTCTCTCTATTGACCTTGACAGCGAGGAGATCCACCACAAATTTTCATGATAAAAAGAGGCGGTTTTCTGGGTTTTTTGCATTTTTCACTGTTTTGGGGTTGATTTGGCTCTAGTGGACAGATTTGTAGTCTGTCACAACTCTCTCTTTGAGGGGTATCGACTCTATGATCAGAGAAGAGGGATGTTGCACTTAGTCGTGATGTTACCTTCGATGAGATTTTACCTTCAAAGAGGGCTTCTGCTCCCAAGTCTTCCACAGTGACTCTTAACCTGTAGATACTTGGAGACCCTTGCTTTGATTTGCCTCTTGATGATAGCAGTTCTCATCATAGTGCTGAGGTAGAACACGATATACCAATACCTTCTCCCATGGGAAGAAAGCCAAACAAGTTCTCAAAAGTGGATATTAGAGACTTTGCGAGATTCAGCAAACTCATATTTTCCACCCGATAGGCGTGAAGTTGGTACTACACAACACTCTCAGCGACTTCATATTGCCACGTTCTCATCTGGTGTCATCTCTTTTCTCTCTCTATATATATATATAGCACTTTCATGCACTTTGCACTCACAGTTTGCCACTGTCTTTGTTTTGGTCATTGCACGTTCTTGCACTAAGTACAAAAGGCTCTCCCTTCCACTAAGTAAAAGGAAGCTTGAGCACCCATTGATCACTCATCTTGAGTCATACACCACGATGCACTTCCGCTACACATTACATGCCTCTTCTGCTCTCCAGTGTTGCCCAATACAACTATTTATAGAGGCAAACATTGACAAAACTCTTCAACAACCAATGCAATACTTTCTTGGACAGCAATCGATGCCAATCATCCTCGGCAATTGATGAGGATGATAATGATGGTTTTAGTTTTTCACTTTACTTCATTTCTATTCTTTGTACCCGAACATTGTATTTTTATTTTTGTACCTAAACATTGTATTAGATCCTCCAAGATTGTATCAGTTTGGTCTCATAGGCCATTTTGGCCTTTTGAAGACGTTTATTATAACATTTAATGTCTCTCTCTCTCTCTCTCTCTCTCTCTCTCTCTCTCTCTCTCTCTCTCTCTCTCTCTCTCTCTCTCTCTCTCTCTCTCTCTCTCTCTCTCTCTCTCTCTCTCTCTCTCTCTCAGTAATTACTAGTTGTGCATTGTCCCTTCTGTGTCGTAATAGCTTGGCCATGAGATGCCCGACTTTTTTTGGTCTCATTCCTCTCCAAACTCGCACTGTAGCTAAGCAATCAAAAACTTTTTTTCAATATCTATCAGATCTCTGCATTACAAGAAGATCAATTAGAACACATGAATAGTTATAAAACATTTAAAACAGCACATAGATATGTACGGGCAAAGTATGTGGAGTCAAGGCATCTACAACTCTAGCAGTTGCCCTATGCGTTGGCAAAAAAGGATGTCGACTCTGATGGAGCACAACCTGTTCGTCCACATCAATGTTGTAGGTGACATTGTACCAACCAACACACATCCAAAAAGGTCCATGGTGGTCAAAATCGGGTCTTGGCAAGGGTGTGACACGCATGGGACCCCGATTGAGAGAGTGTTGGTGTCGACATCGGCATCGGGATCGGTGAAAGCCCAAGGGCATAGAGGCATTCCATCGGACTCGTTGATAAGGGACACTACATGCATAAATTAAACAAAAGATAATTAAATCAATGTTTACAAAAATATTATACTTCTATAATTAAATAGTGAACTAATACCATGTGTCCTAGTCTTGTTGTGTAACCTTGCCGTCCGATGGCTGCTCAGTAGTCTATAGTGGCAGTTGCGCACTCTTAGCTGGCTTTGGAAGAGGGGTCCTATTATTATCACGAGTGTATCATATTTTGGTGAGACAAAATGATCTACTTAGGTGCACAATATATATATATATATATATATACATACATACATACATACTTTATATAAAAAGAGATTCAACCTATGTGCTGCTCTTACTAAAGGGTCTCGAGAAGTGCCCCTGTCTGGGCGTACAAGTCTTCAGACCTCCTGTATAGTCGGCATATGGTCGCCTCCAACTCCTTGTCAGGGAGCATTTTGTACTCTATGATGTCCTTTGCTATCTCCTCCCTCAGAACACCGACAGCTCGTAACATGCTCTTCAATGTCAGTAGTAGCCCCATGCGACGTGAGGTGGGAGCCATCGAAATTTTGTTTGAAAATTTTAGGTTTCAATCAAAGGTAAAACAATCCACATAGCTTCTTTAAAGAAATTTTTTCACTTATCAAAGAAAAAGAGAGGGGCTTTATGCTTCCACAAACCTTTACTTCTTTCCTTGCTTCAATGATTGCTTTTATCATGAATGATGGTTCCTTTTGCTTTCCATGAAGAGAGGAAATGAGAGAAAGTGGTAGAGATGTGTAGAGAAATAAAGAGAGAGAGAAAAGGAGAATGACACCTGATGCGATCTCAACCAACCCTCTTAAAGCCTCCCCACACCATTGCAGATATGGTATTTCCCTTGATTGTGTAAATGAAAAGTTGTCATGGTAACTCCTCACAAAGAGGCACCTCTGGGCTGTTTTGATGCACCATTGGATCCATCTCAAGTGGGATTGCTAAAGGTGAGCAAGGGGTAGATATAGGTTTCCATGCTTACCATGAGGTATCGCCCAGACATAGAGGTACCCAAAGAGTTGATTGGGGGATCATGGATCTATACAAGTCAATGGTGGGGAATGTACGCACTCTAGACGGGATTCTGAATTTGGTTCACTCCACGATTGGGGTGAAACAAGGCTACCCGCTATCTCCTACACTATTTGGCATGTATGTGGGTGAGTTTGCTAACTACATTGAGAGGTTCAGTGACCGAGGAGCACAATTGGCAAGGACATGCATCCCACTATTGTCATATGCTAACGATATTGTGTTGATCACACTGTTGTTATATGTGATATTGTGTTAATGCTTTGTACACATTTTCCCACGAGGATGACGAGGTTCTTGATGGGTCTATGTCGACAATGATGACAATGACGATGAGGGTCTTGATGGGTCCATGGCAAAGATGGTGACAAAGACAACGAGGTTATGTGGATCCTTATGTAAATTCAAGGTACAAGGGGTACTAGGTGCTAGGGTATTGTGTCAACAACGATGGCGATGATGATGATGACGACAATGATGTCAACGACAAGGTATTGATGGGGTTTGTGGATCCTTATGCCGAGCCAAGGCACAAGGGGTACTATGTGCCAATGTACTGTGTAACCAAGGGTGGCAACAATGAAAACGTCGATGACGATGCTATGGCTGAGTGCTAGTACTGCTAGAAATGTGGATGGCTAGTAATTGCAACCAGGATGAGGCTAGGGATGAGAGCTATTGTAGAGGACGACGATGGATGAAATCTGCCAGCACTCAAAGCTAAAAATGTTGGCTATCTTGGGCCAAAAATGCTGGTTGTCTAAAGCTGAAAATGTTGGTCTTCTTGCTGAGAAAAGGCTGGGAAATTGCTAGCTATTGCAGCATGGTTTGGTGCTCCTACGAATCCCCAAGGTCTTCAGAATCTGCCTCTACAAGCGCCCATAGGGCTACATTTATAGGATCACAGAGCTGGATCAATTGGCTAAAAGGCAACCCATGACCAAGTGAATTATAAGTGGGAAAATGACTTATTAAAAGAGGCCAAGTTAGAGGTGGTTCACACGCGGCAAAGCACCTACATGCTGAAATGATTGACTGTGCAAGAGAGGGTATTCAAGTGTGACCGGCTTGGACATGCACGTCCTGCTACAGACTCACAAAAGTATCAGGCTCAATCCTAAGCTAATGACTCATGCTAGACTTTAGCAGAAGCATATCACTTGTAGTGCAAGTGAAGTGCACACGTGACAGTTATGGTATTTAACACCACACCACAGTGGGTCGGGAGGTCAACACCACTTCTACATATGATCAGGAGATGGTGGACTATATAGATGCATACATCTATCTTGGGGAAGTCTTTAGTGGACCAGCATTTTCATTGAGGAGAGCAGTGAAAAAGAGAAGATATGTTCGCAGGTTCAATTTCACGAACCTCGAACAAAGTTGTGGCTTCCCAAAACAAAATCTCATCCAATAAGAAGTCTCATTCTAGATTGGAGCTCTTCATATCTTGGGTCGTTGGCTTCCCAAAAAAATCTCATCCAATAAGGAGTATTTTAGTGGTTGGCACATCACAATGCACAACACAAATGCTCACATATGCATGTTACGAGACATAGAAACATAAATTTATCGATGAACACCCCTCCCCCTCCCCCCCTTCCCCGCAAATGACCATCCAGGTCCATGACACGAGCTATTCAATGGCTCCCTCATCACTCCTCCCGCATAACCTAAAAAGGTCCAGGTTGGAGATAAAGAGTCCTTTTACAACCAAATTTCCCCCAAACCACAACCTGCATCGTTTGAAGGTTCAATCATACAACCAAACACTCCCCCCAGACATCTTGTTTGCATCATTTGGAGGTTTTCTAGCATAGAATGAAACGCTCCCCAGACATCTCATATGTGTTGTTTTGAGGTTTTCAAGCATAAAAACAATCCCTAGACATCTCATTAGCATCGTTTTGAGGTTTAGACAATACGAAAACGTCATTTTTCACTACTCCACATGGGAGTAAATCACCAAGCATTGAAACCGGTATAAAACCAGAGTCAAACAATTCAAATCGGCACCAAGATAGGTTTAGAATAGACACCATCCATTTCAACCAAATTCCAAACACGATCACCAAACAAGCTCTCAAACGAAATTCAAAAAAGTGCCAATTCAAGCTGAAAAAGCATTCTCGAAATTAGTCGAGCTCAAAAATCAACATCGTTTCTGTCTTGAAACCTACCCCAAAATTAGCGTTCCATTTCTTCCATAAATTTGCAGCCGACTGTAGCATGGTCCACAAGCTCTTGAATAGTCGAAACAAGCCTCAATAGATAGTGTTCCTGTGGCAGATTTAGGAGAGTACCATTGGAGGCCAAGATATGCCAGTTGTGCCATATAGAGCTAGAGACAAAGCTACATCACATATGTCATTGTCTATCGCTTTTCATTGTCTATTCAGAGAGGGATTTGAACCATTGGCTAGAGTCATGAGATATCAGAATCAGAGATGCCTCCGAATCTTTTTTCTAGAGCTATGGAGACACAAGGAGAGTCTCTTGAGGAGATCACAATGGGAGACATTCAGAGAGGGAGATTATTGACTTCTTTAGAGCAAGGACTCAACAGCCAGATGAGCTTGCTTCACAGCAGACTTCAGAGCGCACTTATACCAGCGGTATATTAGTTGACAGAGCCTTTGAGCTCAGGAGAGCTAGACACCTAGTCTATGAGGGTGACCACAACATCAACGGAGCCTCCATCAGAGGATCAAGAATATTCTAGCACGACATGGGAGATGCCCAGTACAACTATTTACAGGCGTAGATATTGACAAAGCTCTTAAGCGAGACCGATGTAGTACTTTCTTGGGCAAGGTTCGATATGTCGGGCATGATTTTACTCTTTCGCATTACTTCACTTTATTTTTTTAATTTTTGTACCTAGACATTGGATTAGATCCACCAAGATTATATCAGTTTGGTTTCATACATCATTTTGGCCTTTTGAAGAAGTTTAATATAAAATTTCATTTCATTTCTCTCTCTCTCTCTCTCTCTCTCTCTCTCTCTCTCTCTCTCTCTCTCTCTCTCTCTCTCTCTCTCTCTCTCTCTCTCTCTCTCTCTCTCTGTGTGTGTGTGTGTGTGTGTGTGTGTGTGTGGAAATTTTGGACTCTCAAATGGGCGTGAGGACTTTGACTTTATCCCTCTTGTCCAAAACGGGCGCATGGTAAAAGTTTTACAATTGAAATCAAAACTTGTTGGACCTTTTGGATTTAGAATCGAGATCTATCCATTGATATATAGCATGCCATCAGATTCCTTATATTCTAGAAGATTCTATTTTTTGATGTGACAAATCCATCTTATAAATGGAATCTCTCCCCACATTCTTTTTTTTTATGTGACAAGTCCGTCTTATAAATGGAATACCTCCCCACATTTCAGCTTCAATGGGGAGGCCATAACTTCTACAAATCAACTCCAAATTTGTCGGTGTTTGGAGATTTAGAACCTTCTTTCTAAGATATTTTCAATGATATGTTGGTTGATAGGGTTTTGACAAAGCGTTTATGTACTTCACTGGGTTGCCCACTTTGGACAAGAGAGGCAAAGTCAAACCTCCTTATAGGGCCCCTTTGAGGGTCAAAATTTTCCCTAATGCTCTCTCTCTCTCTCTCTCTCTCTCTCTCTCTCTCTCTCTCTCTCTCTCTCTCTCTCTCTCTCTCTCTCTCTCTCTCTCTCCTACATTTAGGATTTCCCAGTAGGACCAAGACCGATGAGTGTAGCAATGGATCATGCTCTCTAGACACTTTCTATCTCCTTTTAGTATATTACAACCCAGGTGTCAGGATCGGGAGGACACTGCATACCCACTATATATTTACACCAGATACTGACTGTGTTTACACAGAGGTGATCTATAGTCGTCTATGTACAGCAGTCCCGACCAGGACTCTCATTGGAGGACATCACCACTTTACTAACTAAGACATTGCATGATGCAACAACAGAGGCTTACCCACACACTCAGCCTAATTAGAGACACCGTTCTGGGACCATGCCTCAGAACAACTGATATGACAAGAAGTGTAGAGAGACAAGAGCATAGCTTCAAAGGGATCAATCGCACACAGTATCTGGTAGCCTTCAGAAGCGATTTAACCAGCTTCATTTTATACTAGATAGACTCAACCAATATGTTGACTCCATATCCACCATCTAGCAATACTTCTTCAAACAAGATGCTATGAAATACCACCTTAATAATTGGAACCACAAAGTCCACATCTGCTAGATCAACATTGTTCACAACAGTCTCAAGCACATGATTTGTCGGAATTGGAGACTCTCTTGATAAAAATCTATTCAACAACTTTTCTTTGAAGGCTGGAACCAGACATAATAACTAATCCAAAGATATCTATAAAGGAGAGTTTATTAAGACCTCAAACCAATCCTTATCATCCTTTGGTACTAAAGGTCTGTCATAGTGTTGCTGCAATTTATCCTCTTCAATATCTGAAGTAATGTCAACCTTCTTCTGATTCTGCTGGTCCTCCTGAACCTATTTTTGAACTCGATCTCTGATTCCTTTTTGCTCCTTCCAGTCAATAGGACCTTTGCCCTTAGACCTAGTAACAGCCATGACATCTATCTCTTGATCTTCCCAAGATTGATGACAATCACAAGCCCATTCATCACATTGCTCTTGAGGTTGCTACTTCCTATTTTCTTCAAGTAACTCCCCTGCTGGTTGTTGCTCATCAATATCAATGATGATTACATTGGATTGAGCTAGTGGTTGATTTTGTTGTTGTTGTTGTGTGTTAACTTGTTGATTATCCTGATTGTAAGGTACCATTGGTAGTCCTCTCTCCTCTCGATGTTTAACCCACAAGGCACAATTTAGACCAACTCAATGGTCTGGTTCAGCACAATACACACATGGAATAATACCTGGTGGTCGCCTTCGATTATTGTCCTGATTTCTCCAAGGTGGTCTTGGAGGTCAAGGAGGTCTCTGAAATGGTGGTCTCCCTCTAAAAGGAGCTATTTGATTGGTTTCAGCATCATTTCTCCCTCTTCCTACAGTGAATCTACCTCTATTATTGGGATTGTACCAACACTGAGTTGTGTTATGTCCTTCCCTTTTAGAAATCTGACAATATTGCTTTTCCTTGGGAGCTACAATGGAATATCCAATTTACTTCAATTGATTAATCAATTCATCCTCTTTACCCTTCTTATCCTTTCTCTTCTTATGACCATGCTTCTTCTTCTTGTGCTTCCCTTTGCTACTTTCAGCCTCACTGTCTGATGACCCCTCGGAATAATTTTCTGTATCAACTTCAGACTCAGTATCAGACCCATCCTCAGATTCAGAACTATCCTTGCTTTTGGTTTTTGTCTTGGTCATACCAAGTCTTTTTTCAACTCTTGCTCCAGGCTGTGATCAAATTATTGAAGGCACCTACAATATCAATGCTGGCCACAGCATTCTTTAATCCTTTTCTCAAACCTTTCAAGAAATAACCTACCAACATCTCATCTGTGGGTCTCTCATTCCCCTGCAATCTCTCCACCAAAATTCTGAATTTCTGAGCATAATCTTCCACCAACATATTCCCTTGTTTGATGTCCCTGATTTTCTTTAAAATATCAATCGAAGTCTTTTCCTTTCTGAATCTTTGCAAAAATGCCACTCTGAGGGCAGCATAGGTTGCAAAATATGAAATTCCATATTGGCTAAACCAACTCATGGCCTTGCCCTCTAGTGTTTCTACAAATTGCTACAGTTTTATATCATCACCATATACATCTTGATGTCCATTTGCTTGCCACTTGGTCTCAAACTGAGCCACATGACAATCTGCATCCTCACCAGACTTTTCTCTAAACTTTGATGCCTTAACCTTGGGAATAGGAGCCGGTTGAGCCATAGGGGGGCTGAGGTACTCTCCTAGGTCTTTGCCTGGTAGATACTTGTAATGGGTCAAAATGGAGTCATCTTCTACTTCTTGCAGATCTCGCTGTCAAGAATAAAGCTCCAACAAACTACCTCACCTGCCTGCCCTGTGCTGCTCCTGAACTCTCTCCTACATGAATTTATGGCTGTAATTCAGAGTCATCTAATTCTCCATGTTCCTCTATGATTGGATTGTATTGAAAAGGATAATTATTTCCTGCTTGGGCCTGAGCCCTTGTGTAATACACTCGAGATGCCCTTCTCTATCCCTCCAACATACACCATCATTCAGTAAGACCACAAACCAACATTGAGTGCTATCTGAGAAGATAATTGGACTCGGTAGGATCGCCAAATCTGTTGCGGTTCATCAACACAAGAAACTCTACTCACACACATACTTGTACACAGCAAAATGAACACTCAATTCATGATTAGAGTACTGTATAAGATAACATAAGCAACTTCAGACTGAGTAAAAACAGAGACAAAACGAGTTTAGACATTAGAGTACTTCATTTCTGAAAGCTTGTACATCCCTTTTCTCTCGTGCCTACAACTACTATCTCTAGCGAGTTATAACTACTCTAATTGAAACCTTCTTGACATGAACATCTGACTTACCAAAATCCAACTTACAATATCCGACTGAGAAAAAATCTGATTTAGATCTGATTCAGCATAAATCCGACTGAGCATTAATTTAGCTAAGTAATCACCCTTTCAACAATAGTCTCCATGCTCAAGTACTTGGCTATGGATGCAAATCCAAGCAAGGAAGCTCATCTTCTTCTTCTCTATCATTCTAGCTATGCTAAGAGTTTGCTCATGGAGTAAACATATAAGAAATTACTACTTCTTTGCTTGAGAAATACTTCTCATCACCCTCATCTACCTCCATCCCCATAGTTCTTTCTCCCCGTTGGATTTTTTAGGGCTTCGGAAGGAGGGTTACACCATGGAATCATGAAAATTATCATCTTCTTGGTTTGAGGAAAGCTCCACAAGAGCACATGTTTGTATTGTAATCAAGGCTCTCATTGAGATAATTATGATACAAAGACCTTTCAGAGGGGGGACCAGCTCCAAGCAAATCCACTCCTCAATAAGTTGTCAATACTAATTGTGTTATTCTCTTAAATTTATGTGCATGATTTGATGTTCTAATGTGTGAATGATGCCATGAAATCAGCCTTGCACAATCTTTGGTTCTCATCTAAAAAGTCGTCTTATAGAGAATCTCCCTTTCATAAATTGATTCCATTGTAATCACATAGAAGGACTAGATTCTCTGACAAGATACATAAAGGAAGAGAGAAAGAGTAATGGGGGTGAGGATGAGGGGATGGAGAGGGTACAAGATAGAGAAAGAAAGAGAAAAAATGCGCGCGCGGGGGGGGGGGGGGGGGGGGAGGGGAGAGAGAGACAGAGAGAGAGAGAGAGAGAGAGAGAGAGAGAGAGAGAGAGAGAGAGAGAGAGAGAGAGAGAGAGAGAGAGAGAGAGAGAGAGAGAGAGAGGAGGCGGGTGAGGATGCAAGAGTGCAATGGGGTGAGGGGGTGAGAGAGAGAGAGAGAGAGAGAGAGAGAGAGAGAGAGGAAGGGGAAGAGAGATAAAAAAGGGGCTTGTGTGAGTGCACAAATGTCTGTGTGTGTATATGTGTGTGTGTGTGTGTGTGTGTGTGTGTGTGTGTGTGTGTGTGTGTGTGTGTGTGTTTGTGTTTGTGTTTGTGTTTGAAAATTCCTTCATATCTGAACCATACGTACACAATTGCATTAAATAAAACATTAAATAACAATACCTTATCATAACATAAAGTGTGTACACAGTTTGTACATAAATTCTTGTCTCACTTTTGTCAATATACCAAACAACATCTACTAGCCAATATATTCATCTATTCAAGCTTTGGACTTTAACCATTACAAAATAGGATACTGTATATGTGTCCATCCTTTGGGATGAGCCTCCACTACACCTACAAGAAGAAGGATCCATTTGTTACCTGCATCCATACAAAAACATTCAGTTAGAACTGGTTATGTTTGTGTGTTTTGCAGGTGTCGACACTGGATCCGGTTGTCATCCATGTCACACCTGTAGACCTAGTTTACAGCCTACCCTTAGGATTGACATATTAAGTTAAGATTTCAAGTAAGATACCCTCTGAATGTATATGCATGTGTACCCCAATACTCACCGAGCTCTCTCAAAAAACCACTAGTGTCAATTACCATATGTGATGCAAATACCTATGTATTTCTGGGTTATTGATCAATGTAGAACACCTGGCAAAAATTGGACAGCACCTCCTTTGTAATTTGAGTAGTATTTCAAAAAACTCAGTTTATGTCATCTCCCAATGAGATCCTCCACAGGAGGTTTACGGCTTCAAGAACTAAAATACATCCCATGTATAAAAAACTAACAGTATATCCCATGTTACTAGCTCAAAAATATGGTAGCATCCTCAAAACATATTAGAGACTAACATCTTGTTTGTATCTCAAAAAGGATTCCAAAAAAAATATCCTCAATTCTCTATATGTTTATATGCAATGATAACCGATCCCAAGACTAATAAACACCTGTAGTATCATAAGTACCCTATAAGATTATGGCCATTCGCAAAGATAATTACTATCCCTTACCTTGGATAGTAGCTTTAAAAATATGGCATTCTCAAGGTTTTCTTTGATGAGTAAGTCATCAGCTACCTTATTCATGAAGTAGAAGCTTGTCAAAAAATATTGCAATGAATGAAGTATCAATATGTAAAATATACCCAATTTGAGCAGTCTCCTAAAATAATTTTCCGTCAATGTCTACTCCCATGTTATCCGGACATATGTCATAGTAGTTGATAATCTTGCAAGTTCATAATTTATGAAAATTCGGCAGCATCTCCCTTGTATTTTGAATAAAGTTTCAAAAAATATCCAACAAACTATACCATCTCACTAAGAGACCCTCATAGGAGGATTAAGGTTCAAGTCACCTTACCATAAAGCTTATAAAAGTCTATTCCCTTAAAATGGTTTGAAATCCTGAATGAATTATACTTCCGACTATGCAAAGTTTCAAAGTAATGACTTAAAAAGTAACATTGTCAACTTATTCAATATCAAGACCAAAAAGTAACACTGTCAGCTTATTCACCAACAAGTAACACAAAATGCTCTGTATGCAAAACATTGAAGATTTCATACACATAAAATTGTGTTTTTAATTCGTTAGGTCAATCCTATTGTTGCAAAAATAGTTCAAAGAAAAGCCAAAAAATCCAAAAAATTACTGATATGATCATGTCCATATTCTAAGTAGGTGCAGGGGCACCTACCTGTTCACGGAGTTGACCAATTTGCATTTTTATTGAAGCCTATAACGGCAAAGTTCTCATCATAGTGGATACAACATTCAAAGTCCCGATGTGTGTGATCCTGCTCTCAATATGTTCTTGATGATTGATTTTTATGTTGTTGACTCCACTAGCTTGAGTATCGCAAGATTTGAAGCTGTTGGCAGATGACAATAGCCGACAAGGGTAAGGATGATCCTAGCTGCATCTTTGTCCCTCTTTGAAGATCATCAAGAGATATATGTATGCGTGTGTGTGTGTGTGTGGGCGCACGCGTGCGTGTGTGTGTGTGTGTGTCAAATGATTGAAAAAGCAAGAGTCATACTCAACGAGTACTGTGAGGGTATGGTTAAAAAAGAAAGCCATATTGTTCTACCTGCGATAGGTGGTGACGGCATGAAAAATCCGGTATGCATCTACTCGAATAGAGGACGCACCACGATGAGGTACATAGACATCTGCAGGTCCATAGGCATACACACTAGGAGCTCCTCAAAGAGGGAGAGAGGGAGAGAGAGAGAGAGAGAGAGAGAGAGAGACACACACACACACACACACACACAGAGAGAGAAAGAGGGGCGCAACTCATGTATGGGTGTTAATGCTGAAAACGCACAGAAAGGTGAGTGCTCAGAGAAAGAACGCAACCCCACTATTCTAAGAATGCAACCGAGAGAAGGCATACAAAACTATATTATTGAGAAAAAAGAAAGGGGCCACCTCGTATATAGCCCACGAATATATGCTCCTGAGTCCTCATGTTGAGAGTGTAGATAAGGGATAATGAGCAAATGAAAGGGGACCAGATGCACCCCAAGATATTATCGAATGGAGCACAACCACTCAATTTGAGACAGCCTCCTAAACATAGGGGCCTCTTAAGCATAGGGATGTCACTTCGTCTCTAGATCAGAAAGAGTAGGTTGAGTTTGGTAGTGATCCCTTTACATCTTTATTATGATTTAGGAGAGTTGAGAACATATTAGATGCCCATTATTTTGGTCTTTAACAATTATGGTTCTCCTTACGAGGTGTACCGTAGGTATAGTATTTACAAAGTTTCAACGTGCGAGTCATCATGTATCAAGCACAGGTTAGTTTCATTATGGAAACCGAGATCCCAATTGTGCCAAGACACGATCTTCAAGATAAGTGTGTGTGTGTGTGTGTGTGTGTGTGTGTGTGTGTGTGTGTGTGTGTGTGTGTGTGTGTGTGTGTGTGTGTGTGTGTGTGTGTGTGTGTGTGTGGCCCTCCCCCATCCGAGAGGAGAGATCCACTTGGTGGAGGATGGTTCACAAAGTGGACCAATCCCTCACCAATTGTAGTAAATGCTTCCTAGAAATTTCCATGTTTATAACTCAATCATCTGTACTGTGTTAAAAAGGGTTTAGATGCAAGAAAAACCATATGTAATGTGTTGAAAAGGTTTTAAATGTGAGAATACCGAAGTGTTGTATGATAAAGGGGTCCTCCAAGGAGGAGAATATGGTACTATGAAAACTACATACATGACATCTCATGATTTTGGTCAATGTGTCATCCCAAATTTGTGAACCATGTCGAATGGTGGTTGTTACAAAATACTCCAATCCTGCAAGATAAAGACCAATTGAAATGCCACACTTACTCAAGGGTGGACACTGATTATAATATATGGGTTATATGTACACATGTAGGTGCTTGACCAATTTAGGAGTTGAGATCCCTAACCCATCCCTTTGGATTGGGTGGATAAAGCCAATAATAATGTAACCTGTATTAACTCGACCAATTTGGGAGCTAAAGAGCCCCAACCCATCCCTCTGGAGTATCGATTTTTCACAAAATATAACAAACATTAAGCGCTCCAATTCTTAGGGTAGGAACACCCATATCCTACCAAAAACCGTTTTATTAAAATCAGGATAAATTGGAGTAGTTGTATTATTGTTTAATATCCTATTTAATTACAATTGTTAAGTACGGCACTAGTCCGACCAAAGACTAGTAGGGCCCATACAGACTGTGTGTGTTTGTTTTTGAAAATCCCTTCATATATGAGCCATACTTAGACAATTGCATTAAATAAAACATTGAATAGCAATACCTTATCATAACATAAAGTGTGTACACAATTTGTACATAAATTCTTGTCTCACTTTTGTCAATATACCAAACAGCATCTACTAGCCAATATATTCATCTACCAAACAGTATCTACTAGCCAATATATTCATCTAGATTCAAACTTTGGTCTTTAACCATTACAAAATAGGATATTGTATATGTGTTCATCCTTTGGGATGAGCCTCCACTACACCTACAAGGAGAAGGATCCAGTTGTTACCTGCATCCATACAAAAAGAACTGGTTATGTTTGTGTGTTTTGCAGGTGTCGACACTGGATCCAGTTGTCATCCATGTCACATCTATAGACCTAGTTTACAGCTTACCCTTAGGATTGACTTATTAAGTTAAGATTTCAAGTAAGATACCCTCTGAATGTGTATGCATGTGTACCCCAATACTCACCGAGCTCTCTCAAAAAACCACTAGTATCGATTACCATATTTGATGCAAATACCTATGTATTTCTGGGTTATTGATCAATGTAGAACACCTGGCAAAAATTGGACAGCACCTCCTTTGTAATTTGAGTAGTATTTCAAAAAACTCAGTTTATGTCATCTCCCAATGAGATCCTCCACAGGAGGTTTACGGCTTCAAGAACTAAAATATATCCCATGCTAGCAGTATATCCCATGTCTAGCTCAAAAATATGGTAGCATCCTCAAAACATATTAGAGACTAACATCTTGTTTGTATCTCAAAAAGGATTCCAAAAAACATATCCTCAATTCTCTATATGTTTATATGCAATGATAATCGATCCCAAGACTAACAAACACCTGTAATATCATAAACACCCTGTAAGACTATGGCCATTCGCAAATATAATTACTATCCCTTACCTTGGATAGTAGCTTAAAAAATACGATATTCTCAAGGTTTTCTTTGATGAGTAAGTCATCAGTTACCTTATTCATCAGGTAGAAGCTTGTCAAAAAATATTGCAATGAATGAAGTATCAATATGTAAAATATACCCAATTTGAGCAGTCTCCTAAAATAATTTGCCGTCAATGTCTACTCCCATGTTATCCGGACATATGTCATAGTAGTTGATAATCTTGCAAGTTCATAATTTATGAAAATTCGGTAGCATCTCCCTTGTATTTTGAATAAAGTTTCAAAAAATCTCCAACAAACTATACCATCTCACCAAGAGACCCTCATAGGAGGATTAACGTCCAAGTCACCTTACCATAATGCTTATAAAAGTCTATTCCCTTACAATGTTTTGAAATACTGAATGAATTATACTTTCGACGTATGCAGAGGTTCAAAGTAATGACTTAAAAAGTAACATTGTCAGCTTATTCAATATCAAGACCAAAAAGTAACACTGTCAGCTTATTCACCAACAAGTAACACAAAATGCTCTGTATGCAAAATATTGAAGATTTCATACACATAAAATCGTGTTTTTAATTCATTAGGTCAATCCTGTTGTTGCAAAAATAGTTCAAAGAAAAGCCAGAATATCCAAAAAATTACTGCTATGATCATGTCCAGATTCTAAGTAGGTGCAGGGGCACCAGCTACGTGTTCATGGAGTTGACCAATTTGAATTTTTATTGAAGCCTATAACGGCAAAGTTCTCATCATAGAGGCTACAACATTCAAAGTCCCGATGTGTGTGATCCTGCTCTCAATATGTTCTTGATGATTGATTTTTATGTTGTTGATTCCACTAGCTTGAGTATCGCAAGATTTGAAGCTGTTGGCACATGACAATAGCCAACAAGGGTGAGGATTATCCTGGATGCATCTTTGTCCCTCTTCAAGGATCATCAAGAGATATGTGTATGCATGCATGTGTGTGTGTGTGTGTGTGTGTGTGTGTGTGTGTGTGTGTGTGTGTGTGTGTGTGTGTGTGTGTGTGTGTGTGTGTGTGTGTGTGTGTGTGTGTGTGTGTGCATGCTGGAGAGGGGGAATAGGGAACACTCCCAACACACAAAATATATGCCTCTCTATAGCCCAGGGATTCCACAGCACCCCTAACCTCTCAAATAACACCTTCAAATTTCTTGTGTGTGTGTGTGTGTGTGTGTGTGTGTGTGTGTGTGTGTGTGTGTGTGTGTGTGTGTGTGTGTGTGTGTGTGTGTGTGTGTGTGTGTGTGTGCGGGAGAGGGGGAATAGGGAACACTCCCAACACATATATGCCTCTCTATAGCCCAGGGATTCCACAGCACCCCTAACCTCTCAGATAACACCTTCAAATTGGCTCATTTGCACTAACAAGTCCACTTTAGCACACAGAACAACTATCTCACACCTTGCAAAAAACACCTTGCAGCACAAATGCACCCACACTGCTCAACTCACCCTTTCCAACTCACAAAACACCCCGATTCTACCCTCTTGGTAGCACCCTTCAAGCTACAGGCAAACCTCCTACAAGCACCGGCCAATACACAAAGAGCGAGAGAAAAGGAGGGGAATGGGGAGAAGCAACACAAGAAATAGGGGGCCAATATGTAGTATTATTGCATAGGGGAATATTACAATCAAGTATGCAGCTTCAATGGAAAGCTTTGCACTACACATGCTTGCAAATTTCAAACACACACTCAGGCAAAAAGCGAACCTTGGTCAAAAGACCCCAAAAAATGAACATTTATCTCCTTTTATAGCAGTGTGTCTAGGAGACTTAAAAAATAAATAAGGGATGAGCTTTCATGACGTGCATTTCACTTGTAGCTCCATTTAGAATTTCCTTGCATTGCCACCACTTGGCGTAGTTCATTTTTGGAAACAATTGCATGGTGTACACATCTTTCTAATGTCCACCCAGCTTGGCCGCCCGGCTTGACTTGCATTATCCGGCCACTTCAAATTGACTCCTTTGAACACCTTCCCCCTCTTCCATTTGCTCTCCCCTACCCCTCTTGGCGAGATTGGCCCCTTGTCCGGACTTCTTGAACCCTTTTTCATGCTCCAAACTCACCTCCTCTCGCTGCTGTGGGACCACTTTCTTCCATGAGGGGGGGAGGCAATAGCGAGGTCGCTATTGCCCTCCCTCTTTCCTTCAAAAATTTGGGGGCCCCAACGGAGCCGCGGGACTCACCACTATCGCGGACCTGCCATGTCATCACTGTCAAACGGCCGCCAACCACTTTCTCATGCACGCGGGCGAACCACCGCACCGCCGCCAGGAGCCAAAACTGTCCCAATGCTCCATGTGCAGTGCCCAACAGGGCCGGACCAGCTTAGCCAACGAGAGAGCTCCCCTCTCTCTTCCTCTTGTGATCAAATGAGGACTCGCGGCCCATTACATATAGCGCATCAGATGTGCTTCTGCCATCACATGTGGGACGATCGCCAGCCACGTGGCAACCTGTGAAGCCCAAGCCTCAAGGCTTTGGAAAAACAAAAACCACCTTTTTTTAAAAAAAAACTTTGTTTCCTCTAACTTGCCCTGTCTGCCCATTGGCCCTTGATGATCCATTTGCCGAGCCGTAGAACCCAGCAAAAAACTTATTGAGCCGACTCCGTCTTCCCCCAACTTTGCCACACTTCACGACTCTCCTAGCCCTCGAACCGAGGCCGCCAAAACCCAATCAAATCATCTGCAATAAACTTCGGACAAAGGCACCCAATCTTACGACTTCCATATCTTTCCGCTCCGGGTTTCGTTTGACATGCAGTCATTTCTTGCTAGCTCCGTATGATGCATACCCTACTGTAGAACTTCATCGGTGCTCAAAAGATGCCAGATGGCACATCCTCCAATGTGGCCAAGTGGGCTCAGACCCGGCCCCCGAAAAAAATTCAACTAGCCATAAAATGCAAACCATAGCTATGATCCCCAATCTGAAAAGATGGGTAAGCTCCATGAATTGAGCTCTACACACCTGTATCTCGACTTCCACTTGGACCACCTGTCTTCGGTTGCCCTGTCCGGTAAGAATCTGTAATTCATTGAAACTTCAACCTTCAATAACTTGGGCTCCGTAGCTCGGTTTGATGAGCCGTCTGGACCTGCTCCTTCAGAACTTCAAGCTCTACATTCCTGGACCCAAAAGCTACACTTTGCATCTCCTTCATCTCCTACCCAAATTAGCCCCTCATGGAGCCTTCCTTGGCCTATAAGCCGCATCAAGCATACAATTCCGTTGCTACCTGTCATCCCATGATTTCCTAGCTGCTCCAACCCTTTGCCATGCTTCTGCTCGCCTGCATATATCTGCCCATGCCACCTTCTAGAGTCGACACACTTTGGTTGCACAACCGCGCGCGTATGTGTGTGTCAAATGATTGAAAAAGCAAGAGTCATACTCGATGAGTACTGTGAGGATATGGTTCAAAAAGAAATCCATATTGTTCTACCTGCGATAGGTAGTGACGGCATGAAGAATCCGGCTCGAATAGAGGACGCACCACGATGGGGTACATAGAAGTCTGCAGGGCCATAGGCGTCCACACTAGGCAGAGCTCCTCAAAGAGAGAGAGAGAGAGAGAGAGAGAGAGAGAGAGAGAGAGAGAGAGAGAGAGAGAGAGAGAGAGAGAGAGAGAGAGAGAGAGAGGGGCGCAACTCATGTATGGGTGTTAATGTTGAAAACACATAGAAAGGTGAGTGCTCAGAGAAAGAACGCAACCCCACTATTCTTAGAACGCAGTCGAGAGAAGGCATACAAAACTATATTATTGAGAGAAAAAAGAAAGGGGCCACCTCGTATATAGCCCACGAATATATGCTCCTGAGTCCTCATGTTGAGAGTGTAGATAAGGGATAATGAGCAAATGAAAGGGGACCAGATGCACCCCAAGATATTATCGAATGGAGCACAACCACTCAATTCAAGACAGCCTCCTAAACATAGGGGCATCTTAAGCATAGGTATGTCACTTCGTCTCTAGATCAAAAAGAGTAGGTTGTGTTTGGTAGTGATCCCTTTACATCTTTATTATGATTTAGGAGAGTTAAGAACATATTAGATGTCCATTATTTTGGTCTTTAACAACCATGGATCTTTTTACGAGGTGTACTGTAGGTATAGTATTTACAAATTTTCAATGTGTGAGTCATCGTGTATCAAGCACAGGTTAGTTTCATTATGGAAACCGTGATACCAATTGTGCCAAGACATTGTCTTCAAGATAAGTGTGTGTGTGTGTGTGTGTGTGTGTGTGTGTGTGTGTGTGTGTGTGTGTGTGTGTGTGTGTGTGTGTGTGTGTGTGTGTGTGTGTGTGTGTGTGTGTGTGTGTGTGAGAGAGAGAGAGAGAGACATATATTTTATTATCATCCTTGCACATCAAATATGACCTACGGGACCAAAGATTCATGTGATGTAGTATGTATGGAGCTGATAAGTGATGCTTGATGCTCCAAAAGTGATGATGAGAGTTGCAGTGTGGAGCCCACACTATGGTTGGGAGAGGAAAGTGTGCAGGTCAAAGTCATTGCTGAAAATGTGAGGGAAGCAAGTTCGGATGTGAGAAAAACTTGAGCACTCTAGTAGTATGTGGTACTCAAACTTGAACTTGCAGCATAATGTGCATAGTCGATTTGACTCTTCTCAATTGCCTCAACACCCTGTCTTTCATCAAAGGGAGTGGGGATCTAAGCCATAGCTAAGTCGAATGGTTATGATAGTGTGTATTGTTGACAAGGGGATAGGCTCAAGCCATTAAGGGTGAGTATGATATCCTCTTTCGGTGAAGAATATGGTTTTGTAGTTGGGGGTAATATGGATGGTGTAATGTATGAAGCGCCACTAGATTCCTCTCAAGCAATTGTGAAGGCTTTAGGGGGTGGCCTTTATAACACCTCCTATCCTAATCACATGATGAGGATGAAGAAAAGAATCTTCACAAAGGGGTATTGATAGATCCTTCCCTCAAATCACACTACTCTCAAACTCACAACAAACCTCGACTAGTTGCAATCTACACATTCTTAGAGACCATTATAAAATATGTACCTTTGTTTTTCTCACCACGTTTAATCCCTTGCTCCCTTCCTTGAATGCTTTGGACTTTGTTTATATTTTGTGTAGCTTTTCCTGTCCCTTTGTCAACTTTGTCTTGTACCTCCTTGGTTGCAAGAGTAACTTGGAGCTCTTCATTGGCTTCATCCTTCTTCTCACTACCCTCTGCATCTTCATCTCTTTGAGGCATGTTTTTAGTGTCATGTGAAGGTTTTGGAGAAATTTGCACAACAAAATCACTTTGATGTTCTACCACCACCATCTCCTCTTCATTATTGCTAGTGTTGCTTTCATGAATCTGGGTCTCTCCAGCGGTGGGTAGAAAATTCTCAATCACATGTGTCATCCTGGTCTAGTTTGGATAGGATTTATTTTGCAGCTACTCATTGGTTTCCCTCTAATGCTGAAATGATGGTGATTTTTGATGCTCTCTTTCATATCATTTTCTTGTTGTTTTACCCTTATCTAATGCACCAAATGATTCTCAATTTAAAAACTTTGGGCCGTCTCGCCCTCTCATGGCTGATAACTCTTTGTTGAAGCATAGAATGCTAAAAAGTATGTGAACAACTTGATGCAACAAGTGCATGATATGATTAAAGGAGATGTTCCACTTGATGCTTGGCAGGATACTAAAACTCATAAAAAAGATAGCCCGAAAAAAATCTCTGATTTTTTATTTTACCACGCTTGGGTTAAAATGTATTCAACTCGCTAATATATGCCCCTTCACGGTGACGTGCTCATGACTACACGTAGTATTGTGGCAATGAAGCCCAAAACCAAACTACTCCAACCAAAATATAACATAAAAATTAGAATTTGAAGCCCAAAAATTGAGGTAATCTCTACACTTCCATATGTGCAAAATCAAGGCTTCTATCCACAAGCCCTAGCCTCAACTACACACAAGAGAGAGGCTAGAACTCCCCAAGATTGCTCAAATCAAACCCAAAACACAAAAGAGACACATTTTCAGAGATGAGACACCAGATCCATCATCTCCAAAAGGAAGTACACGCCCTCAACTTGTCTACACAAGCCCCATAGCTGGCAAAGATGGGCCTTCCGCGACCAAATGCCTCCATCACGTGCAAGAAACAGGGTTGATTTGCTTCCCTATTCTTCCTTTAAACGTCCTCAGAACTCACAACAAAAAACTTATAAAAATTTTCATTTCTCTTCATGTTTTTAAATTAGTCGGTCACTCTTTGAGGTCTTGACACTTGCATGTACAAAAGCAACAAACCTATGTACCCCACACAATTGGTTCGCATATGTAAAGACAGTCGGGGCACACTGCCTTTGTACACTTTGTACAAGCATGCTTTATTTACATACAAAAGGTATAAGATCATGAAAACACATCTCTCCAAGTCTTTGGGGTGGCCCACACCATTCCACAAAAAAACGTCACATACTTCCCCCCCCCCCCAACAAGCTGGAAACACTTTCAAGTGTTTCAACTACATTGTTTAGCTTTTCTTTGCATCCTTATTACTTGAATTCCACATAAAATCAATGGCTATCATGAGAACTAAAAAATTCATAGATTCTTGAAACATCCATAACCACCTCTCATCAAGTAACCATGTACATAGCACACCAAAAAGAAAGTCCCATGTAATCACCACATAGGGAAGGCACCTCTTACCATGATCAAAGACGAAACTATGCATATCTCTCCATTCGTAGTCCTCATGATTCAATGGGAGAAACCTACCAATGGCAGCCATTCATCCTAATAATGGCATCCTCATCCATGAGCTCTCCAATTAAAACATTACATCGCACGATAGTGTTACTTTCCACAAACACTTGCCCATCACTTACAAGACTATAAGGCATAGCATCAACCCACTTTTCATACACATCAAACAAAAGGACATTACCCATATGAACAACTATCTCGTCATACTTTTCAAAGATAGAACTCTCTTGCATGACCTTCATAGCTTCTCCAAAAATTCTCTCTAGATTAATGTAGGAATTCTCAACAACTATTTACTCATAAAACAAACCATAGGTGTGTATAAAGCCATCATCAACCATAGCCTGCATATCATTATATTTCACAAGAACATGAACATGAACAAAATCAGTATATTGCTCCATCACACAATATTTTATACAAGCATCCTCACCAGAATCCATATCACTATCTTTAATAGCATCCTCTTGCACAAGATCATAAGCCACATCATTCGCACCAAACATACTGGAAGTGACACACTCTTCATCTTCATCAAAACCATGCATAGAATAGGGAACCAATTCAGGCTTCGAGGCATAAAAAGAAACACCTTCTTGCTCATCACAATCATCCATTTGATCATGACTAGCATTTGAATCCACATTAATCACATTAACCAAATTGACAATATCTTCCTCCACCTGTTTGCATGCCACATCACTCTCATGCATCAGCACTTTCTCATCAAATCCCATCTCAAGCTTCCACATTGCATATTCAGCTAGAGGCTTGCCTACGTGAGCTTCCTCATATTGAAAATTCACATTCACAATTTGCATGACCTCATCCATTTTGCATGTGTTATCAAATGCAATTTCTTCCTTATCCCACAAATATGCACACTCATCAACATACTCTTTTCATTTCTGTGTGAAAGGCCTTTACTAAACTCCACAATATTATCTTTTTGTCCGACTACCATATCTCTCCTACATAGCATCATCCATATCATACTTCTGAAGTACCTTGCAAGAAGTAAAACCGCATGTACTGGCATGCAAACAAGAAGATAAAACCTCGTTTCTTATCATCATTGTGCTTGTATTAGTCAAATACATTCCCATTTATTCAAGCACTTACTCCCTCTTTGAAGTCTCGATAGTTCTATGTGCAAAAACATCAAAACTATAGACCCCGCTACATGATCACCAAGAAATGTTGCTCCAGCAAAGAAGAAAACTTAGCCGGATGCCGATTGCCTAGTGTCCACACAACCCCCATAATCTGAATAAGTGTATCCAACTATGGATGCATCATTGTTCCCAAAGCGTAAGCACTTGCTAGCTGAGCCCTTGACATATCTAAAGATGTGCTTCATTGCTTTCCAATGCTTTCTGTCTGGATTTACCACAAACCTGCTGACCACTCCCACTGCATATGCAATGTCTGGCCTTGTGCTAACCATGGTGAACATAGACTGCCAACTGTTGAAGAATACGAAACTTTTGCCATCTTTGCCTTTTTAGCATCCAATTTGGGACAATCATTCTTGCTAAGTTTTTTGTATGCTACCATTGGGGTACTCAATGCTTTTCCCCCTTGCATACTAAAATGTTGCAAGACCTTGTGAATATACTCTTCCTGTGAAAGTTCAAGTATACCACGTTTGCAATCTCTCTTGATACGCATACCAAGAAAGTGATGTGCATCACCCAAATCTTTCATAGCAAACTACTTGCTTAAGGCATCTTTGAGAAGTGTGGAATCTCATCTTTTGACTTCTTGGCTATGAGCATATCATCCACGTACAAAATGAGAATGGTGAGGGAACCATCATTCAACTTCTTTGTGTACAAGCAGTGATCCTCTTGGCTCCGTATGTAACCTTGGGACTGAATGTACTTATAAAAATTGATGTACCATGTCCTTGAGCCTTAATCCATACAAAGCTTTCTTGAGTCTACACACCAATTCTACCCGTGTTGGCTTCTTAGGCTTTATCACAAAACCCTCTGGCTGTTTCATGTAAACATCCTCTTCAAGATCCCCATGAAGAAACATTTTCTTCACATCCATTTGGACCAATTCCAAGTCCTCGATGGCTACTAAACCAAGCACAAGATGCAATGTAGTCACCTTGACCACTAGAGAAAAGATTTCATCGAAATCCACATCTTTCATTTGCTTGAACCCTTTGGCAACCAATCTTGCCTTATACTTAGGCTCGGGATCATCTATGATATACTTTTTCTTGTACACCCATTTGCATAGCAATGCCTGTTTACCCATAGGTAACTCTGTCAATTCCCAAGTTTCATTGGCTAAAATTGACTTATACTCAGATTGCATAGCCTCTTCCCACTTCATGCTATCATCCATATGAATGGCCTCTTTGTAGCAAGTGGGTTCACCGCAATCAGCACAACTAGCAAGTAGTCCAATCGTGGCTCAAACCACTCAGGTGCATGAGATGTATGAGTAGATCTCCAAAGTGCCTGATTGTTGGATTCCGCTCTCTCTTGAGCAACATGTGTGTATGTACTAATGGAAGGTGCATCACTAGCTCGTCCAACATTCTTTGTATACTCAATGTCTTTCACTAGCTTTTTATGCATCTTAGACTCGTTGAATATCACGTGTGAGCTGTGTATGACCTTCTTTGATTCCGGGTGCCACAGATAATATCCAATCTCTCCATCTACACCATATCCAATGAAGATGTACTTGTGTGATTTGGGATCCAGCTTTTGTCTAAACGCTTTTGGCACATGTGAGAATGCCTCGCACCCAAATCCACATAATCTGTCATAACTGGGCTCTTTGTCGTCCACATCTCCTGCGGAACCTTGTGCTTTAGTAATGTACTAGGTGACCGATTGATCAAGTAAGCAGCCATCGTAATAGCTTCTCCCCAAAATTCTTGAGGTAAATTGGTTGTATGGTTCTATTCATCCTTTCAGCCTCACCATTTTGTGCGGGTGTGTAAGGAGTGGTAAAGTGTCTTCTAATGCCTCTTTTGCTACAAAAGTCCTTGATCTCAGAGGAAATGTACTCGCCTCCATTGTCACTGTGCAAAGCTTTAAGTTTTCTACCCGATTGGTTCTTGACCAATGCTAAGAACTTCTGAAAAACACTAAAGACATCGCTCTTTTGCTTCAATAGATAAACCCACACCTTTCTAGTAGAGTTGTCTATGAATGTTAGGAAGTATAATGCTCCCCCTAGAGACTTGGCTGGCATAGGTCTGCACAAGTTGCTATGAACAAGATCTAGAGGACTTCCTAACTCCTTGTCCAAAGGCACTGATGTCAACCTAGTTTGTTTGCCATAGATACAATGCTCTTATAAAGAGAAGTTAGAGTAATCTAGCACATGGATATAACTAGAGCACTGCAAGACTTTCATTTGCTTTTGACTCATATGTCCTAGCCGGGTATTCCACAACTCCGTAGACGGAATCTCGACTACACAAATAGAATTCTCTTTCCGAGAAGAGACATACAGTGAGTACAATGAGCCAGACTTTTGGCCTTTAAGCATGACCAAATTTCCCTTCTTGATATCCAACAACCATGAGTAAATATGGTAGTGTAACCCAAATCATCCAGCTCTCCAACTAACATCAAACTCTTTGTCAATTTGTGTATATGTCTAACAATATGTAGCATAAACTCAATGCCATTACGCATAGAAAACTTGATGATGTCCACACCGCATATATCAAGCTCATAAGCATTGCCTAGCTTCATTGTGCCATGCGTGGTAGTGTACGTAGAAAACCACTCCTTGTGAGGAGTCACATGAAAGCTAGCACATGAGTCCACAATCCAATTATGCACATAACACTCATCATGAGATTGTTACCATATACATGTGGTAGGGATGTGTGTGAACACACTAGGACCGCTGAGGCACTTTTTCCCTCTTTAAGAGGTTTTTTCCCCCATGCATTGTATATACGCACATCACTCTAGGGCTATCTATCTTTCCATTGCACACTAAGTAATACACTCTCGATTGTGTGCCTTGAGCTTCCTTCATCTTCGCCAAGCTGTGTGTGTTTTCCAGCAACCCTGATTCCAACAACTGGTATCAGAGCAGGTTGCATCCTCCCGGGCTTAGTTGCCAATAGCTCCAGCACATGCCTGCTCGCTTTCTCTGATTTCAGTGAGCTTTGGTGAGCGTTTGCAGGTTGACAAAAATTTCGGGTAAGCTCGTAGAGTGTAATGTGCTTAGATTTTTTATTCGAGCTCATTTCGACCAAGTCTACACAGGCAATTTCGTCATTTGTCCTACAACCAAGTCTACACAGGCAATTTCGTCATTTGTGCAGAATTTTTCTTAGCACCAATCACTGCATAATAGGTCACATACAGTCTGTTGCGGGTTGTGCTATATAGCACATGCTGGTCTCACTCGATTTCTCCTCATTTTGGGCAGTTTTCGCATCAAGTGCAGGCATTTTCCATGGCTGACAACAACACAGATGTGTTCAAGATGTTTGCTGCTGAGGACGGATTAGATGGGGACAATTACCCTATGTGGGCTTATATGATGCAACATGTTCTTGTGTCAAAGGGCATATGGAATATTGTGCAAGGCATTGATGTACGTCCAAGTTCTGAGGATATAGGCGATGTTAAGGATGTTGTAGGTCTTGCTGCAAGGATTGCTACTATTAGAGTTGTTTTGCCTACGACAAAACAAGCTCGTTGGGATGTAAAGGATGCGCAGTCTCATGCGTTAATTGCATTGTCTATGAAGCGCACCATTACTCCTCACATTCGTTCAACAAAATCTGCAAAACATGCTTGGGATATTCTAGCATGTCTTTATGCAAACCGCAATGAGGCTAAAATTGCTTTGCTTGCGTAAAGAGCTGGAATCGAAGATTATACATGAGGAAGATGATATGGACACTTTCCTTGCTGGTGTCAAGGATATCAATGAGCAACTTATTTCTGCAGGTGAAGTCATTTTAGACAGTTCCCTTGTGCAGACTGTTCTTGATGCCTTACCAGATTCTTACCAGACTTTTGCTAGTACGTGGAGACTTATGACCCAAGGAAATCCTGAAGTTGTCAAGTTTGATGCATTATGCACATTGTTGTTGCAACAATCACTTTCCAAAAAAAATAGGACTAGGCAACGTGCAGTTGAACGGGCTTTTATTGTCTCTCAAAGAAAGGGTGGTAACAACAATGCACCAACTTCTTATGGTTTTGTTGCGAGTGGCAAAACATCTATTACTAATGCTTCTGCTGGGAGAAATTCATCTGGAAATTCTGGTGATAAGGACAAAAAGAAGTTGCATTGCCATTATTGTAAAGCTAATGATCACTTGATCAAGTAGTGTCCTAAGTTGAAGGCTAAAGAGGCTAAGAAGAAAGAGGATGGTTCCACAGCAAATGTTGTTTCTACTACAAATGCAGCCATTGTTGAGTCTTCTGTGAAAGGAGACTGTGATGTTGATGTTGATGCAGAATGGGCTTTTAGTGCAGAGCGCACTTACAATCCTGTTGTCCACGATGCATGGATGTCAGTTGCTGCAGATTCACATGTGTGGTATTTTGACAATGGTGCTACAAAGCACATTATCTCACATCGTGAATTGTTCACCTCTCTTGAGTTTGTCCCTCATGGAAATTCAGTCCCTTGTGCCAACAATGCCTCTTATCCGGTTCAGGGGGTTGGAAATATTGTCCTTACTACTGCAAATGGAAGTTCTTTCACACTTGTTGATGCACTTTATGTACCTGGGATCAAGAAGAATTTGTTGTCTGTATTTGCACTTGCTAGACTTGGACTTGTAGTCAAATTTATGGATGACAGATGTATAGTTCATGATCTCAATTTTGGTGATGAAATTGTTGTATCTAGCCTTTTGTGATGTGGGCTATATAAGCTCACTTTGTATGACAAGTGTGGACAAAATTTTGCAAATGCAATTGCAGATTCAAGGGATGTCTCATATGCAGAACTCTAGCATGCACATTTTGGGCATCAGAATTTTGCCAATTTGCTGCGTTTGCAGAAATGTGATATGGTTGCTTCTTTGCCGCCTCTTTTAGCACCTGTCAAACATGTTTGTGAAGGCTGTATTTTGGGTAAAATGCAGTGTTCTAAGTTTCCAAAGGATGGTTCAGTTAGGGCCACATGCAGGTTGCAGCTTGTGCATAGTGATGTTTGTGGGCTCATGCAAACTCCGTCCTTGGGCAATTACTTGTACTTCGTGACTTTCATTGATGATTACTCCAGGCATGCATAAGTATTTCCGCTTAAAGTGAAGACCGAAGTTTTTATGTGCCTCAAACAATTTCTGGCTATGACTGAAAATGTCTTGAAATGTATTATGGACACCCTCCATTTCGATCGAGGGGGGAGTATATGTCTCATGAATTTTATACATTTATGGCTAGTCGTGGGATAGAACACCAATGTACAATGCCTTATACGCCTCAGCAAAATGGTGTAACTGAGAGGAAAGATAGGTCACTTACGGAGATGGCATGATGTATGGTCAAAAGTCAAGCTTTGACACATTCTTTTTTTCTTGAGGCCATCATGTGTGCCACTTATGTACTTACCAGATGTCCTACGAAAGCTTTGTAGTCTATTACTCCATATGAAGCATGGCATGATAGAAAGCCTTTCTATTGAGCACATGCGTGTTTGGTTGTTTGACATATGCTTTGGTGCCACAAACACAGCACCAAAAATTGGATGATAAGGCTGTCTAATGTATTTTTGTTGGTTATAGTGCTGAAAGAAAAGGTTACAGGTTGTATCATCCATCCGCAAACAAAGCGTATTCTGGTTTCACGGGATATAATGTTTGTGGAAGATTCTGTTCAGCCCTTGCTAGCATGTACTAGAGACAGTAATGTCACGTCGTAGGACATTTATGACACTTTTTGCCTCTTTTTCGTCGTGGTAGCTCGAATGTAAATTCCAATCAGGCAAATGTACAACCTATGGGGGTTTCCTATGTGGGTTTACAAGTTGAAACGCAAGCCGGATGATGAGGTTGATCGCCATCAGGCTCGACTTGTTGCAAAAGGCTATGCACAGCAAAAAGGCATAGATTATAAAGAAACTTTTGCTTCCACTTGTCATATGAATACTTTTCATTTTCTATGTGCATTGGAACCTCATTTTGGTTGGGATGTACATCAAACAGACATTGTTACTACTTTCTTGAATGGTGACATATTTGAGGGAGTTCATGTAACACAGCCTCGCAGTTTTGTCATATAGGACAAGAGGACAAACTGTGCAGATGTAAGAAGGCTTTGTATGGGTTGAAGCAATCTCCTCATGCTTGGTATGAGAAAGTTGACACTCATTTGTTCAAACGAGGATTTCGTAACAGTCCAACAAAAAGCACATTCTACGTAAAGCATGAGGGTGATGTACTTCTCACTGTGGTTCTTTATGTAGATGATTTGTTGATCACTCGACCAAATGAGAGACATATTGTTGAATTTAAGACTGATTTGAATGCTACTTTCAAGATGAAAGATGTAGCATTTAATGGCCTAGTAACTTGTGTGTAGCAGAAAATAGCATGAACATAGTGAGCATTTCATTAGAATAGATTCCTAATGAGATTAACAAGAGTGCTTGGGTGGAGAAAGCAACAAAAATCATAACACCTAGTTAGATAGCATGAACAATACTTCAAAAGAGAGAGAAATTAAGCAATTGATAATAGTTGAGGACCGGATTTTCATGGAGCCAGTCCCCCCTCCAAAAGGCTTTGTATTATGGTTTCTCCCATCAAAAGAGACATTTTACAATACAATTTCTTGTGTTCCTTCAATAGTAGCTAGTGCAATGAAGATGGAAACTTCATGCACTAAGCAAAACACTTATCAAACACAACATCAATTCCCTCACGGTCTCAGACCCAACACCTCACATATCTTCAAAGATGGTGAGAGCTAGCGGGGTATGAGAGTAGATTGAGAGGAAGAAGGAGTATTCTTATGAGAAAGATGTACATCTCACTCATATTAGCATATCTTAGCTTAGTAATTAGCATGGTAGAGGAGATGAGCATGCATTGAAGCTTGGATCTTGGTTGGATTTGCATCACAAAGCCAAGAGTTGTTGGTGTAGGCCTCCCTTCTCACAAGCTTGGAGTAGGTGATAAGCTTTCCATTAAAGCTTGAGAAGGAGAGAGAGTCTTCTTTTCTTCACATATTGATTGTGTGAGTGTGTGTGTCAATAATGCCTTGCAAAAATCATCCCCCTCTCTCTCTTGGTCGACCCCCCTTGCTAATTACTCATGCTACCATCCTATTGGACCTCCCCAGGCTTAGCCAATGACAATTAAGCAGCATAAGTGATAGCCTTCTGACATGCGTCCCCCTTTCCCCTTTTGTGAGAGCTTTAGGTAATTTAAGAATTCAACTACACTCTCATTGGACCCCTTTGCCTCCTAGCCAATAGGAATCAGGCAAACCATTGGGCTGTTGAATGCTCATTGGTCCCCTTGGGAGACTGTCCAATAGTCTTCTAGAGAGCGTAATTCTTATTGGTTTTTAAATTAATTAAACTAGATTTACTCTAGCCTAATTCTCATTGGTCCACCTCCAAGGCCATCCAATAGAATTTGAGTACACCTTGTTGGCATCTTGGCTAGGGAGCTGACATGTGTCCCTCTTTTCCCTGGTGTACAAAGGGAGCTTGTGTGTGTGTGTATGAATTTCTCTCTCATCCCCTACTTCTTGGGCTCAGCCCCTCCTATGTAGGGCTTGACAAAGACTTTTGGGACACACACAAAGCATCCAATTTTCTCTAAAGTTGACCTTTGGACACAACCTTTGAATTTTGGAACCTTAGCATTTTGGAAGTCTTAATGGGCTTAACCTTGAGATCTTTTAAGCCCATTGTTGCACATAGCTCTTTTGTAGATGGGCCCCCCTTTGGATCCCTACTGTGGCCAGTCTGCTAACTTAACCAATATTCTAGCTTTTTCTCCCCTGGCACTTCCCCATATTAAATGATCAGTTTAACATGAGAAAATCATTTAGGAGATTTGAATATTGATTATTATGACATTACCTCTCTCTTGAAATCATAGTCGTCCTCACTATGGCGTAGAGAAGATAAAACATATTCATGAGTCCTTTTTCTTAGCGGGTAGAGGATCCCTATGTTACCCTACGATATCGTTCCAGAATGGATGACTAGTCCATTTGGCGCTTGAGAGCATGGGGCTGCCGCAAGCATGTCTCCACATTAGTCCTATCAATCTTCCATAGTAGAGTGACAAGCTCTACTTAGTGTTCGGTAGACGTCGTCTCCGCAAACTTGATCTAAGCATGCATACTACTTCATTTTTGTGCACAATAAAGAAAAAGAGAGTCTTATAAGACAAAAACTTTGTTCATTTTTAACATTTGTACATTTGCTTACTCTAGGGAAGCATTGACAAGGTTTAGGTTATCCTTTAATTGTATGCCTTGCATCGATCTAGCATATTCAAAAGGATAATTATTAAACTTAATAAGATATCATCGGATAGTCTTACCACCTCTTAGTACCTTGTCTTCATGTCGGAGAATGGACTCGGGCTGCAGCACCTCTTCTTGGTCCTCGATCTTTGGTGGGTCTTCAATAGTTGGTTCTTGAGGTGGCTCTCCTTTGTAAGGCTTTAGTAGGATCACATGGAAATCATTAAGTATGAGCCAATGGTTGGGCAACTTGAGTTGCTAGGCCATCTCATTGATTGGTCTAAGAATCTGGAAGGGACCATAGTACCTTTTTGCTAACTTAGACTAGTACTTTTGGTGTCCCGTAGGATTCTTGTCCGTCGTGTGCCTTAATCGAGCCTTGGGAAATTTGAGTAAGACCCAATCATTTTCTTTAAAGGCTTGGCTCTTCTGTGCTTGTCAGCCAGCAGCCTTTTGCCTTTGTTGTGAGATAGAGATAGCATCCTTAATCTTTTGGAAAGATTCTTGTAGGTCTCGGCTATACTCATCTGCAGCGAAGATCTTCCCATGTACCGTAAGTAGCAATGGACTTTTTGATCTTCCCTCTATTACCTCAGAAGATGCTTTTCCCATGGAAGCATGTACAGTGTTATTGTAGGCATACTCCACTAAGGGTAAGTACTTCTGCCATTGGGATCTTTGATCTACTCTCGTTACATAGGCTTTTAGTAGATCGAGAATTTCACTTTGGCCATCCGTTTGCGGGTGATAGGCCGAAGAGAAGTTTAGCCGTGTTCCTAAATTCTCAAAGAGACCCTTCTAGAAGTTACTAGTCATTCTAGGATCTCTATCCGACACTATGGACATTGGCAAGCCATGGTACTTGAAGATTTGTGAAATGAAAAGGGTTGCCATTTGATGGGCTTTGATAGTCTTTTTTACACGTATAAAATGAGCTTGTTTACTGAACCTGTCTACTATCGTCCATATTCCCGTATTCCCATGGATATACTTAGGCAATCCAAAGATAAAATCCATGGATATGCTCTCCATGGTGAATTAGGGATTGGTAAGGGTTGAAGCAATCCAAGTTGCTTCCCTCTATCAAACATCGTCTTTTGGCATACCACACATTTAGAAACATACTCTTGTATGTTCACTTTCATGGTAGGCCAATAGAAATATGTTTCAATTCCCTTTAAGGTAGACTGAATCCCTCTATGCCCCGCATAAGGAGGAGCATGAGATTCATACATTACTTTATCACGTAATGAGCTAGTAACGCATAGTCTATTGCCGTAGAGAAGATAACCATCTTGTAAAGTAAATAGTTCCTCTTTCTTCCCTAGTGCAAGGGCTGAAATCACATCTCTAAAATCGGGATCAATAGCATACTCATCTATCATAGAAGATAGATCATTGTGAGTTGCTATGGAAACCGCACTCGCTTGGCCGTCTTGAGAGTGCATCGGCTACTTGATTATGCTTGCCAGCAATGTGAGCAATATGAAAATGAAATTGCAAAAGGAAATTTGCCCACCTCGTTTGTTTGTTGGAGAGCTTGGTCTGCGTCATGAATTACTTAAGACTTTGGTGATCCATTCACAGAATGAAAGGAGTCCCCAATAAATAGTGCTTCCATGAGTCTAAGGCATGTAGAACTGCAAGGAGTTCCTTTTCATATATGCCTCAAGATTGCTCAACAGAGTTGAGCCTTCGACTTTCATAGCCTATGGAGTGCCCTTCTTGAAGCAAAACAGCTCCAAGGCAATTACCACAAGCATCACATTGGACCTCAAATGGCTTTGAGAAATCCGGTAGTGTAAGCACAGGTTGAGAGATAAGATTTTCTTTAAGCTTTTCAAAAGCATTGTTCTCCTTCGCAACCATGTGTACCTAACATTTTTCTTTGTTAGGTCATGTAATGGTCCTGCGACTAGTGAGAACTTTTCTATGAAGCGTTTATAGTATGTGCACATACCTATAAAGCTTCTTAACTCATGAAGATTCCTTGGTTTAGGCCATCCTTTTATTACCTCTAACTTTGATGGATCCATTTGGCTGCCATCTTGAGAGATAATGTGACCTAAAAACAGAATCTCTTGTAAGAAAAATTAACTTTTCTTTCAATTAACATAAAGTTTATTCTCTCTTAGAGCTTGAAATATTACTGGAGGTGTCGCTTGTGTTTGTCTAATGAATGATGATATCATCAAGGAACGCTCCAGTAAAGGTTCGGTGAGGCCTGAATAGCTTCTCCATCAAGCGGTTGAATGTGGCTGGTGCATTGATCAAGCCAAAAGGCATGACAATGTATTCGTAAATACGAAATGTAGTGCAAAATGAGGTCTTTACAATGTCTTGATCAACTATCCTTATTTGATGATAGCCACTTTTTAGGTCAATCCTACTGAAGTAGGTGGAGCTTTGTAGCTTATCGAATAGGTCTTCTACCCGTGGAATGGGAAACCTATTTTTGATAGTGATCCTATTTAGTGCTCTATAGTCGACACACATACGATATGTGTCGTCTTTCTTTTGCACTAGTAGCACAAGAGAACAAAATGGAGATGAGCTAGGCCTAACCATGCCCTTCTCAACTAACTCATGCACTTGCCGCATAATCTCCTCTTGTTGAGCTTGAGAAACTCTATAAGGAGGTTTGTTAGGCGGTGAACTTCCTGGAAGAAGTTCAATTGCATGGTCAGCATTGCCTCGTTTAGGAGGTAGCTCACAAGGGATGTAGTCAATAAAGACATCTTGAAACCCCTTGAGAAAATTGGATAACTCTAATTCCTTTTGATTGTGTGTATTTTCTTTTGTTAAGATAGTAGGTTCATTTTGAGAATCTTTAACAAAAATCATGTACACAGAAATAGAGCTCTTTATTAACTTGTTGAAAGCTTGCGTATGTACAATGGGTATAGTGTTACCCATTTCCTTAGCATCTATATACATATCTTTTTCCCCAAACTTGAAGGAGATTCTCCTTTCAGGGAATTTAAAATTGGCAGCCATGCAACCAAACCATGGTGCCCCTAGGATTACATCCTCATGCTTGAGAGGAGAGATAAAGAAGTCCTCTTTGTCCACATAGCTTTGGACATTGAGCCTCAATTTCGCGATTAAGGGAGTGACTGAACCCTCCTAGGTTTGTATGCCTAGCCTGGTGGCCAACTCTGTAGATATAAAATTATGAGTAGAACTGGGGTCAAAGAGAATAAAAGCATCATGTTCTCTTACCTTCCCCCAAGCATAGCATAGAGGAGATCCTTTGTGGTGAGTTTCCTCCTCTTGGATTTCGACCAAGGTAGCTCTAGGAGGATCATGGCGGTTGTTCTTTGGGGACAAGTGCGGTACGCATGCCCTTGTTCGCCGCACTTGAAACATCGGTTATCCTTACGATAATGCTCAAGCTCTTCAAGAGAGAGTTTATTTTTGCCTTTATAAACTCCCTTCTCTTTAGCTTTGTTGGAGTTGCCCTTATGAGACTTTTGGACATTGTCCTTCCCCTTAGGCTCATTGGAACCCTTGTTTTCAGGGGGCTTAGAACTCCTCTTAGCCCCTGTTTGGAAATTGATTCGAGAGGCCACCATAGTATGATGTATTACCGCCGATATGGTGCGTGGCCTTTAGGAGTTTACATACTCCGCCATTTCTTCGGTTAAGCCCACACAAAATTGCTGCTTTTGCTCTCCAAAATCCATTTTTTGAAGACAGTGGCTTTGAGTTGTAGGTCCCAAAACTTGTCTACGTATTTGTGGATGGATTCATAGGGAGAGAGATTTAAGCTTCGCCATTCGGTGAGTACTTTTTATTTGGCATCAGTGGCCAAAAACTGCTTCATAATGGAAGATCTTAAAGCTTTCCATGTTCGTGGAGCTTTATCGTTGGCCCATAGGCTAGACCACCATTGTCTTGCGGACTTTTGAAAGTGCATAGCTACATGGCGTAGCTTAGAGGACTCCGTGAAGCCCTCATCTTATAACGCCGCATCAAATTGTTGGATAAAGGCCAAGACTTTGTCCGTAGCACCAAAAGTGCCATCATAGGTAAGGAAAGAGATGCTCTTCCCTCCCTCTTTGAACTTCTTGATCTTGGATGACCTCTTCCACGCGGCATAGGATTTCCTATGGCCTCTTCTTTTTTATGGTTCAAAGGTTGCACCATCACTTTCTTCAGAAGATGAAGAATTTGAGGAAGATGGAGAAGAGGGTGACCTATTTCTCGCCTTTTTCTTGCCTTGATCTTCCTTGTCTTGACCATCACTTTCATAAGAGGAAGAGGATGAAGAAGATGGAGAAGAGGGTGTCCTCTTTCTTGCCTTTTTCTTCTCTTGCTTTTTGTCATCCCTCTTTGAAGTATGGTGTGGAGAAGTATGCGATGGTCTTCTCCGTTTTGAAGGTGATGGAGAGCGTTTAGCCCGCCATCTTCGTGGAGCCATCTCCGCCGAGGTGGCAGGAGACTCACTTCTTTCTCGTTCCTTCTGTGGAGGCTCTTGAATTCTCCTTTGAGAAGGAGATGCGTCATCAAGGAGCAAATTTCTGAGCCCTTCATATGGATCCTCTTCTTCTTCCCGAATTCGAGAGAGACCTCTTTTGGAAGTATCACAAGGAGGCTTCCTAGGTGTTCTATCATCATGGTGGGGAGCTTGAAGAATCCCATGAGCACGAAGCTGTCATTGCACTTCACTTTGGAGGGATGGATTGCCCATGGCTTGTTGAAGCCTAGAAACGAGATACTTAACAAGCATCGGGGCATCATTAGTAGCTTGATCATTAGCAAAATCAAAGTTATCAACATTAATTTCAATCTCTTTATTATTGTCAGCCATTCTAACAACTTTTAGGTGTAAACTTTTTAGGTGTACTTTGGCACTTCAAGCCCTAGTTGCTATTCCTCTTTACCCCTTTAGAAAGAGCACTCAAGCTATTGTACCCATGGCTCGAATACAATTAATTGCAAGGAATAGAGGAGAGGGTCGTTCAACACCCAAACAGCACCGGCTCCTATCAAGCTTCTAATAGCTCAATAGTGGTTAAGTCGTAGGCAAGCCTCCTAGGACTCCACTGTTAAGACCATATCTCTCAACGGTGATGCCCCGCTAACTGCACAAAGGCAAGTGCACTGCAAGGCTGAAAAATCCCTATTCTACCTACTTCCATGCAATTAATAGTACCAACCATTTATAGCTAGCTTGAGGACCTCCCTTCTTGAGCAAGAAAAGAGAAACCTTGTGCTCTAATACCAATGTAACATTTAATGGCCTAGTAACTTGTGTGTAGCAAAAAATAGCATGAACATACTGAGCATTTCATTAGAATAGATTCCTAATGAGATTAACAAGAGTGCTTGGGTGGAGAAAGCAACAAAAAGCATAACACCTAGTTAGATAGCATGAACAACGCTTCAAAAGAGAGAGAAATTAAGCAATTGATAACAGTTGAGGACCGGATTTGCATGGAGCCGGTCCCCCCTCCAAAAGGCTTTGTATTATGGTTTCTCCCATCAAAAGAGACATTTTACAATACAACTTCTTGTGTTCCTTCAATACTAGCTAGTGCAATGAAGATGGAAACTTCATGCACTAAGCAAAACACTTATCAAACACAACATCAATTCCCTCACGGTCTCAGACCCAAGACCTCACACACCTTCGAAGATGGTGAGAGCTAGCGGGGTATGAGAGTAGATTGAGAGGAAGAAGGAGTATTCTTACGAGAAAGATGTACATCTCACTCATATTAGCATAGCTTAGCTTAGTAATTAGCATGGTAGAGGAGATGAGCATGCATTGAAGCTTGGATCTTGGTTGGATTTGCATCACAAAGCCAAGAGTTGTTGGTGTAGGCCTCCCTTCTCACAAGCTTGGAGTAGGTGATAAGCTTTCCATTAAAGCTTGAGAAGGAGAGAGAGTCTTCTTTTCTTCACATATTGATTGTGTGAGTGTGTGTGTCAATAATGCCTTGCAAAAATCAGCCCCCTCTCTCTCTTGGTCGACCCCCCTTGCTAATTACTCATGCTACCATCCTATTGGACCTCCCCAGGCTTAGCCAATGACAATTAAGCAGCATAAGTGATAGCCTTCTGACATGCGTCCCCCTTTCCCCTTTTGTGAGAGCTTTAGGTAATTTAAGAATTCAACTAAACTCTCATTGGACCCCTTTGCCTCTTGGCCAATAGGAATCACGCAAGCCATTTCTTCTAGAGAGCTTAATTCTTATTGGTTCTTTTATTTAGTGTTTTTAAATTAATTAAACTAGATTTACTCTAGCCTAATTCTCATTGGTCCACCTCCAAGGCCATCCAATAGGATTTGAGTACACCTTGTGGATATCTGGGCTAGGGAGCTGACATGTGTCCCTCTTTTCCCTGGTGTACAAAGGGAGCTTGTGTGTGTGTGTATGAGTTTCTCTCTCATCCCCTACTTCTTGGGCTCGCCCCCTCCTATGTAGGGCTTGACAAAGACTTTTGGGACACACACAAAGCATCCAATTTTCCCTAAAGTTGACCTTTGGACACAACCTTTGAATTTTGGAACCTTAGCATTTTGGAAGTCTTAATGGGCTGAACCTTAAGGTCTTTTAAGCCCATTGTTGCACATAGCTCTTTTGCAGATGGCCCCCCCTTTGGATCCCTATTTTCCCTCCTTTGGATCCCTAATGTGGCCGGTCTGCTAACTTAACCAATATTCTAGCTTTTTCTCCCCTGGCACTTTCCCATATTAAATGATCAGTTTAACATGAGAAAATCATTTAGGAGAATTAGATATTGATTATTATGACAAAAGATTTGGGGTTGTTGCATCATTACTTGGGTATATAGTTTAAGCATTGTGATGGTGGTATTGCTTTGTGTCAGAAAAGTTACATAGAGCCAGTGCTATGTAAGTTTGGACTTGAGGATTGCAAACCTATTGCAACTCCCATGGAAACAGGTTTGAAATTGAGTCTTCATGATGCTGGTGATCCTGCTGATGTCACTCCTTACCAAATTGTTGTTGGATGCCTCATTTATGTGTGCAACACGAGGCCGGATATTCAGTTTGCAGTCTCACAGGTCAGCAGATTTATGCATAGTACAGGGACTAAGCATTGGCAGGTTGTCAAGAGGAATTTCCGCTACCTTAGTGGCACTTTACGTCTTGGCTTTTTTTATCCCAAGGGGGGATCATTGCCGCCAGACTTACATGCTTTTTTCGGACTCAGATTGGGCTAGTTATTTTGACGTGAGTGTCCACAAGTGGTTTTTGTTTCATGCTTGGCAGTTCATGTATATCATGGTTGAGCAAGAAGCAACCTACTATGGCCACTTCAAGTTGTGAGGCTGAGTACAGGGCAGTCTTCATAGCTACGGCTGAGTGTGTATGGCTCAGATGCCTTATGGATGATTTGGGTGTTGGATAGGACAGTGCCAACACTATATACACTGACAGTCAGAGCCCATTGGCAGTTGCGAGGAACCCAATTTTTCATGCTCGCACAAAGCACATTGAGGTGCATTACCACTATGTCAGGGGGAGGCTCTCAGCGGGGGAGATCAGCTTGGCCTTCGTGCTAACACAGGACAACCTGGTAGATCTTTTCACAAAGGCATTGTCGCATGAGAAGTTCAAAGATTTCCGCAAAGCTTTGGGCTTACTCCCCTTTGTGGACTGATCATGTCCTCAGGGCATGGCACTTCCCTTTACTCATGTGCCAGCTCTCGTTCACCGCATAACTCCAAGGGGGATTTGTTACCATATATATGTGGTAGTAATGTGTGTGAACACACTAGGACCGCCGGGGCATTTTTTCCCTCTTTAGGAGGTTTTTTCCCTTCTGCATTGTATATACGCCCATCACTCTAGGGCTATCTATCTTTCCATTGCACACTAACTAATACACTCTCAGTTGTGTGCCTTGAGCTTCCACACACACATAACTAATTGAATCTTACTAATCTATTAGAGAGATTAGAGTAAGAGATAGCACACATACACACATAATCTTCTCCAAGTTGTGTGTGTTTTCCTGCAACCCTAATTCCAACAGAGATAACAATGCATCAAGACTCAAATCCAATGTGAAAATCAACACATCATATGACACTTTAGAAACTTTTTCAATGGCTAGAGACTCAACCACATTAAGCTCTTCAATTTTCACGTTGCTTTTAGGTTTGTAAAACTTTGCTTTCTCTTTGCCCTTATCACGCTACATTGTGTGGCAATCTTTCTTCAAGTGTCCCTTTTTATGGCAATAGTAACACTCTACATTTTGCATGTCTTTGTTGCGACTCTTGCTACAACCTTGCCTACAATCTTGTGAACGACCATGGCTACGACCACGCTGCTCTTGAAATTCCCTTCTGTCACAATTTCCACTAGCCACATATGCATCACCATGCCCACTCGCATCAAGATATTGACGTCAAATCTCCTCAGTGAGCAACGCACCAGGAACACTACTAAAATCTAGCTTGCCATTGGGTGCAAAATTACTTATGGCTGTGTTGAAAGTATCCCATGATGATGATAGAGAACATAGCAAGAAAATGGCCTTCATTTTATCATCAAAATTGAGACCTTTTGAAGTAAGATGTGAAAACATTTTGTTGAACTCGTTCAAATGAGAACTAACATAATTGCCTATTTCATGTTCATGCCATCAATTTCTTCATCAAGAAAACCTTGTTCGAGGCATTGTTGCCATCCCAAGCCTGACATAGAGCGTCCCACAGATCTTTGGCGTTGTTCTTATCCATGATGGTAAAGTAAATGGATTCACCAAGGTGCAGGCAAATGGTCACCATAGCATGTTCATTAAAATCATCCCACTCATCATTAGTGTAGACATGTTCTCTTCTTTCACGTAATGATGCGATCAGCCTTTGTTGATCAAAACATCTTGCATACGCTGCCGCCAAATGACAAAGTTTGATCCATCAAACTTTTTGATGTAGTACTCTTCTCTTTTGGAAGCATGATGTAGTACTCTTCTCTTTTGGAAGCACTACTCGCAGCCATGATTAAGAGAATGTAGCCAAAAACTTACTACGAATCACTTGGGACAGCTTCAGCAAAGTTTCCCCTGAATAGGAGCAAAAACTCAAACCAAAATGTAGTACAATCGCTGTGTAAGAACAGCTAAAACTGCCAAGAACGTGTAAAACAGACTCACGAAAAAAATTCGGCAGAGTCTCCTTTGTATGAGGAGTCAAAATTCAACTCAAAAACGCATAAACCGCTCAAAAGAAAAATCATTGGGTATATATTGTGCAAAACCACTGCTGTGTGACCGCTAACTCGACATCAAAAGCACAAAAAACCGTCAAGATACATGTCCTATGGCGAGGGTACCGTAAAGGGGAACTCTAGCTACCTGTATCACCAAAGATATCTCAACATTTGAGAATATCCCAACTCAAAGAAAACCTCACGCTATCGACGCTCCAAAGGCTAATGCAGACACAAAAGGACTAGCCACAATCTCAGAAAGGGCTCTTCCGGTCTGAGTCTCAAAAACGGCCGGGAAAACTGCAAAACTAGCCAAAAAATGGCTCCACACAAAGTACAATGGGCACTTTTTGCAACTCAACGCACATGAGTGAATCGTGCTCAATCAAGCACCAACAACTGCTACATGTAGTATAAGTGATCCCTACAGGGATATCTACTCTCAAAAGAGCTCAATAGCACTAGATGTGCTCACACAAAAATGCATCTATCCCTAGAGAAACTGCTGTCAAAAGACTGCTGAAATCGCCTGAAAAAGCGTTGTGTCTAGAAACCTGGAGAATCTGTGTGTAAACGGGCTGAAAAGCCCCTTGTAAAATGTAACCTACGTGTCGGTGTCACTATGTGCCGATTTTCACCGTCAGGCAGGAATGTCCTAGTCAAATAGCTACCAAAGGTGTCGTAGTTGAAAATTGTGTCATAGAGCGCGATCGGTGCGCTCAGTGCCGAAGCCGAGTGTCACTCCTCTATGATAGAGGCACCTCACCCGTGCGTGTGGCAAGTACAATTGTCGATCATGGGAAAATGTCATCCGCGTGATTTTGGTGTTGCATTGAATGTCAAAAATCCGCTTGTAATGGGAGTAATGTCAAGCCGATGTCAAAATGCAAGAATCGGTGTTGAAACGGCTCTAATCTCCAATGTCGATGTCGTCCCTCGCCATCGAATGAGAGTGGCTAGCCGAATAGCCATAGGGGAACCGCCATGGCACAAACACGGTGTCAAAACCACATGTCAAAATGGTGGAACGTCGAGGCGATGGCGAATCGTCGATGTCAAGGCGCGTATGTCGGTATCCCCAAACCTTCTCACTCTCACTTGCTCACTTTGTCTCTCACTCGCTCGCTCGCTTTCTCGCTCACAAACACTCTCAAGCTCGCTCTTTGTCTCTCACTCGCTTGCTCGCTTTCTCTCTCACACACACTCTCAAGCTCGCTCTTTGTCTCTGTCTCTCAAGGTCAGTCTCTTTACTCAAGCTGCCCGGGTGTGAGTGGTCGAGAAATTGGAGAGTCGGAAGATCGAGAGGCTTGAGGGCTAGCTCTCTCTCTCTCTCTCTCTCTCTCTCTCTCTCTCTCTCTCTCTCTCTCTCTCTCTCTCTCTCTCTCTCTCTCTCTCTCTCTCTCTCTCTCTCTCTCTCTTTTTCAAACACTTGCTCAATTTGCTAGCAACTCGGGTGTCAAGGGATCGGGGGGAGGGTTAGTCGAAGATGTCGCAAGAGCGCCAATTTGCACACAATAGTGTGTTTGGGCTTAAAGTTTAAAAAATCAAATTTTAAAACTGCCTGTCGACTTCGGATTTGCTCACTGTCTGACGAGCAAGAGATGGGAATTGAGAGTTTGTATGTGCACCTTGCCCACGAAGTGCCAACCGCTGAGTACCAACGATACTTGCCCCAACTTCCTTGCAAGAAAAATTATCGTGACCTGCTACTTTGCTCCAATTTTACCCGCTACAAGCCTTGCTTGCAGAGAGTCTTTGATTTAGGACTATCTTCAAGCCTTATGACAGCCCCAATTATGCCCGATTATGCTTTGCCCTCTCCTGTCATGCTTGGATTCCAAGATTGCCTTATTCCCATTTGAGCTACCCTTGATCCACTAGCTTTTGCACCCGGTCCTACTACTCTAATTCTATTTCTCTCCCAAGCTCTTAAGTTTTGATTCGCTCCATGCTACCCGAGTTCTCCCAAGCCTTCAAACCTTTGCTTACGATCCTGATCGCAACATCTCCTCCTGCTTATCGACTCAGACTCAAGCAACTCAAGCAACTCAAGCAAACCCTATTTGTTCTATTGCAGATGCCCTCAAGATTTTGGCCAAGGGGAGCTCTGCACACGAGGTAGGAGAGAGGAGATGTCGGGGCTCGGGGTCAGGTTCCCTTGAGCTCTCATACCAATTGATGGTGCTAAGAGGTGAGTTCAAGAGAGGGAAGGAGAAGGGGATGCAGAGAATCATGTGGGTGGAGCATGAGAGAGTAAAACACTCTCTCCTCCTTATTATCTTTATGAACCAAAGAATAAGTGGGCGATCACTCACCCGGCCATAACTGGCCACGGGCCTAAAACCCAACATGCATGCGGCTCATTGGTTCTCTCTCAAGCCTAGCCAATCACAAGCCTTGGCCACAACTAGCAATACATGTAGCCTTTGGACAAGTGTCCTCCTTTCCCCTTTTGAGAGAGAGGGCTTGATAAATGTTTAAACAATTAATTTGATTATCAAAAAGCTTATTGGACCCCTTTAGAGGCTAATCAATAGGATTTAGGCACCGTATGAGGGCAACATGGAGAGGAACTTGCCATGTGTCCTTGTTGCCTCTTTAGACTTGGCTTGCATTGAGTGTGTGTGTGTGTGTGTGTGTGTGTGTGTGTGTGTGTGTGTGTGTGTGTGTGTGTGTGTGTGTAGCTATTTAAATCTTAACTAATAAGACATAAATGAATTTTTACATTCAAAAGACAGTTGGCCAAGGAATAATGAACAGATATGTACAAAAATAACTCAGTATCAGAATTATTTAGGTACAATGATTGTGGAAAGAGATCCTCTTTCAGTTAGACCAGTAGTAAAAGACCTTCCCTGTTCCTCAGTGAGTACTTCATTAAGTAAGGTTGCTTGCCAAAGAAAAGAAAACCCTCCAAGATAGGATAGAGTCCTTACCTGCATCCATCCAAACAAGACAACAATTCGGTTAGCCTTGGATGTGTATTACAGGTATCAATGGACCATATCAGTTGTTATCCATGTCCATCTAACAGAATTTAATTTACTTTAGACAAGATTCTATGTTAGCAGTCTTTGTTTCTTACTTCCAAAAATGAGTGGTTCAATCTACCTTCTAATGTGAGTGGTGAAGTCCACCAAGAATCCAAATGTCAAGAGTTTATTCTTTTAGACAAATTTAAAATAGTGAAGTTTTATTTAGCCATAGCTTGTTAGCTATGTTTAAGCCTACAGTAGCAACCATATACTTACCTTCAAAAGTAGCAATCCCGAGGTTTCATAGGCATCCCTTTAAACAAAGAGAAGTCATGTCCAACTTTATTAGTGTAAGATACCTAATCATTTTATCCTATTGTTCATTACCCAATGGTACCAGATGAGGGTTATGAATACTTCCCTTTTTACAACCAGTAAAATTACAGTATAACCAGTCCGCAGAGTAGCGAGACTTCAACTTTACAAAGCGGAACCTTATATCATGAGCCATAGCTTGGTAGCTATGCCAAAGCCGAGAGTACCATCTATATACTTACCTTCAAAATACCATGATTTCTACAAGTCCTTAGCATACTATAAAGAATGGTAGTGTCTGGCCTTGTATGATGCCTTACTGTTTCAACAAAAAAAGTACTAGATGAGATAAATAACACCCCAACCTTTCTCCTCGTATGAACTTTTGAGGGCAATACTGTACGCATGCCCAGGTGCGGCAATAGCAGAAGAATTTTTTTTAACCAAATAGTTTCCAATCCTGCCAGTCATGTCTCATGTTATAATAGATTAAGAACCATAGCTCGGTTATTATGCCAAGAGCCCAAAGTAGCTGTTGTTTTACTTACCTTCAGAAGTAATAGACCCATGATTTAATTATACCAGCTATTAGCATCCTTTAACAAAGAAAGGCAATATCCGACTGAGATTGTGAAGGCATTTGTTCATTTTTTCCATACTATGTAACAATCAAACAAATAACTCTATTTCCCAATGAGAAAATACCAGTTAAAACAACGACAAAACCAATCATTATGCTGGTTTTTTCCAGGTTCTATAGCGACTAGAATTAGAGCCAAGTGACCAATCCGCCATCACCAAATGTTGCCTCCATTTACACAGTCGGGACAGAGAACTAGTTCCCCGTCAAGCAATATACATGTCTAGATGTAGCAGATGTTAAGAACGGCCATCAAGCCAAGCCAAACCATCATACTCACAACCACATACACATATACACACATACACAGACTGACACACACACACAGTAATAATTTATGTAAAGGTGAAGTCCTGTAGCGGCTATTTACAGAGCCATTTACACCATTCTGTGGCGACCCCCAGCTTCTATGCAAGCTTTCCCTTCAACAAAAAAACCAATGACCGTCGCTTTTTATGCACAAGCGATCCCAAGGCCAACCATAATGCCTAGGCCTATCAAATTTTACCATGTACAATGTTTACATTTTATTTAGACTTTCAATAAAAGCAAACGAGAGCTTGGTAGACCACAGTACCTGAGAAGTTTGAGCGGCAAGCTCCATAGCTTTAGGAAGTTCAAGCAATAACGACACAGAGCATAGCAGAAAAACTAATCCCAGGCTAAGTGAGGGCCAAGGTGTGCCCTCACCTTGGTTTTTATAGGTTGGTTTGCACGCATCCAGAGCAGCCAAAATGAAGGAGCAAGCCGCCCACTACTGTGTGAGCTCCTCAGGCGCCAGCGGATACCATCGCCTGGGGAGAGGGGGTTCATGGTCCGAGGGTGGAAGGGGCCGCCTTCCCCGTATGATGATGGCAGAGGATTTCCACTTTCTTTAAAAAAGCACTTATAATTTTTGTACAAGGACATTGTCCCATAACAAGGCCGGTAGCACGGTAAAAATGAGAGCCCTATCACACCAATAGGGGCCGCGGGGGGGGGGAGAAGAAAGTTGGCTTCCAGCAAGCATTTTTCAGTACTTTAGTGTGTGTGTGTGTGTGTGTGTGTGTGTGTGTGTGTTCTGTGTGTGTGTGTGTGTTCTCTAGTGTGTGTGTGTGTGTGTTCTGTGTGTGTGTGTGTGTGTGTGTGTGTGTGTGTGTGTGTGTTCTCTCTCATGCCTCTACTTGTAGGGCTCGCCCGCCTCTTGTGTAGTGATGTGCTTGAATTTTGGGAGCACCTCAAGCACCTTAGTCATCAAGCAAGCTTGGGCTGGATTCCCACCTCAAGCACAGCCCTAGATTGCCTAAGGTCCTAGGTCTAAGGAATTTTAACACTAACCCTTGGAGGTCTTTAATGAAGCTAACCCTAAGGTCTTTCAAGCTCCATTGCTCTTTGACATACCATCTCTCATTTAGACCCATTGACTTTGGCCCCATGTTGAGATAGATCCATAAGCACATGTCTATGTTCTAACTCTTGTTCCCGTTTAGTCTCCCATATTAAATGATCAGTTTAATATGAAAAAATCATTTAGGTTAGTTAGATATTAAATTTTATGACATTACCTCTCTGTTGAAATCATAGTCGTCCTCGACTATGAGGTAAAGAAGATAAAGACTTGGTCATTAATCTACGTTTCTTAGCGGGTAGAGGGTCCCTTTTTACCCAAGAATATTATTCCAAGATGGATGACTAATCCATTTGGGACTTGGGAGACTTAGATGCCCCAAGCATGTCTATTCTTGAGTCCATTTCATTCTCCCAAAGTAGAGTGATAAATTCTACTTGGTGTTTGAGAGACGTCATCATCACAAACATGATTCTAAGCATGCATACTACTTAAATTTGTGCACAATAAAAATAGAATTAGTCTTATAAGACAAAAACATTCATCATTTAAAAGAATTATTTACATTTGCTTACTCTAATGTAGCATTGTAAGCATTGACAAGGTTCATATTATCCTTAAGTTGTATTCCTTGCATCCATCAAGCATCTTCAAAAGGATAATTTTTGAACTTAATAAGATACCGTCGAATAATTCTACCATGTCGTAGTACCTTGTCCTCATGCCGAAGGATAGCTTCGGGTTGTAGCACCTCTTCTTGATCTCCGATTTCTGGGCGGTCTTCACTAATTAGGTTTGTGTCGGTGGCTCTCCTTTGTAAGGTTTGAGTAGGCTGACATAAAAAGCATTGTGTATGAGCCAATGATTGGGCAACTTGAGTTGATAAGCCATGTCATTGATTGGCTTCAAGATTTGAAAGGGACCATAGTATCTTTTTGCTAGTTTGGCATAATACTTTTGATAGCCCGTAGGATTCTTGCCCGTCGTTTGTCTCAATCAAGCTTTGGGAAACTTGAGTAAGACCCAATCATTTTCTTTGAATGTTAAGGCCCTTTTGTGCTTATCGGTAGTAGCTTTTTGCCTTTGTTGAGAGATGGATATAGCCTCCTTAATCTTTTGAAAAAGATTCTTGTAGGTCATGGCTATACTCATCGACAACGAAGATCTTCCCATGTACTTTAAGTAGCAAGGGACTTTTTGGTTTTCCCTCTATGATCTCAAAAGGTGCCTTTCCTGTAGTACTATGGACAGTGTTATTGTAGGCATACTCTACAAGGGGTAAGTACTTCTCCCATTGTGAGCGTTGATCTACTTGTGTAACATAAGTCTTTAGTACATCAAGAATCATAAGATTGGCTATCTCACTTTGGTTATCTGTTTGTGGGTGATAGGCCGAAGAGAAATTCAATCTTGTACCTAGATTTTCAAAGAGACCTTTCCATAAATTACTAGTCATTCTATGATCTCTATATGACACGATGGAGGTTGGCAATCCATGGTGTTTGAAAATATGAGATATGAAGAGGGTTGCCATTTGGTGAGTCTTACCATACACCGAGCGAACTTTACCGAGCAAATGAAAAAACCGAGCGAGACTACACACATGCACACACACACACACACACACACACACACACACACACACATACACAGAGTTCTACGCATAAATATTCATGATAAGGTGGAGCGATCAAAAGTGATTGAAGGGGTTTCCACCCAACGTTCTATGTCCCTCATTGATGTATCGTTCTTTTGCAAATGTTGATTTTAGATCACTTACATCAGACCTTAAGCTCTAAACTCTAGCATGTGGAATGAGCCTACATAGGGGCAAAGGAGGACACTAGAAGGAACTGAGAATGCTAGTTTTAGATAGGATATCCTCCCCTCTCTCCATGTTGAGAGTGTGGACCCACAATTATAACGCATAAAATGGCTTGTTGGTGCCATTGTTCTACTTGGATGACTTTTGTTCAAACTCTGCCATATAATTTGACAATAGGTCACTCTGAATGGATCATGCAAATCCTACTAGCCCAAGTGTAGGCACACCACACTGGCCACCACTCCCTCTTCTTGATTTTTTGTGTAGCCACGGTGATTAAAATAATAAAAAACATTGCACACATTCTGTATCATTCTCCTCCAAGGCTCAACTACCTGACACAACCATCCCCATATCTGTACAAGGACGTAAAAGGCATTGCACACCATTATGATCCTTATGTTGTTGGGGCAAGAGAAAATGGGAATATGCAATGTGGTGTTGTGTATATATATATATATATATATATATATATATATATATATATATATATATATATATATATATATATATATATATATATATATATATATATATATAGAGAGAGAGAGAGAGAGAGAGAGGCCAAGAGAGGGAGAGAAGACTTATAGTAACACTTGTAGTCTGCAACCCTCAAGCCGGAAGGGCACTACGGAAATACAACGGTTTCGACAAGCATCAGGAAACCATTGGATTTTTGTAGTGCCCTTCCGGCTTGAGGGTTGCAGACTACAAGCATTACTATAATTCTTCTCTCGCTCTCCCGGCCTCTCTCCCTCCCTCTCTCTCTCTCATGTTTAGAAGAAAGATCTTTTCATTTTAGAGGTTTTAGAGGGCATGAGAGATGTTTCATGTTTGCTCTCCATACGAAAGGGATTTTGTCGCTCACAAGGGATTGGGAACTTGGGATAAATTGCAATTTTCAGATTTGCAAATTCCCTCCCTTGCAAAAAATTGCCCCTCTCTCCCCCAGCGTAGTGAGCAGTAGCAACCAAATGGGAGATGGTGTGCGATGGGCTACGAGATGATGCATATGGGGGTTTTCCTCTGCTCACAAGACTAGGTGACAAACATGCTGGCCAGGCTGAATGTGGGTGGCATAGAGCATGGGTATCACCTAGAGAAGGACAAGGGGATTTGCCATGGTCCATGGTTGCTAATCGGTGTGAATGGCAGCACAAAGTGACTGGGTAGAGGAGGGAATGATTTCCATAGGCACATGCGGCCGCTCAGGGGAAAGTTCACCAAGGAGAAGTTGTTGAGGTTAGGCCCGGCGGACAGCCAATCATGGCTAGGGCTAAGTAGCATTGAGTCGGGTTAGTGGAGGAGAGCACCGTATAGCATCAGGTAAGTAAGAAAAAGAGTGAGGTTATCAAGTGGAAGGAAACAGGTACAACAGGTGCATTGGGCATGAGATGTTGGGCTGCTATGAAAGAGGGTGGAGGTAGAGGAGGGGGAATGAAGGTCGATTCAAGGCAATAGAGGGGCGAGGCACGCGAGAGTGTGAAGATGAATCGTCAACGCAATAGAGTTGCAGTGGACCTTTGACCTTTCATGCTTTCAATCATCATCCATGGGACACTCCATGAAACTATCCCGTGCCGGCGTGTGTGAAGATGGATCGTCAGCGCAATAGAGTTGCAGTGGACCTTTGACCTTTCATGCTTTCGATCATCATCCATGGGACACTCCATGAAACTGTCCCGCGCCGGCGCGAGACAGTTTCATGGAGTGTCCCATAGACGATGATCAAGGTTGACCTTGCAATGCCCACACACCCTTTGCACTTGTACACTATCCTAAGCTATACGGCGCCGACGCAGGAGGCTTTAGAGTAGAGTACAAAGAGGATCAGGATTGTATATGCTAGCATACTTATGTTGTATTAGTTAATTTAAATGCACAAGATAATAGGCAATGTCTGGTCTAAAAATCCTACCCTATCACTCAACCCTCATTTTCGACCTGCCTAAATGATGTTCTTTTTGTTGCAGTCTTCAGGTTGGAGCAGTATTTGGAGTGGCCCCTAAGTTAGCTTAACAAATAAGAGTAAATTGATTAGCATTTTTTCATTTCCAACCTTCCAAGCCGAAGCTTCTCTACGTCCAAGAGTTAAACGAGCTGTTGTTAATCTATGGATTTTGCACATTAACAATATCAATTTTTGATTTGCAGCTTTTGCACGTTACAGTTATTACGTTTTTGGTCTTCTGCTTTTGCACATTTGGCCCGCTGGTTTTTGGGTTGCAGCCTCACGGGCCGACGCGGTATTGGTTAGGCTAATGTCCTAGAGACATTTGAGACTATGCACTATTTACCCCATTTCCTTCCACGCTAACGCGGTATACTTTGGGCCAATGTCCCAGTTTAGAAAAAAAATTACATGGTGGGTGGACGCCGCTTCGGAGCCATGAGAAGCCTTGCAAACAAACACAAACCAAGCCTCCATTCAACCAAATCAAGCTTCCCTAAAAGAGGTGAAAGCACAGAGAAATGATAAAATTAGGTTTATTGATGTGTCGATATGCGAAGGATAGTATCAGTGTTTGGATTCCTTTTCTTGAATTTGTCAGGACGAAAATTGTAAAAATAGGGTTTTTAATTTAAAAATTGCACTATTTTTCTCTATTTTGGGGCAAAATTTCTCCTTTTGCGCTTGCCCTCAATCGGCATTTTTGAAATTGAAAATGACATGATATTAAGATGAGACACATTTTTCTCAAACATTGGTTAGGAGACTATCTCCATTTGATTTTTCTTATAGAATACGAGGAAAATGAGGTTGAGAGTTTTTCGCTATGTGAAGACCTAGGCAATAGAAAATAGCGGTCGTTGATAGAGAAAAAAGGTGAAAGTTATTCAAAATACATCTTTTTGCCCTGAGTTTCGACCATTTCACATTGGACACCTGGCATTCAATGGCCTAGCACCGTTACTTTTATTTTCTGGGAGAAAAATGACGTGTTTTGGTATTCTGCTTGGAGATAAAGTACACTGTGGTAGGTTCATAAACAAAAATATTGATAATGTGAAAAATGGTGTTCTTGCACCGTCTTTTTGGGGAAGAAGAAAATATCTAGTTGTGGGTGTCAGACTAGGTGGAATTGTGGAAGGGTTTGTATGGTTTTGCAATGATAGTAACACTCATGCCTGGAATATTGATGAGATGATTACTAGACCTCCTGGACCAGCCCCAGAGATGTAGATTGTGGATGATGAAACCTATTTGCTTTCATGGGAGGTTGAAATGCTGCAAAAAAATGGATTTGTGCTTCAAGGTGAAAATGCAATAGCACAACCGAACAATTGCACTACTGGGCAATGTGGAACACCACCTAGTGCTTTTCGTGGTCAAAGATGGAAAACGTGTTAGATGGAGGTCAAAACTAACGAAAGACTTCAATGAGAAGATAGCACTGGGCCGAAGCAAGCAAGCACAACTAGTGAGAGAGGTTATATTGGTGCCTAATGCATCGTATGCTTTTCATGTTAGCACTCCTGGCTTTCTTTAAAACGGGGTGACGTATGTTGTGACCATTGCAGACTTCCCTCGATGTACTTCTGAGAATTTTCAAAAAAGACTCTCAGCGGCTCATATACGTGTGTTGCAAAATAATGTACTTAGCTTTGTGTATTTTCGTGTCCTTGGATTGGACGCTGCAACTCATGAGTTTGTGCATCAAGCTTCACTAACAAAAGTTGAGTTGTTCCATGAATTAGGCGGGGCTATAGTTTCAGCATAGCATCGCCTTTACAAGCCAAGGTCTATAGTCCTCTTTGGATCTGCCATTTTTCTGGATTCCCTGCAATTGCCTAGAGTTTTGATAGCTTATGTTACTTAATCAAGTACGAACTTATATTGTAGCAGTGATCACCTTCAAGCGTTGTTTTTTTAAATCCTACTATGGATTGACCATTTTGTTAGATTTCCTGTACTTGACATTATGGTATGGATCAATCAAAAGAGAAATTTGTGTTAAAATTCTCTTTACTTTCTCTCGGAAAAAATGAAATGCTCGGTTTTTTTTGCTCGGTGTATGGATTTGCCCCCATCTGGTGTGCCTTAATAGTCTTTTTGACAGGAATAAAGTGTGCTTGCTTGCTAAACATGTCGACTATTGTCCATATTCCTGTATTCCCATGGATAGACTTGGGTAATCCAAAGATAAAATCCATGGATATAATTTCTCATGGTGAAAAGGTATGGGAAATCGTTGGAGTAATCTAGGTTGCTTCCCTGGAGTAATCTAGGTTGCTTCCCTCTATCATACTTGGTCTTTTGGCATACCACACATTTTGAAACATACTCTTGTATGTCCACTTTCATGGTAGGCCAATAGAAGTACATTTCTACTCCTCGAAGATTAGGTTGAATCCCTTCATGCCCCGCATAGGGAGGAGCGTGGGATTCATACATGACTTTCTCACGAAGAGAGTGAGTAACACATAGCCTGTTGCCATGGAGAAGATAACCATCCTGCAAGGTGAATGGTTCATCTTTCTTCCCTAAGGCAAGGGCTGACATTAGGTCCTTAAAATCAGAGTCAGTATCGTACTCATCTATCATGGAAGATAGATCATTGTGAGTTGCTACAGACGCCGCATTTTCCCTTGGTCATCGTGATAGTTCATCGGCCACTTGATTATGCTTACCAGCAATGTGAGAAATATGAAATAAAATTGTGAAAGAAAATTTGCCCACCTCATTTGTTTGTCGGAGAGCTTGTTTGTGCCATGAAGTACTTGAGACTTTGATGGTCCGTTTGTAAAATAAATGGAGTCCCCAATAGATAGTGATTCCATGTGTCTAGGACATGTAGAACAGCTAAAAGCTCTTTTTCATATATACTCAAGACCCGTTCATCGGCATTGAGCCTTCGCCTCTCATATGCTATGGTATGCCCTTCTTGAAGCAAAGCTGCTCCAAGGCAATCACCAGAAGCATCACATTGGACCTCAAATGTCTTTAAGAGATCTAGAAGCATAAGCACTAGTTGGGAGGTAAGCTTCTCTTTGAGCTTATCAAAAGCATTTTTCTCTTTAGAAGTCCATGAATACTTAACGTTCTTCTTTGTTAAGTCATGTAATGGTCCTACTATTGAGAGAATTTTGCTATGAAGAATCTATAGTATGCACACATACCAATAAAGCTTCGTAGCTCATGTAGATTCATTGGATTAGGCCATGCTTTTATTACCTCTAACTTTGTTGGATCCATACGAATACCATCTTTAGAGATAATATGACCTAAGTATTGAATCTCTTGAAGGAAAAATTCACTCTTCTTTTGATTGATAAAAAGCTTGTTCTCCCTCAAAGCTTGAAAAATTACATGGAGATGTTGCTTGTGCTCCTTCAAGGACTTGTAGTAGATGATGATATCATCAAAGAACACTCCAGTGAATTTGCGATAGGGTCTAAAGGTTTTCTCCATTAAATGATTGAACATGTCTAGAGCATTTGTCAAACCAAAAGGCATGACAAGATATTCATAAAGACCAAACATTGTACGAAGCACGGTCTTTACGATATCTTCATTCATTATCCTTATTTGATGATAGCCACTTTTTAGCTCAATCCTACTAAAGTAGGTCAAACCTTGTAGCTTATCAATAGATCTTCTACCCGTAGTACGGGAAATCTGTTTTTGATAGTGATACAATTTAGTGCTTGATAGTCCACACACATGCGGTATGTGCCATCTTCTTTTGCACTAAAAGGATTGGAGAACTTGAAACTCTATAAAGAGGTTTATTAGGCGGTGAGCTCCCGGTAGAAGCTCTATCATATGGTCATCATCCCCTCATTTTGGAGGTAACTCCATAGGGATGTCGTCAATAAATACGTCTTGGAATCTATTTAGAAAATTAGACAAGTCTAATTCTTCTTGATTCCTACCACTTTGTTTTGTTAAAACATTAGCATCATTTAGAGACTCTTTGACAAAAATCATGTACGAGGAAACTGAGCTTTTCATTGACTTATCAAAAGCACGTGAATTTACAAGTGGTATAGTACGACCGGACTCGTTAGCATCTATATACATGCTCTTTTCCCTGTAGGTGAAGTAGATTCTCCTTTCAGGAAACTTCATGTTGGTAGCCATGCGGTTGAACCATGGTGCCCCTAGGATAACATCCTCATGTTGGACAGGAGAGACGAAATAGTCTTGTTTGTTGATGTAGCTTTGGACATGAAGCCTCAACTTCCCAATCAAGGGAGTAACGGAGGCTTGTTGTCCCTTAAAAGCCCCATTGGCAGGTTATAGTATCTGCCATCTCAAAAGCTTGAATGCTAGCTTAGTGGCCAACTTCATTGATATGAAGTTATGTGTAGAGTCAAGGTCAAAAAGGATGAAGGCATCATGCTCCCTCACCTTTCCCCAAGCATAGGAAACGGATGATCCTTTGCAATGAGCATCCTCTTTTGGAGCTTTGATCGTGGAAGCTGTAGGAGTCTCATTGCGGACATTTTTTTTGGGGCAAGAACGATACCCATGTCCTTGCTCCCCAGGAGTAAGGTGAAGAAGAAGGAGAAGAGGGTGACATATTTCTTGCCTTTTTCTTCCTTTGTTTCCTCTCTTCCCTTTTGGAGTGACGAGGAGAGGGACTATAAAATGATATTTTCCTCTTGGGAGGAGTTGAGGATCCTCAAGCTGCCGTCTTCATGGAGCCACATCTGTTGGAATTAGGGTTGCAGAGAAACGCACACAGCTTGGAGAAGACAAAGTAAGCTCAAGGCACACAATAGAGAGTATATTACTTAGTGTGCAATGGAAAGATAGATAGCCCTAGAGTGATGGGCGTATACAATGCATGGGAGAAAAAACCTCCTAAAGAGGGAAACAATGCCCCGGCGGTCCTAGTGTGTTCACACACATCACTGCCACATGTATATGGTAACAAATCCCCCTTGGAGTGATGCGGTGAACGAGAGCTGGCACATGAGTAAAGGGAAGTGCCATGCCCTCAAGACATGATCATTCCACAAATGGGAGTAAGCCCAAAGCTTTGCGAAAAGCTTCAAGCTTCTCACGAGACAATACCTTTGTGAAAAGATCTCCAAGGTTGTCCTATGTTGCCACATAAGCCAAGATGATCTCTCCTGCTGAGAGCCTCTCTTTGACATAGTGGTAATGCACCTCAATCTGCTTTGTGCGAGCATGCAAAACTGGGTTCCTCGCAACTACTAATGCGCTCTGACTGTCAGTGTAGATAGTGTTGGCAGTGTCATGCCCAACACCCAAATCAGCCATAAGGCGTCTGAGCCATACACACTCAACCGTAGCTGTGAAGACTACCATGTACTTAGCCTCACAACTCGAAGTGGCCACAGTAGGTTGCTTCTTGCTCAACCATGATATACATGAACTGCCAAGCATGAAACAAAAACCGCTTGTGGAAACTCGCGTTTCAAAATAACCTGCCAAATCTGAGTCCGAAAAAGCATGTAAGGCTGGCGGCAATGACCCCCCCCCTTGGGATAAAACAATCCAAGATGTAAAGTGCCACTAAGGTAGCGGAAAATCCTCTTGACAGCCTGCCAATGCTTAGACCCTGGGCTATGCATAAATCTGTTGACCTGTGAGACTGCAAACTGAATGTCTGGCCACGTGTTGCATACATAAATGAGGTAGCCAACAGCAGTTTAGTAAAGAGTGACATCAGCAGGATCGCCAACATCATGTAGACTGAACTTCAAACCTATTTCCATGGGAGTGGCAATAGGTTTGCAATCCTCAAGTCCAAACTTACATAGCAATGTCTCTATGTAACTTTTCTGACACAAGGCAATACTTCCATCACACTGCTTAAACTGTATTCCCAAATAATGATGCAACAACCCCAAATCTTTCATCTTGAAAGTAGCATTCAAATCAGCCTTAAATTCAGCAATATGTCTCTCATTTGGTCCAGTGATAAGCAAATCATCAACATAAAGAACCACAATGAGAAGTACATCACCCTCACGCTTTACATACAATGTGCTTTCAGTTGGACTGTTATGAAAGCCTTGTTTGACCAAATGAGTGTCAGCTTTCTCATACCAAGCATGAGGAGATTGCTTCAACCCATACAAAGCCTTCTTACATGTGCACACTTTGTTCTCTTGTCCTTTTATGACAAAACCGTGAGGCTGTGTTACATAAACTTCCTCAAATATGTCACCATTCAAGAAAGCAGTAACAATGTATGATTCATGTACATCCCAACTAAAATGAGCTGCCAATGCACATAGAAAATGCACAGTGGTCATACAACAAGTGGGAGAAAAAGTCTCTTCATAATCTATGCCTTTTTGTTGTGCATAACCCTTTGCAACAAGTCGAGCGTTATGGAGATCAATCTCACCATCCGGCTTGCATTTCAACTGTAAAATGGGGGCATCATCAGTAGCACCTTCATGTGCAAAATCAAAGTTGTCAATATTCATTCTACTCTCTTGATTATTTTCAGACATGCTAATTAAACTTATGTATAAGATACTTTGTGCTTTGATACCCTCAAAAACCTTAGTTGCTACTCTTCTTTACTGTTGAAAATTAGCTCTCAAGCAGCCACACGCATGGTTTAGAGACTGTTGATTGCAAAGAATAGTGGAGAGGGTCTAACATAGCTCGCTTGATTATAGTTCATGTTGAGCTTGCTAGTAGCTCAATAATGGTTAAGCCAAAGGCAAGCCCCAAGAGACTCCATTATTAAGTCTATAGTTCCCAATAGTGTACCTTGAACTAAGTCCTTTCAACCAAGATAATAGATCCCTCTCCCACTTACCCTATTGAATTGAACAGGTCCAACCTTTCATGGACAACTTAAAGACCTCTCTTCTTAAGCAAGAAAAGAGAAACCAATAGCTCTGATACCATTGTAATGGAAATGGCATATGGACATTGAGAATAGCTGAATAAAGAGAACTGTAGTGAGAATTTTTATGAGACTACTTGGAGAAAATAGAGGGTGAACTTGATTAGTGGTAGCAACATAACTATTATAGTTAATTAACTTGGCATGAACAATACTTTGTAAGAGAGAGAATTAGAGAACTTGACAACATTGAGGACCAAATTTATGTGGAGCCAATCCCCCCTCGAAAAGGCTTTTGTACTATAATTTCTCCCATAAAGAGAGACTTGGTACAACACAAGCTTTGTGTTCCTTGAGACCTTGATGGTGCAATGAAGATAGAGAGAGCTTCATGCACCACAATTATGCCTGTAACTTAGCTAAGTGAAAGCATTAACTTGTCCCCAGCCTCAGTCCCAAGACCTCAAACACCTTCAAAGGTGGATAGAGCTAGTAGGGAATGAGGGTAGGGAAGAGGAAGAGAAACATTCTTATGAGAAAGAAATAGTTTCTCACTTATCATCAATCTTGTTACTTAGCATAGCATAATAACATAGTAATGATGATGAAGAAAGATGGCAAGCTTAGCCTTTGAAGCATGGGTATTTTTTGGATTTGCATTCCATAGCCAAGAGTGTTGGTGTAGGCTCTCAACTTCTCAACAAGCTTGGAGCCAACAAGCTTGGAGAAGGAGATGAAGTTCTTGCACTTAGCACTTCACACAATGAGTGTGTGTGTGTGTGTAGGAGAGAGTATACCCCTCAAGATAGACCTCTACTTGCATGGTCAACCCCCTCTTCTAGCTCATGTATGTGGCTCGCTGGCTCTCTCTCAAGCCTAGCCAATCACAATGTTGGGATTAAAGCCCAAGTGGCCTCTTATGCGGATATGGCCGCCCGCCCGCCTAACTCACTTACCTCTAACTCTTTGTATATACTAACATATTCTTTGTGAATACTAAGGATTTGGGAGATAACCCTTCTAACAGATCTCTGCGTACTGTGTACTGTGTAAGCTCACTGTGTGTGTGTGTGTGAGAGAGAGAGTCGACCCACGCTCCGCTCCGCGACTTCAACTGGTATCAGAGCCATGGTTCAAAGTCCAACCTCTGAGTCCGTGGAACAGGACATGTTGATGTTGACTTCAACCTCTGAGCTAGCTCCCGGCCACGTTGAAGCTCTCAACCTCTGAGCCTACAAAACCAACCGGAGGTCCCTAACACCTTAAGGTTTTGGGGTCTGGATGGCTAGACCAATTTGTGGAACGTCACAGTTAAGCGCGTATGCGCGGGAACAGTACTGGGATGGGTGACCTCCCGGGAAGTTGTTGCCCTCATGACCTACAACTAGTATCAGAGCCTTGGTTCAGTGCGGATTTGCGCAATCGCGCGCGCGCACTTTTCTGGCAGATTCTGGATCCGGAGTTCGAAAATTCACACTCGGCGTTCCGGGAGCGTTTCCACCAGGTGACCTGCGGTTTTACCCCCCTTTCGAAGCCGTTTATGCCCTCAGAATTTCGTTCTGAGCACTACAGCAGAAGATAGATTTCAGCCGCAAAGAAATCCGTCTTGTGTAGATTGGCAAGCAGGAGGTGGTCGACATCAATATCGACATCGACATACATCACTTATTCGTCTTCACAGCATCATCTATAGACCAGGTACACATATATATCATCAGATATATATATTGCAGTCTGCATTGCTACTTCTTGTGCTTGCCAGGTTCCAGGGGAGGTGTGGCCATACGACGGCTTGACACCACTGGCATGTATTGCAGATTGATGTACTGTGATTGTGGGTCTGCTAGTTGTGAGTCACGCTAGCAGACAGACCGCCGCAGCGGTCATAGGACAGTGATTGGTCTATTATAGGATGTATGCTAGTTCTGGGCAGTTTGCTGAGCCATCTGAGAGGGTCGTGTGTGAGGTTTTTTGAAGCCAAGCACTGGGGGCTGGGTTACCCAGTGTGAGGTGGATTAGGTTGCTGGAGTTCCCCTCTACACGCATCCTCTTCGGCGACTTTTATCCCTTAGGATGTATGACTTTGTGTAGACACTGGATTGCATCTTATGCGTCAGGCCGTTGAGGCATTGTTCAGGGCTCAGTCTTGAGACAGATACAGGTTCTGTCATCGCCCAGAGAGGAGACAGTGTATGCTTACAGGAAAGCATATTACAGGGATTTTTTAGATTTGTCATTGGTCAGCTATTTATGATTGTTTCTTGAGCTATCTTTTGGTTCCCAGAGCTCAGTTTACAGGGGAGACTCTGTCAAAAATTTTCAAAATACTGACAGTTCCTGAGGAGAGGTGTTCAGCTTGTTGATTACAGCTTGTTTACTGTGTACAGAGGCCAGTTTACAGGGGAAACTCTGCCGGATTTTTCTCAGGAGTAAACAGTTTGGCAGATATGGCATCTTCTCACAGTGAGACTCTTTACAACATAAAGAAGCTGGATGGCACAAACTTTCCATTCTGGAAGAAGCAGATTTGGCAGGTTTTGGTGCAGAAAAAACAAGTGAAGCCACTGAAGCTCAAAGGGGAGAGACCAGAATTTATGGCTCAAGATGAGTGGGAAGAGCTTGACGAGTTAGCTTGTTCCACAATCATGCTGACACTGGCAGAAAATGTTTACTTCAACGTAGCAGAAGAGACTACAGCGTATGGCGTATGGCAAAAGCTATGTGATATGTACGAGAAACAAAGTGTTGCTTCTCAGATTTACTGGCTCAAGAAATTGGTGGATTTGAAGATGAAGGAAGGGACAGCCATGTCAAATCATCTGAATGAATTTCACTCAATTTTCAGCCAGTTAACAGCACAAGAGATAGTCTTTCCAGATTCAGTGAAGGCTATGTTTCTCTTAATCACTTTGCCAGACAGTTGGGATACTTTTCGTACAGCGTTAAGTAATTCTGTCGCGCCAGAAGGTCTTACAAGTGCCAATGTAGAAGGCAGCTTGCTCACAGAGGAAGTGAACAGGAAGAACATTGACAAAGGCAAAGGCAATAGTGCTTTGGTCGTTCGAGGGAGACAACAGTTTAAAGAGAAGAAGGGTAAGAAGGCACAAAACCGAAGTAAGTCTCGTGATTCGAAGTCAAAGGATGACATAGAATGCTACCATTGTGGCAAGAAGGGTCACATGAAGCGAGACTGTACGAAGTGGAAACAAGAAAAAGGCAAAACAAAGAGTTTTGAGCAAGATGAAAAGAAGAGTTCAGTGAAGATTGAAGAGGTGAATGTCACAGGATCTGGTTCAGACAGTGATTCTGGTATAGCAGCTGGTGACATCTTCCTTACAAGCAATCTTGATTCTGTTTTCTTGACTGCAGAGGATGGACATGCTATGAGTGATTGGATTATCGACTCAGGGGCATCTTTACATGTTTCTCCGCACAAAGAGTGGTTTACATCATATGTGGCTACTAAAGACTATGTCAGACTTGGCAATGAGCAGGTTTGTGACATACTTGGAGTGGGAGATGTGCAGTTGAAGTTTCAGAATGGCTCTTCTTTATGGCTCAAGAATGTCAGACATGTTCCAGCAATCCGAAAGAGCTTGATTAGTACAGGGAAGTTGGATGATGCGGGTTATGTGACAGTTTTTGGGAACAGCGCTTGGAAGATCTCCAAAGGTTCGATGACTGTAGCACATGGCAGCAAGTCAGGAACTCTGTACACTTTACATGTTTCAGAGGTTAAAAACCATGTAATTAATGTGATTGAGCAGCCAAGTGTGTCACTGTGGCATAGTAGGTTGGGACATATGTCAAAAAGAGGAATGGAAATACTTTCTCATTATGGTTATTTGCCTGGATTTTCATTTCAAGATTTCGAGTTTTGTGAGCATTGTGTTTATGGTAAGCAAACACAGGAACCGCACAGATCAAAGAGGAATCGTAGGGACGAACGGTTAGCTCTTGTACACAGTGACCTATGCGGACCAATGCCTAGTTTGTCACTAGGGGGAGCAGCGTACTTTTGTACATTCATAGATGACTATTCTCGCAAAGTATGGGTTTACTTCTTGAAGCACAAGGATGAGGTGCTCAAGGTCTTTAAGACATTCTTGCAGCTGGTGGAGAATCAGAGTGGTCAGAAGCTGAAGTGCTTGAGAACTGACAATGGTGGAGAGTACGTTTCCAAAGCTTTTCAAGACTTTTGTGAAGCAAAAGGGATTAAGCGGGAACTTACTGCACCATATAATCCTTCACAGAATGGGGTTGCAGAACGTATGAATAGGACCATACAAGAGAAGGTCAGAAGCATGTTGTCAAATGCTGAGTTGCCTGATGGATTTTGGGCGGAAGCAGTGGCTACAGCAGTCCATTTGATCAACAGGTCTCCTAGTAGGGTTCTGGATAAGAGTGCAGTGGCCGAGATGCTATGGACAGGCAAGGCACCTTCATATAAGCATCTCAGAGTCTTTGGTTGTGAAGCTTATAGCCATATTCCTAAGGAGTTCAGAAATAAGTTAGAACCAAAGAGCAAGAAGTGTATATTTCTTGGCTACGGAGAATCGGGCGAGATGGGTTACCGGCTTTGGGATCCTGAGTCCAGAAAGCTTATTCGTAGCAATGATGTGCATTTCAATGAAGCCAAGTTTCACGCTAAGCCAGAGAAGACAGAGGAGATCAGAAGAGTTGTCTTCAGGGAAGATGGACCTAGTGCTAGCACATCAAGACAGCATGGTCAGGCTCAGGAACAGCCTATAGTGGCTAGAGAGGCAGAATCAGTTGTGGTGAGACGTTCTGAGCGTGTCTCCAAACCACCTGATCGTTATGTGCCATCTCTAAATTATGTCATGCTCACAGATTGCGGAGAACCATCTTGTTACAAGGAAGCATTACAAGTGGTTGACTCGAAAAAATGGCAGTTGGCCATGCAGTCAGAGATGACAGCTCTGCATAAAAACCAGACATGGAAGTTGGTTAAATTACCACAGGGCAAAAAGGCTCTACCTTGTAAATGGGTTTACAGGTATAAGATCACCGCTCATGATAGTCAGCCAAAGTACAAAGCAAGGCTTGTTGCCAAGGGCTTTAAGCAAGAACAAGGCATTGACTTTGATGAAGTCTTCTCTCCAGTAGTCAAGATGACTACATTGAGATGCTTTCTTGCATTGGTTGCTATATTGGATTTGGTGTTGCACCAAATGGATGTCAAGACAGCGTTCTTGCATGGTGATTTAGATGTGGAAATTTACATGGAGCAGCCAGAAGGGTTTGTTGAGAAAGGCATGGAACATTTGGTATGCCAGTTGTTAAAGAGTCTTTATGGCTTAAAACAATCACCGAGGGCATGGTACCATAAGTTCCACCAGTTTATGCTTTCTCAAGGCTACAAACGTAGTGAGTTCGATCACTGTCTATATACAAAGAAGGCTAAGGATGGCAGTTGGTTGATCCTTATTTTGTATGTGGATGACATGTTGATTGCTGGCAAACACTTGGAAGAAATTTCAGCTTTGAAGTCAAAGATGGCAAAATCGTTTGACATGAAAGACATGGGTGAGGCAAGTCATATACTTGGTATGCGCATTGAGAGAGACAGATCAAAGAAGTTGATTTGGTTATCTCAAACAGAGTATATTGACAAGGTTTTGCAACGTTTCAATATGGAGAAGGGAAAGGCATTGAGTGTTCCATTGCCACCATATGTGAAACTTAGCAAACAAGATTGTCCTGTGTCTGAGGAAGAAAAGGCTGAAATGGATAAGATTCCATATGCGTCTGCAGTGGGTAGTTTGATGTATGCAATGATTGCTACACGTCCGGATATTGCATTTGCAGTGGGAGTGGTTAGCAGATATATGTCAAATCCCGGCAAGAAACATTGGGAGGCAGTGAAAGGTATCATGAGATACTTAAAACATACAAAGAGTATGCGCATATGCTATGGTAGTCAGGATTTGAGTGTCAGAGGATACACTGACTCAGATTATGCAGGAGACTTGGATAAGAGGAGATCTACATCAGGCTATGTCTTTACATTGGCTGGAGGTGCCATATCATGGCGATCTCGATTACAAGATTGTGTTACGCAGTCTACTACAGAAGCTGAGTATGTTGCAGCAAATGAGGCATGCAAAGAAGCTATTTGGCTTGGTAGATTGGTTGCAGACTTGGGAATCAATGCAGATATGCCAGAGTTATATTGTGATAGTCAAAGTGCTATACAATTGGCAAAGAATCCAGTGTTCCATTCGAAGACTAAGCATATTGATGTGAAGTATCACTTCATTAGGGAAGTACTTGAAGACAAGCAGATACAACTGCTGAAGATCCACACCAAGGACAATCCTACTGATCTACTCACAAAGGGACTTCCAGGAGAGGGCTTTGTGCATTGTCGTGAGTTATTGGGCATTGGATAGATGGCAGCCATGTAAATCTTTGTACATTTATGTTCATAGATTTACAGTTACTTAAAGTGCCACATTGGACTTTAAGTGGGAGGTTGTTGGGATTAAAGCCCAAGTGGCCTCTTATGCGGATATGGCCGCCCGCCCGCCTAACTCACTTACCTCTAACTCTTTGTATATACTAACATATTCTTTGTGAATACTAAGGATTTGGGAGATAACCCTTCTAACAGATCTCTGCGTACTGTGTACTGTGTAAGCTCACTGTGTGTGTGTGTGTGAGAGAGAGAGTCGACCCACGCTCCGCTCCGCGACTTCACACAAGCCTTGGTCACAACTAGCAATAGAGGTAGTCTTTGGACAGGTGTCCTTCTTTACCCTTTGGGAGAGAGGGCTTGATAAAGGCTTAAACAATTAATTTAATTAGCTAAAAGCTTATTGGACCCCTTCAGAGGCCAGCCAATAGGCTTTAGGCACCTTATGAGGCAACATGGAGAGGAACTTGACATGTGTCCTTATTGCCTCTTTAGACTTGGCTTGCATTGAGTGAGTGTGTATGCGTGTGTTCTCTCTCATACCCCTACTTATAGGGCTCGCCCCCCTTGTGTAGGGACATGCTTGAATTTTTGGAACACCTCAAGCACCTTAGCCAGCAAGCACGACAAGCACCTCAAGCTTGGGTCGGGTTCCCACCTCAAGCACACCCCTAGCTTACCTAAGGTCCTAAGTCTAAGGAATTTTAACACTAACCTTTGGAGGTCTTTAATGAAGCTAACCCTAAGGTCTTTCAAGCTCCATTAGCTAGCATTGCTCTTTGACAAACCATCTCTCATTTGGACCCATTGACTTTGGCTCCATGTTGAGATAGATCCATAAGCACATGTCTATATTCTAACTCTTGTTCATGTTTATTCTCCCACAATAAATAATTAGTTTAATATGAAAAAATCATTTGGGTTAGTTAGATATTAGATTTTATGACAAGTTATTTTGCCACATATAAGGTTAATATAAAAGGTCTGCTGGTCTGATTTTGATGTCAATTGGCAAATGTAAAACTCTTTATGAGATACATGATGGCTTTGGAGAGTAGCCTACTGTCAATCACACTATCCCCATTGTGTTTTCTACATGTAAATCCATTGGTTTCACTCCATAAAGATATAACATTGGCAATGAGCATACTCGTGCTATTGCACATGTGTAAAAGTAACTTTCCACAGTGATCTGGCTCTTTCTCATCCATTGAAGTACGATCATACAAGTGAACTTCCTCCAACTCCCTTGAAATGTATGGCATATCAAATTGTTGTGTATCATGTTTCAATGTTTTTGTGTAGGCAGTCATATCTCCAAAGACAATAACATCACCTTTGCCTTTAATGTTTTTGTGCAAGAATTCATATCTCCAAAGACAATAACATCACCTTTGCCTTTAAAATAAGCAACGTCCTCCTCTAAATCAACAAATGGTTGATCTCTATCCATGCACGCATAAAAGAGGGAATCGTGGTGAGAAATGTAGCAACCAACTATAAAAATGGGTTAATTTTCAGCCATACATAACGTTTGTGATTGTCATTGAAACATTGCAAAATCTTGTAGATATAAAATTCCCGAGACAACTCAAGAATGTCCTTTTTTGGATATGCATACCAAGAAAGTTATTTGCTTTTCCAAATCCTTCATACCAAAGTTTTTGCTAAACATTTGCTTCAATTTGACAATCTACTCAGTGGAATTTCTTGCAATGAACATGTCATCTACATATAAGACGAGAATGATCAAAGAACCATCACCGAGATTTTGTGTAGACAAGCACTAATCCTCTTGACTCCTTCTGAATTCTTAGGACTGTATAAAAGCATCAAAATTTTGACACTGCTTTCTTGAATCCTACTTTTAGCCATAAGGAAATTTTATGAGTTTGCATACAAGCTCATCCCTACTAGGCTTCTCAAAACCTTCAGGATGCTTCATGTAAAGATCCTCTTTAAGATCCCCATGAAGAAAGCTTGTCTTGACATCCACTTGGATAAGATCCATGTCCTTAATGTCTACTACTCCAAGCATTGTGCACAGTGTAGTCATCTTGATCATCAGCTAGAAGATTTTGTCAAAATCGACTCCCTTTTGCTGCTTGAATTCCTTAGCAACCAATCTAGCCTTGTACTAAGGCTTAGGATCATCAAATGTGAACTATTTCTTATAAACCCATTTGCAAGGTAAGGCCTACTTTCCTTATGGAAATTCAACCAAGTCCTAGGTCTCATTGTTGACAATCAAGTTGTACTCTGATTGCATGGCTTGGTGTCCAAAGTAGTTACAATCTTATCTTAGTCAGCACCTACTTCCCAATCCCAACCTTGAGTTGCAACATCTTTCCCCTGTTCCTACTTTTTCACAAATGTCAATGAGATCTCTACCTCTTCAAATGCCTTCTACACAATTCTAGCCTCGAATTTTCCTTCCTCCAGTTTCTATGCCTCCTAATCCTTCTCCAAAGTTTTCTCTAATGGGAGCTCACCATGACATAGTCCAACCCTGGCTAAAACCACTTAGGTGGATATGAGGATCTACTAGATTGCCTCAAATCTTGACTATTGCTATGTGTGCTAACAATAGGAGCACTACTATAACATAACGTACATCACTAGTCTCCTAAGTTTTTACAAATTTTGAGGCGATGTCCTTGAATGTGACTTTTATATACTCAAAATCTTTGATAGGTTTCTTGTGCATTTGCGACTCGTTGAAGATAACATATGAACTACACGTAACTTTATGAGATTTTGGGTGGTAGAGACAATATCCCATCTCTCCATCTGTACCATGACCAAGGAAAATGTACTTGTGAGACTTTGGGTATAGCTTTCTTGAAGCTCTTTGAGCACATGTGCATATGCCTCACATCCAGAGACACAAATGATCATAATGTGGCTTCTTTGTGGACCATAGCTCCTCTGGAATTTGGTAATTCAATGCCATACTAGGTGACATGTTAATGATGTGTACCACTATTAGTATGTTGGAAATGGGGTTGCAGGGAAACATACATAGCTTGGAGAAGATGAAGAAGCTCAATGCACATAACAAAGAGTATATTTCTTAGTGTACAATGAAAGATTAGTTAGCCCTAGAATGATGGGTGTATATACAATGCACGGGGAAAAAAACTCCTAGTGAGGGAAAAAATGCCTCAACGGTCCTAAGTGTGTTCACACACATCACTACCATAAATATATGTAACAATCCCCCTAGGAGTGATGCGGTGAACGAGAGCTGGCACATAGTGTATAGGAAAGTGTCATGCCATGAGGACATGATCAATCCACAAAGGGGAGTAAGCCCAAAGCTTTGTGGGAAGCTTTGAGCTTCTCACGAGGCAATGCCTTTGTGAAAAGATCTGCAAAGTTGTCTTGTGTCGACACATAAGCCAAGCTGATCCCTCTTGCTGAGGGTCTCTCTCTAACATAGTGATAATGCACCTCAATGGGCTTTGTGCACGCATGAAAAACTGGGTTCCTTGCAATTGCCAATGCGCTCTGACTATCAGTGTAGGTGATGTTGGCAATGTCTTGTCCAACACCCAAATCAGCCATAAGGTGTCTATGACATACACACTCAACCATAGCTATGAAGATTCCCCTGTACTCAACCTCATAACTAGAAGTGGCCACAGTAGGTTGCTTCTTGCTCAACCATGATATGCATGAAGTATCCAACATGAAACAAAAAACACTTATGGACACTCATGTGTCATAACAACCAGCCCAATTTGATTCCAAAAAAGCATGTGAATTTGACGACAATGATCCCCCCTTGGGATAAAACAAGCCAAGATGTAAAGTGCCACTTAATTAGTGAAAGATCCTCTTGACACCTTGCCAAAGCTTAGACCTTGGGCTATGCATAAATCTGTTGAACTATGAGACTGTAGACTGAATATCAGGCCTCTTATTGCGTACATAAATAAGGCATCCAACAATAGTCTGGTTAAGAGTGACATCGGCAGGATCACCAACATCATGAAGAATCAATTTCAAACCTATCTCCATGGGAGTAGCAATAAGTTTGCAGTCCTCAAGTCCAAACTTACATAGCTATGTCTCTATGTAGCGTGCTTAACACAAGGCAATACCACTATCACATTGCTTAAATTGTATGCCCAAGTTATGATGCAATAGTCCCAAATCTTTCATCTCAAAAGTAGCATTCAAATCAACCTTAAATTCAGCAATATGTGTCTTATGTGGGCCAGTAAATCAACAAATCATCCACATGTAGAACAATGATGAAATGCATCACCCTCACGTTTTACATACAAAGTGCTTTTTGTTGGGCTGTCACAAAAGCCCTTTTGTTTGGGCTGTCACAAAAGCCCTTTTTAACCAAATGAGTGTCAGCTTTCTGATACCAAGCAAGAGAGACTGCTACAACCCATACAAAGCTTTCTTACATTTGCCCGCTTTGTCTTCTTGTCCATTCATGACAAAACCACGAGGCTGCTTTACATAAACTTTCTCAAATATATCACCATTCAAGAAAGCAGTAACAATGTCTGATTGATGTACATCCCATTAAAAATGAGGCACCAATGCACATAGAATATGAACAGTAGACATACGACAAGGGGGAGCAAAAGTCTCTTCATAATCTATGCTTTTCCTTTGTGCATAACCTTTTGCAAACAAGTCGAGCCTTGTAGCAATTAATATCACCATCCAAATTGTGCTTCTACTTGTAAACCCACTTTGTACCAATGGCCTTTTTGCAAGGAGGCAAATCACATATAGTCCATGTGTCATTTTTATAAGTGCATCATATTCTGATTGCATGGCATCCATCCAATTTTATGAATTATGTGCTTCTTCAAAAGATAGAGTTTCCTCCACATCACATAAACTAGAAACAACCAAAGCATAACAATCTCATGCATAAGATGCATGGCGAGAACTTGAACGAGTATGACTAGACATAGGTGCATTCAATTCACTGTCACGCAAAGTATGCACCAACCATTTTGGCATACCTCTAGCCTACTCATTCTCAACCCTTTCCACATCAAGTACATCTACATTAGTAAAAGGCTGATCCGTAGCATTTTCAGAAATCCCCACAAGCTGCACATCTGTAAAATCCCAATGAGACTGCTCAGTCATAGGCAAAGCAACTTTAGCAACAGCAATCCTACCACCAAAACTGCAACATCCTTGACAGTGCCTATATCCACAGAATCCGGACATACATCAATGCCATGCACAACATTCCAAATGCCTTTGACACAAGAACATGCTGCATTATGTAAGCCCACATTGTGTAATTGTCCCCATCTAATTTATCCTCAACAGAAAACATCTTGAACACATCTTTGTTGTTATCAGCCATAACAAGTGACTGCACCTGATGTGAAAACTTCCCGAAAAGAGGCAAAATGAAGTAAGACCAGTACATGCTATATAGCACCACCCAAAGAAGGCTATAAAGGATCAATTTTGCAAAAAATTACACCAACAAAAATTTTGCACAAAAGGACAAAATTGCCTATGTAGTACTTCTTGTAGTGGAAATGGAGGCTGAAATGAACCCGAATGGAAATTCTGAGCCCGACTTGCTGACGCTCACCAAAGCTCACCCAAATCCAAGAGAGTGAGTAGGCGGGTGCTAGCGATGCTGACGATTATGCCCGGGAGGATGCAACCTACTCTGATGCCAATTATTGGAAATAGAGTTGCAGGGAAACACAAACAGCTTGGAGAAGATAAAGGAAGCCCAAGGCACATAGCAGAGAGCGATATTACTTTGTGTGTAATGGAAAGATAAGTTATCCCTAGGATGATGGGCGAATATACAATGCATGAAAAACCTCCTAGTGAGGGAAAAAATGCCCTGACGGTCCTAAGTCTGTTCACACACATCACTACCACATATGTATGGTAATAAATCCCCCCTGGGAGTGATGCAGTGAATGAGAGAGCTAGCACATAGAGTATAGGGAAGTGCCATTCCCTAAGGACATGATCAATCCACAAAGGGGATTAAGCTCAAAGCTTTTCAGAAAGCTTTGAACTTCTCATGAGACAAGGCCTTTGTGAAAAGATATGCAAGGTTGTCCTATGTTGGTACATACGCCAAACTGATCTCTCCTACTGAGAGTCTCTCCTTGACATAGTGATAATGCACCTCAATGTTCTTTGTGCAAGCATGAAAATCTAGATTGCCAACGCGCTATTACTGTCAATGTAGATGATGTTGGCAGTGTCATGTCCAACACCCAAATTAGCCATAAGGCGTCTCAGCCATACTCACTCAATTGTATCTATGAAGCTGCCCTTTACTTAGCCTCACAACTAGAAGTGGCCACAATAGGTTGCTGCTTTCTCAACCATGATATGCATTAACTACCAAGCATGAAACAAAAACCACTCATGGACACTCACTTGTCATAATAACCAACCCAATCCAAGTTCAAGAAAGCATGTAAATCTGGAGGCAATGATCCCCCCCCCCCCCCCCCCCCTTGGGATAAAACAACCCAAGATGTAAAGTGCCACTCAAGTAGTGAAAGATCCTCTTGACAGTCGGCCAATGCTTAGACCCTGGGCTATCTGCTGACATGTGAGACTACAAAATGAATATCTAGCCTCGTATTGCATACATAAATTCAACAATAGTTTGGTAAAGAGTGACATTGGCAGATTCACCAGCATCATGAAGACTCAACTTCAACCTGTTTCCATGGGAGTGGCAATAGGCTTGCAGTCCTCAAGTCCAAACTTATATAGCAATGTCTTTATGAACCTATTTGATACAAGGCAATACCACCATCACACGGCTTAAACTGTATACCAAGTAATGATGCAACAATCCCAAATATTTCATCTTAAAAGTAGCATTCAATTCAGCCTTACGTTTAACAATGTGTGTCTCATTGGGTCGAGAGATTAGCAAATCAACAATGATGAGAATTACATCACCCTTACGCTTTACATACAAATTTATTTCTATTGGAATGTTACAAAAGCCTCGTTTAACCAAATGAGTATTAGCTTTCTCATACCAAGCACAAGGAGACTACTTCAACCCTTACAAAGCTTTCTTACATTTTCACACTTTATCCTCAAGTCCTTTCTTGACAAAACCGCAAAGTTGCATTACATAAACTTCCTCAAATATGTCACCATTCAAAAAAGCAGTAACAATGTCTGATTGATGTACATCCCATCCAAAATGAGCTGCCAATGCACATAGAAAGTGCACAGTAGTCATACAACAAGTGGGAAAAAAGTCTCTTCATAATCTATGCATGTTTGTTGTGCATAGCCTTTTGCAACAAGTCGAGCCTCGTAGCAATCAATCTCACCATCTGGCTTGTGTTTCAACTTGTAAACCCACTTTGTACCAATGGCTTTTTTCCCAGGAGGCAAATCACATAAAATCCACGTGTCATTTTCTGTAAGTGCATCATATTTTGCTTGCATGGCAGCCCTTTAATTGTTTGAATTTTGTGCTTCATCAATAGATAGAGTCTCCTCAACATCACATAAACTGGAAACGGACAAAGCATAACAATATGATGCAAAAGATGCATGGTGAGAACCCGAGCGAGTACTGCTAGACAAAGGTGCATCTAATTTACGGTCACATAAAGTATGCACCATCCATTTTGGCATACCTCTAGCATGATCATTCTCAACCTTTCCGCATCAAGTATATCATGTACATCTACATCAGTAATAGGCTAATCCGTAACATTTTTAGAAACCCCAATAGGCTATACATTTGCCTCATTTGAATTTACATTCAAGTTTCCACCAATGAAAAGAGGCAACAAACTATTATAAATGTCCCGCGAGCTTAAATTAATATCTTTAATACATGATAGCAAGGGCTGAATAGAATCATCCACAAACACAACAACGCGTGAAACCAAGATATGCTTTTTTGTGGATGGTACAACATGTAACCTTTGCTTTCAGTACTATAACCAACAAAAATGCATTTGATAGCCTTATCATCCAATTTTCTGCATTGTGCTTGTGGCACCAAAGCATCAACCAAACTACCAAAAACGCGCATGTGATCCATAGATGACTTCCCATCATGCCATGCTTCATATGGATTTATAGACTGCAAAGCTTTTGTAGGACATCAGTCAAGTACATAAGTAGCACACATGATGGCCTCAAGCCAAAAAAAAATGTGGCAAAGGTTGACTCTTGACCATACATCATGCCATCTCCATAAGCGACATGTTTTTTCTTTCTGCAACACCATTTTGCTAAGGTGTATACGGCATTGTACAATGGTGTTTTATCCCACGACTAGCTAGAAATGCATTAAACTCATGAGATATATACTCCCCCCCTTTATCTAAACGGAGGGTGCCCATAGTACATTTAGAGACATTTTTAGCCATAGACAAAAATATTTTGAAGCACATAAACACTTTGGACTTAGCTTTATGTGGATAGACATATGCATTCCTGGAGTAATCATCAACAAAAGTCACAAAGTAAAGGTAATTGTCCAAGGACGGAGTTTTCATAGGCCCAAAACATCACTATGCACAAGCTGCAACCTACATGTAGCCCTTACTGAACCATCCTTTGGAAACTTTGAATGCTGCATTTTGCCCAAAATACAACCTTCACAAACATGTTTCACAGGTTCTTCAAGAGGTCGCAAAGAAGCAACCATATCAACTTTCTACAAATGCAGCAAACTGGCAAAGTTCATATGCCCAAAACATGCATGCCAAAGTTTTGCATCTGAAACAGCCTTTGAATCCACAATTGCATTTGCAAAAATTGTGCCCACACTTACAAAGTGAGCTTATACAGCCCACGACATAAAACGCGAGATCCACCAATTTCATCACCAAAATTGAGATAATAAAGGTACATCTATCATCCACAAATTTCACAACAAGACTAGTCTAGCAAGTACAGATACAGAAAAAAGGTTCTTTCTGATCCCGATTACATAAAAATGTATCAACAAGTGTGAACTACCATTTGCAGTAGTCAGCACAATCTTTTCAACTCCCTTTATCAGATAAGAGGCATTGTTGGCAGAAGTGATTGAAGTCCCATGAGGGACATCCTTGATAGAGGTAAACAAGTCATGATGAGAGGTAATGTGCTTTGTAGCACCACTGTCAAACTACCAAACATGTGAATCTGCAGCAACTACCATACATGCATCATGGATAGAAGGATTATAAATGCACTCTGTACTAAAAGCCCATTCTGCATCTACATCAACAACACAATCTCCTTTCACAGAAGACTCTACAATACTTGCACTTGTAGTGGAACCAGCCTCTTTCTTCTAAGCCTCTTTTGCCTTCAACTTAGGACACTACTTGATGACGTGATCATTAGATTTACAATAATGGCAACGCATCTTCTTTTCCCCCTTTTCACAAGAATTCCCAGACAAAGTGGTGCTGCCAGTAGAAGCATTAGGAATAGGTGATTTACCACTCGTAGAAGAACCGAGAAGTGGCTACATTATTGTTACCACTTTTTCTTTGAGCAACAATAAAATTATGTTCAATTGCATACTATTTAGCCCTTTTATTTCTTGAAAGTGACTCTTGCAATAGCAATGTGCAGCATGCATCAAACTTGACAACTTCATGATTTCCTTGGGTCATAAGTCTCTAAGTACTAGCAAAAGTCAAGTAAGAATCTGGCAAAGCATCAAGAACAATCTGCACAAGGGAACTATCAAAAATGACTTCGCCTGCAGAAATAAGTTGCTCATTTATAATCTTGATACAAGCAAGGAAAGTGTCCATTTCATCTTCCTCGTGCATGATCTTTAACTCCAGCTCTTTATGCAGCAATGCAATTTTAGTCTCATTGCGACTACCAGAATGTGAGAAGGAGTAGTGCGCTTCACAAATAATGCAATCAATGCATGAGCTTGCGCATCTCTACATTCCCAATGAGCTTGCTCAGCCGTAGGCAAAACAGCTTTGGTAGCAACAACCCTGCCACCAAAACTTGCAACATTCTCAACATCGTCTGTATCCTTAGAACCAGGGCATACATCAATGCCCTGCACAACATTCCAAATGCACTTTGACACAAGAATATGCTGCATCATGTAAGCCCACATTGGGTAATTGTCCCCATCCAATTTATACTCAACATCAAACATCTTGAACACATCTGTGTTGTTGTCAGCCATGGCGAATGCCTGCACCTGATGTGAAAACTACCTGAAAAGAGGAGAAATGAAGCAAGACTCATGCATGCTATATAGAACAACCCAAAGAAGACTATAAGGGATCTGTTTTGTTAAAAAATGGCACTAACAAAAATTTTGCAAAAAATTACAAAATTACTTGCACAGTAGTGCCTGTAGTGGAAACGATGTTTGAAATGAGCCCAAATCAAAATTCCAAGCAAATCAAGCTTAATGAACTCTCTCAAAGTATTTTTTGACCTGATCCCACTCACCAAAGCTTACCCAAATTGGGGAAAGTGAGCAGGCATGTGATGGTGATGTTGGCGACTATGCTTGGGAGGATGCAACTTGCTCTGATACCAATTCTTGGAAATAGGGTTCCAGGGAGACACACATAGCTTGGAGAAGACGATGGAAGCCCAAGGCACACAACAAAGAGTAGTATTACTTTGTGTGCAATGGAAATATAAGTTAGCCCTAGAGTGATGGGCATATATACAATGCATGAGGGAATAAACCTCGTAGTGAGGGAAAAAATGCCACAACGGTCCTAAGTGTGTTCACACACATCACTACCACATATGTATGGTAACATGAAGAAGCTCAAGGCACACAATAGAGAGTGTATTTCTTAGTGCACAATGAAAGATTCGTTAGTCCTAGAATGATGGGGGTATATACAATGCACAGGGGGGAAAACCTCCTAGTGAGGGAAAAAATGTCATGGCGGTCCTCCGTGTGTTCATACACATCACTACCATAAATATATGGTAACACGGTACTGTCTCTACCCAAAAACCTTGAGTCAAACTCGCCATAGAAAGCATGGGTGTGACTTGCTCTTGAATTGTTCGATTCACCCTTTCTGCAAGTCCATTTTATTAGGTATATAAGGAGTAGTAAGTTGCCCCTTGAGACCTTTCTTGCATAGAAATTCTCAAACTCCTTGGAGACATACTCTCCACCATTATTAGTCTTCAAGATTTTGGATTTCTTGCGATACAAATTTTCTACCAATGCTAAGAATTTCTAGAAAGTAGTGAAGGCTTGATTCTTACGACGCAAAGGATAAACCCACATGTTTCTAGTGGAATCATCTATGAAAGTCACAAAATAACAAGCTCCCCGTAGAGACTTGGTTGGCATAGGATCAGAAATGCTGTTATGAATAAGTTTTAATGGCTGCAAACACTTTCTATTAATGGCATTGAAGTATTCTTAGTTTATTTTCCATAGATGCAATACTCACACACAGAAAAATCGGAATAACTTTACAGAAGGAAGTGACCAAAACATTTTAAGGTTTTAATTCTGTGTTTCTTCATATGGCCCAGCGAGCTATGCCACAACTCAATAGATGGCAACTCGGTTATGGACATACAATTCTCTTTTACACACAAGACAAACATAGAGTAAAGTGTTCCATACTTTTGACCTCTAAAAATCACAAGATTTCCCTTCTTGGTTGACCATGAACCATTCATGAAGTGGTTGTATAACCCAAGTTGTCAAGTTGACCAACAGATAACTCTTTGCTAACTTAGAGACACATCTAACATTGTTTTTAATGAATTCCAAGCAGTTATGCAAAACTAGTTTCATGTCTCCAACACCATGTATCTCAAGCTCATAGGAATTGCCGAGCTTCACTTTACCATGATTTTGTGCATACATATAGAACCATTCTCTACGAGGTGTCACATGGAAACTAGCTACATAATCTATGACCCAATTCTGATCAAAGTTAGCATCTTGTGCAACAAGAGCATTTGGACTAAGATCTAGTGTAAAGAATAGAATATCTAAGGAAGTTTGGACCTCAAGCATATATGCAACCTTAGGAGACTCTAGCACATTGAGCTCCCCAATATTAGCTTTGTCCTTTCCATTGTTGTCAGAGAACAGCAAATCTCCTGGCCATCAAACGAAATAGGACAACACCAATGAGGATACTCATTTATCTCTTTTCACAATCATTGCAAAGAGAATAGCAACACGGGTTTAAATGGGGACAATAGGAGCTAGTATTAGTGGAAGCTTTGAACCCCCTAAGAAGAACCAAAAGACAACGGCCCTATTGAATTAATTTTGATCAAAACAAAAAAACGCAAGAAAAGTCAACGGAGGGACAAGGCCAAGGGGCATCAATAGATAAACCCATCGATCTACCCCAAACTCCACCAAATACTTAACAATAGACCACTCAGACACAGTAGGCCCCACTAGTGGACACAAGGGGCAAAGATGCCTCTCAGACCCAATTAGCTCTTCCAATGCCCCTAGTTCAGCAAAGGCAACTGGATCACGTCCAATGCCTTCAAAAGAATCCGCTACATGGAAGGATTGTGGTGCAACAAGCAGATAAAGCACTTGTGCCTTGCCCCACTCCTTTCTTTGCTTATGAAACCCCCATAGACAGACCTAGAGGCCATAACTGATGGCTATGTTGCCACCATAATGTTAAGGTGGAGCACAATAATCAACACCATGGGACTATTGGTTGAGGAATCTTAGCAGAAGGCTCTTGGCTTAGCAGTAGTAGCCCTTCAAACAGAACTCCAAGAGACTAAGGCTGAGCTAGAGAAGGCTAAGAGTGACCTGGTTGAACTCAGATCAAAGATGCTAGAGATAGCCATTGAGCACAACAACGATGCCAGAATCATGGCTGCTCGGCAAAAAGCTATAATAACACTCAAGAACAAAAATCAACGATCACTGAATGAAAATCAATTTGTTGAAGAAGAAAAAGAGGAGTTTTAGGGTAGGCTAGAGGAGAAGAAAGATGTTTTGAAGTCACTAATAGCCAACCATCACATCCTTTGACAAGTTGTAACTAAAAAATATATCTATCTGGCTCTAGTAGATATTATCAATCCTGAGGGTAACTTGACCTTGAACATGGAAGACCTGCAAAACTTGCTTGAGTCCATGAAGTCTGACTTAGAGGAGAAGTCTGAGCAATATACAGGAGCACTTGTCAATCATGTCCTAGTTGAGTACATCAAGATTTAGGACGTTGATGAGGAAGAAGAAGACCAAGAGGAGGGACCAGACTAGGGTGAGGATATAAGAGCTAGTCATGATGATGATGATGATGATGAGAATGATGATCCATCACCTCCTAATTCAGCAATTGGGGGAAATTGGTCTACTCATAGCACTGGTCCCACTAGCCACACTGAACAGCCTGATCACCAGACTCAACAACAGGATTAGAGTCAGTTTGGACAGGGTGAGAATAAAAGAGAAATCTCACACAAAAGGCATTGTTGGTTCTCAAAAGCCAGTGACACAGTAGACCATTGTTATACATACCTCAAGGAAGCAGACTATTGGTCAGAGTCTTCTAGTGGAGTCAAGCTTTGACTCAGAATTTGAACAAGGTTGCTCCACTAAAGTGTTAGCATTGAGTAAGACAACGAGAAGACAGAAAGTAGTTTAAATTTAAAAATTCCTTCATGATGAAACAACCTATTCTAATCTGGAGCGCTTCAAATGTTGTTTGTGGGAGCCAGACGTATTGTCAACAACTAGAAATCACGCAACTACCACAATCAACAACTTTGTCAGTTTAACACCGCATCCTAATACGTTCAAGTGTTGGAAAGAGTCCCTGAATGATTCATTACAAAAGATCTTATGGTTAATCCTCATTTGCAGAATCCCTCCACAGTAAACTTGAAAAGCCTTGGCTTAGAATTGGAGATGCTATTAGCCAGCATATAAGTGGATGAAGTATATCAAAGTGCAAATCAAAGAAGTGTTGATAGAGCTTCAGAGTACCAGAAAAAACTTGGATTATAAGATTCAGCTACTTCTAGAAAATAATGCCACCAATGGTAGAGGGTTACGAACAAGAATGAGCCTGGGAGAACAGGAGAGTAATCTCAAGAGCCTCTTCCACCTAGTACAAATAAATTAAAAAATGATGCGATAAAAGAACCAGACGGTGATGAATTTTATAAAATTTGTCTTAGATTCTCCTGCATTGATATATGCCCTTCCTACTAAAGAATCTGAGCTACCAAGGTTCTTTCCAACCTTGTATCCAATCTACCCAAAGCTAGATGACCAACAAAGCTACATCAAAATAGTAGATGAACTCAAAAATTGGTATGACGGAGCAACAATTGAGTAGACACAGACTCGAACCAAGCATTGAATGAAGCTTTGAAGATGGAGGCCGGACCAAGCTAACTATCTAATTAGAGCCCTTCATAATTTCAAGCTAAAGATGGGCCAGTGGAGAGTACAAATTTGTAGGCTCATTAAGATTACCAATCAGCTATTGCAATTCATAGTAGAGACGTCCAAGATACCTAAAAAGGAGCTAGCTAACAAGACATCCTTTAAGCCTCGGTTCGGAGAAATGGCTGAAATACTCTTTGAAGCTTGAATCAATTGCAACCATCCTTTACCACAAGAATGGATACACACTGCTTCATACTACCATAAGCTGGAGAGAGCTCACCTAAGCAAAGGCAAAAGAACCTTGTACGACCCTAATACAAAGACCTGGAATGCCCTCACTCCGTATGAGTTTGAAATGAAGACAGTTCGGAAGGATCGACTAGAACAAGATGTTGGTCCTAGCAAGCCAGAATCTCCTAGAGTCTTGTACCGACCCCCAAAGAAGAAGTCTCTAAATAAGAAGAAGCAGGATTGATGGGCAGATAATGGGATGACTGATTCATGGTTGCTGAGAAATTTTGATATACACCAAAATTCAAGAAAAGGGAGCAAGATGGTGGATGGCAGGAATAGCTGCGTAGCTATGGTAGCCATGGTAATTTCCAGAGACTAGTAACTGGTACATTGCACAGTCGTCTAGAGTCCAATTGGGAGTCTATAAATAGGGGCAACTACTTCATTTTAGGGATGAATATTCTTGGATCCTAATCCTTATATCTTGTACCTTGGAGCGGTTATGCTCTTGTAATCTTAATTACACATTGAGAATGCTTAACTCATCATTGTATTTGTCTCTTGATTTGAATAAACTATTCCAGTTTTAGTTCCCAGTTCCAATCTTCATTCTCTTTTCTAGTTCCAGTGTTCATTGTCATTCATAGTTCCAATATTGTGTTTCATTTCCAGTGTCTTCTGATCTAAAGTCTCACGCTGATCTAAACTAACTCTAACTACCAACCTAGAATAGCTATCTAAAAGTGTGCAACTCATTCCATGTATTAACCTTACATGTGGACAAATAACTAATCGTGAAAATCTCACTCTTTGTATGGATTTCAAATGGGCACCAAAGTATATTGAAATGGTTGAGCAAAAGTTATGGATGACAAAGCTTCAATATGATGCACAATTGAAAATTAAATGGGAAGTTTTCAAGAAAGTTATTTGTTCTTATGCCAAAGAGTCCATAAAGCATGTCCATAGTCTCAAGGAAAGTAGTTCACACAAAAGGTGATTTGATGAAGTGTTAAGATGCTCAAAAGTCCTTGAAAAGTTAGATGTAACTATGGACAAAGATAACTATCAAGTCATTTCCATACATGCAAGGCATTGATTTAAAAGAAGAGAAGAACATGGGAAGTCAGGCATCAATTGTTTCAAGTCCAAGAAAAGGCACGTGCATGTGGAAGATTTTGGAGAAACTTGAAGGGCAAGCAGGTTGAGAGTTTTGATAAGTTGAGTTTTATGGATATGTGCACTCATTGTAGGCAACTATATTAGCAACCAAATGCTGGAAAGATGCCATTTTATAGTTCTCTCCCATGTATACCCTCTTTTTTTTACTATTAAGGATATGTGCAGTGGGCTTGAAAAGTTTTCCACTCACAAAGCGAGACATGTTCAAGGTATCAAGCAAGAAATGATTAAATGGACAAGAGATTTTGCACATGATTGGATGTGTGATATGTTCAACCTTTCAGTTCAATATGGTATGCCTTGTGATTGGAGCACTAATTGGGTGGAGCCTTCACATAAAAGAGGGGATGTAAAGAATATAAATAACTACCATACTATAATGATCTTGTCTCTTATGGCAAAGTTGTTTGGGTGCATAATGGATATAAAATTTATTGATTGGATTGAAAAGAATGGCAAACGTGCAAAAGGAACATTGGTGATATCATAGCGTCATTGACCATATTTTCACTCCTCATGTTCTCATGGATGAAAGCTGCTTGACATGCAAGGGATTGTATTGTTGCTTTGTGGACTTCAAGAAATCCTTTGATATGATTCTATGTAACAATTTGTGGAGAAAGATGGAAGAACTCTACGTGCCAAGTGAGTTTATGCTTGCGGTTTCTCGAATCTATGAGAAGGTGATATGTCAATTCTGCATGGAAATAGGAATTTTAGAATTTTTTGCAAGCACTGTTGGGGTAAACAAGGATGTTCATTGTCACCAACTCTCTTTGTCTATGCTTGATCAATTGGAACAAATGGTACTTGACTTCATGCAACAAGAAGGCATTGAAGAGGTTACTATTTGCAATGCAGTAATCATGCTTTTGTTGCATGCAAATGATGTAGTGATTCTATCACGCTGTCACGGCTAGGGACTTGCTACGCGCCGTGTGCGAGCCACAAAGGCTCCTAGCACACAGTCATACAACAGACAAGCTCACAAGGAAGAATGGTGTGTCACTCACCTTCCTGCGTAGTTGCGAATGAAGGATTCCCGCGCCGCGAAGAAGAGGGAGACGCCGCTACGTCGCGCTCAACCGCCTCGCCGCCGTCGTGCCGCCACAACGCTCGATCACACACACACTCTCGCACTCTCTCTCACACGTACACACACACACACACACACACACACACACACAAGGAGATGGTGAAGGAGAAGGTGGAGATGGAGCAAGAGCGGCTTCTATTGCACAATGAGAGAATGAGTAAAAATTAGGTTTAGTGGCTTTTATATGAGCTCACCCCATTCACACTTGGGCGCCCATACTTAGCCAACTAACTCCTTGAATATTCCAGTTAGAGTGCGCCTGTCATCGGCGATCACCCTTACCCTGTTCCTATTGGTCCGACAAGCCCGGTACCTGACTCTAAATAATACAACGTTTATAGATCATAGGGTGTCCGTGTGCCGTGAGGGTTAACATGCCCCCCTTCCTGATGTAGATTCCGTCCTCGGAAGCTATCCAGTTGAAGCTCGTTCGTCGAGATGGGAGAGCAGTCGACATGGATGTGCGTAGTCTTCTTCAATCACTGCAAAATCAAACAACATTGCCACAGTAATTGCATTCTTATATACAATTAAAAATCATATGCAATAGACAGACAAATTGATTGGTAACAGAATTTTAGACAATTTGTCAGCAATAAACATTAAATTGCAATATAATCAAATGCATAAACAGTTGTAAAGGTAAAAAATTAAACAAGTCCAGGGTCGCTAATTTAACGGTCAAAAGGCACTAGAGCTCGACTATTAATACCATGGGTAACTTCTCAATTTTTTCTGGTCAATTAAGTTGTTTAATCGCGAGAGCCAAGTATTTGATGTTCGAGGGCTGACTAGAGGCTATACCTAGAAGACCTTGTAGTCAAGCTACGATAAAAGGAATTTCTCATGAAATCATCGCCTGACTGATTACCTTTTCTTTGACTCCCCAAAGTCTTTTCACATTGATTCAATTTTGATGTGTGTGCTTATTTTGTATGCCTTGGGTTTTTTGCTTTTCAAGGAAAAGCGCCCACACTGGGAACCTCTAGGGCTCTAGTACCATAGGCGATACATGTGAGTGAAGTACCAATTTAAGCAGGGATTTCTCTTCCAGCTTAAAATTTTACATTGTGGCACTTTGATTTTTTGTTTGTTCATTTTTAGCATTTTAATTTTGTAACTTTGGGGGGTCATATAACATTGTTACCCTCCCTAAGCTCATCACATTAGTAAACTCCCTTTATAATACTTAAGCTAAAGGTCAATAGGGTTAAGCCCACTAGAAAGCCCTAGTACATTTCACACAATGCTGCCTAAATCGGATTAAGAACCTAAGTAACCATTGCTTATTAGGAAGGCATTCCCCATGGTATTAAGAGAAGATTTCTAATACCTAGCTTGGTCAAACTAGCTTAGTCGGACTGCTTGATTTTTAAACCTAGACAAGTGATTATGACAAAACATTACATTGAATTAAATGTTTGATACTAAGCAAATGCGCTGAATATTATGCTACCAATCACAATCAAAGCAGACAAACATGGATGCAAAAAGATAAGGGCAATGCTAATGGACATAAAACACCTGTTTGTGTTGATGGTCGCGCTTGATTTGAAGTGTGAACGAGAGAAAGGTTCCATGAAGGTCCAAATCCTATCAATAGCAACACGCTCCTGTACACACTAGGAAACAAAAGGAATACCTCCAGGAGGCACATTAGTGGGAAAAGGTACCAACACTTATTGAACACAACAAAAAACATAAGAAACCCTAACCTAATTATTTGCACTCCCCCTAAAGAGTCAAGGGAATAGGATATTGTAGAGGTTGGGGGGAAACCCTAAGGCTAAACCCCTATCCTCGTCGTCGAGATAAACAAAGTCATCATCCATGAGACCATATGTGCCATCCGTGTAGTCATGTAAATTTTCTTCTTCATCATAGGTGCCCATGTTTACTAAGAAGGTCACTAGACGTCTATAGTCATCTTGGTCAAAAGGGTAGGCTTGTGCAATGGGAGAAACGCTCTCTACTAAGTATGGATCAGACGTGGTCAAGAGACGTATCAGCCATTCTAACTCCTCAAAATTCCTCTCACATGCTAGCGTACCTATCAAATCCCATTCACATGCAAGCACTGGAAAGACCATGTGAAACATTTGTGAAAAGTAACGAGGGTACCTCTCACCCAAGGCAGGAGTGGATGACTCTAGCGTACTAGCCATATCTGTACATGCAAATAGATGATGGTTAGAGTGCAAATATTACAAGGGTCATGTTCTTCTGCATAATTTGTTTTTATGATTTGTGTGATGGCTCTTGCTCTTTTACTTTTTTATCTTGTTTTTGTGAGTATAAGGCTTTATATATACATTCCCTAAGATCGGAGATTAAGAGGTCAGGGAGAAAGGTTGAGAGGGAAGCAAGTGAATGATGGATGTCCACAAACACTCCCCCCTTCCTTGGGTAGATCATACCGTTTGAAATGAGCTTGTCACCCTTTGAAACCAATTGTTCCAGTTGGTAATAGGTGAGGATTTTTGCCAGTAGTTTTCTATTACCCTAGGTGCCTCGTCAAGTTGCAAGGGTGGTAAGGTACTCTCCCAGGATCAAACTTGAAGTGGTTTATCAGGTGATTCTTGAACACTAGGAGGTGTGGATTCTTTTGTAGCTTCATTGAGGTCCATTACTATAGATGGAGGCTTTGTAGAAGCTTTTACCTCTATGGATGTATTACATGAGGAGCTAGAAGCTTCATGGAACTCCCCCCTTCCTGAGCTAGGTGGAATAAATTGGGTTTGCCTTGGAGCCCAAACTAGCTCTGGACTAGGTGTGTAGCATTCTGTGATCTTTCCCTTCCCACGGTCTGCCATTGGCTTTAGCGTTACACTGTTTGACTCATATGGGTTTGTTGTCGATAGGGAAGGACACATCTTACGTTTAGGTACCCAAATTTGCTCATTTCCATCATAGTATCCTTGGGCTTTTAATAGTCGTTTAGGAATCCAGCGCCACGTTTTCTTACATTTCTTGGAGTGAGTGGGACGTTTCTTACGAGGCTTCCGTTTTTTTAGCATCAGCCATGGTTACTAAAGAAGCTTTAAGGACCCACTTGTATGCTTTCTTTGTTATATTAGGATGGTTCTTGTGTGTCTCAAGCTTTCTTTCAACTACATCAGTTGAAGATCTAGAGAGTTGGGCTATGGGGACGTATGGTTCAACCTCCTGGACATGCAATGTCTTGGGTTTTATTTCCTTAGGAAATATCTCAGGGACTATGGCTTGAGTGGTAGGGATAAGAGTTGGTTTTTGCGTTGTGACACCCCCAGTCCCCCAATAAATAGTGCATTTGGTGGCTATCATCCACGTGCGTCCTAGGTTTATATTACCCTCCATAGTTCCAGTAGGCATGACCAAAAAGTCTTGAGCTACAATTCCATTGTCATAACTGACAAAAGTGTGCCAGATTCCAAAAACCGTAGTTTTTTTCTTGTTGACACCCTTGACTTGGATAATACTCTCAGATAGAGGTGGCTTCCCTAACTGACACCACACCCCATAGGATAGCAGATTATATTTAGCACCCGTGTCCAATAAGGCGTTATATAGCACTTTTCCATAGGCACTATTTAACTCAATAAGGTATTGTAGAGGTGTGTCAGAGTCCAACCAATCCTCTTCGATTTCCACGTGGAATGCATTTGTGACTCCAAGGTTAGCCTCTCGTTTTTGTCTTATACGTTGTTGTCGCTCCTTAGCCTCAGCTTGAGCTTGTATCTTCTTTAACTCGGTTTGTGCTTTGGCGGCCTTCTTTTGATGAATGGCCTGTAGTTCTTCTTGGCTTAAAGGATCATAATATCTTTTGAATTTACTCCCATTGAGGAATCCAATGGTTTCAACTCCATCAAGAGTTTCCACACGAAGGGTACCTTGTGGGGTAATTTCACATACTCTATATGGTCCTTTACCAGCATATTTCAACTTTTTCTTCTCTTTACGTACTCCATACATAAGGACTTTATCACCAACTTTGATGTCCTTGTCCTTCACATGGCGATCAAACCACTTCTTTCTCCTATCCTTTTCCACAAGAGCATTTTGCACAGCCGACTGTCTCTCTTCGTCTAGTTTTTCTAAGATATACAAACGCTCGGTTAAGGGGTTACCATTCCATCCTTCTTGCGAAGCTACCCTAAGACTAGGAATGACAAACTCCCAAGGCATAACCGCTTCTTGGCCGTATACCATTTTGAATGGCGTACAATTAATAGCCACTTTATAAGCAGTACGATAAGCCCATAGAGCAGATGTCAACTTCAAATCCCAATCAGTGCGATGAGCTTCTACCGTCTTGGTTAAAATAGAGATTAGAGTCTTGTTGGTGCTCTCGGCTTGTCCATTAGCTTGCGGGTAATAAGGTGTAGACTTATGGTGGGATATCATAAAGGTCGTGGTAAGCTCTCTTATTACCTCATTTATAAAATGGGTACCATTATCACTAACAATTTCAAAAGGGCAACCAAATCTTGTGATAATGTTCTCAAAAAGAAACTTAGTTGTTGTCCTCGCGTCAGCTTTTTGTGAAGCCTTAGCTTCAGCCCACTTTGTTACATAGTCCGTAGCAACTAGAATATATCGAGATTGAGTGTTGCGAGCTGCGGGACTAATTGGACCTACAAAGTCTAAGCCCCATTTTTCAAATGGTTGGGTTACTTTAATAGGATGTAAGGGCATTCTGTCTTTGCGTTGTGTGGTCTTGTAACGTTGGCACTCATCACACCCTTTTGTAAAAAGTGATGCATCCTTAAATAAAGTTGGCCACCAATAGCCTGATTGCAGCACCTTTCTAACAGTCAGGTCTCCTGAAAAATGTCCTCCTGCTAAGCCCATATGTGCTTCTTGCAAGATATACAAATATTCATCCTCGCGGGCACAACGCCTAAGAATATAGTCCTTGCCTAGTCTATACAGAGTTCCGGCAATCAAACAATAGGGTTCACATTCTTTTACTAGCCTTCGAGCGATATCCTTACGAAGTTCCTTGGGTGGAAAACCATTAACTAAAAAGTTAACAATGTTCTCACTCCATTCAGGCATAGTCTCAACTATGAATAGGGAAGTATCGGGTAATTCATCATCAACTCCTGTAGGGGCTTCACCATTGGGTATGCGAGACAAATGATCAGCCATGACGTGCCTTTTACCGGGTCTCACTACAATCGTGAAATCAAACTCCAGAAGAATTAACAACCATCGTGTGATTCTTCCTGTGGAGCATGGCTTGTTTACCAGATACAGCAACGCTTGATGATCCACATAAAATACAAACTTGTTTGCCAGAAGGTAGTAGCGAAATTTCTTTACTGCATAAACCATTGCTAAACCTTCTCGCTCTGTAGTGGTGTAGTTCCTTTCAGCATCGTTCAATTGACGGCTTGCAAAGCTAATGGGATAGTCCAATTTATGTTCTCCTGGTTGAGTGAGAACACACCCAATAGCAAAGTTTGATGCATTAATATGCACATGGAAAATGACATCCCAGTTAGGTGTCCTTAAAATCGGAGCACTTGCTAGTGTTTTCTTCAATTGTTCATAGGCCTGGTCACACTCTTCAATCCATTTAAATTCAATGAGAAGCTTGTACAAAGGACATGCTATCTCAGCGAAAAATAAAATAAACCGTCGATAATAACCCACGTGTCCCATGAACCTTTGAACTCCCTTGTAATTGGTTGGTGGTGGTAACTCTAGAATCACTTTAATTTTGCTCTCATCGGTTGAGATACCATTCTTAGATACTATATGTCCTAAAATAACTCCATGCTTGACCCAAAATTGGCATTTGAACGGGTTCAATGAGATACGATATAACCTACACTTTTCAAATACCTTCCGCAAACATGATAGATGTTCTTTCCAAGAAGAGTAAACACAAAGGTCGTCTAAGAAAGCTTCACAAAACTCTCTCAAATATTCTTTAAAAGCAGTGTTTATTAATCGTTGGAATGTAGCAGGGGCATTTGTTAAGCCAAAAGCCATCACACGAAATGCAAACACGCCAAATTCTGTGATGAAGGCAGTTTTAGCTTGGTCCTCTTGCACTATCGTGATTTGGTTGTAGCCTGAGTACCCATCTAGAAAGCTATAAGCTTCCTTGCCTGCAACTCTTTCGAGTACATGTTCGGAATATGGTAGGGGGTAATGGTCTCTTCTAGTAGCTGCATTAACTTTTTTGAGGTCTACGCACACCCTGAGTTTCCCATTCTTTTTTGGCACGATAACTATTGGAGACACCCATTCAGAGTGTTCAATAGGATATATGAACCCACATTTGATAAGCTTTTCTAGTTCTTCTTGAATGATCCTTGCGTACTTAGGATTCATCGGGTAGGGTCTTTGTTGTATGGGCTTCGCAGTGCTAATCATAGGGATTGTATGTTGGACCACAGAAGGTGGAACACCTTTCATATCATGGTATGTCCAAGCGAATATGTCCTTGAATTCCTTGAGAAGCTCTTTGAGGACCGCCTCTTCAACTTCTGTGAGGTCTTGGGCAATAAAAACAGGTTTTGATTCTTCACCGGGGTCGGCTAATTCTATTTCTTTAACTATTGCCGGACCATCATAGATTCCATTATTCCCATCGATAGGTATTCTTTGGGCTTTTGTGTACACAACCTTTGCTTCCCCTGTGGTGTAAGATTTGAAATGTTCTAGTGCAGGATGCAAGTCTGTGGATTCTGGTTGTGCTTTGGTCTGTGCTTCCATTTCTGCTTTCTTGTGTTGTCGAGCTAACTCTTGGTTTTGACGCCTCCTTGCAGTGCGGCAACTTTGGCTTGTCTATGATCTCTAATTGGGCTATGTCATGGGGTCGTGGTCTACACCACATAACATTTTGGAGATATTCACCCCAATCGTCTACCAATTTTCGATGAGCATCACATGCTCCTATATAACTGAGCCATTCTGCTGAGGATCTCTTCTTTTTTATCCTAGCACGTACATTGGCTCGATATCGACGCCTCTTAAAGTTTTTCTTTTTCTTATTTGAGACCTGCTTTTGATTTGCATTTAGATCTGGCTCACTAAAGGAGTCCTCGTTGGTGTCCTCTTCACTCTCGGAGGAGCTATCATCGGTTGATGTGCTCGGTCCTTCCTAATGTTTTGACTCTGAACTTGCTCCACTCTTTAATTCATGAGATTCAGAATCCGTTTCACTCTGGGAGTCCGTGTCTGAGTCGTGTTGGTCAAAGTCTTCTATTGAGCTATCGGTGTCACTGTCAGATTGGTCTACAATTGCCTTGCCCTTAGAAGATGCATGTATGGCACTTATCATGTTCAGAGGTGCAATTTGTGGTACCTCTTCCCCCTCTGGTGTGACCCAAGTGTTTCCTCTATTTCCCCAGGTATCTATGGTTGCAGCTAGGTGTACCCAGTCTACGTTGTCTGATTCCGTCATACCCGGTAACACATCCATGTAAGGAGAATCTTGGCCAATGTCTGTATCCTTCTTACAAGTGTAACAATATTGTAGTGGGGCCGAGTGAACTGTGGTGTCAGAGCGATGATCAATAATGGTTTTACTCCCTAAGGGGTGTACCTTACCAGTCACCAAATCCACTCTAAGGACAGAGTCTTGGAATTGCAAATAGACATGATTTTTAGACCAATCATGAACCATTTGTGCTTCCCTCATGAATGGTCGTCCTAAAATCATTTCATATGACATAAGGTGTTTAGAGAAATCCATTACAATGAACGTATGTCGTACCTTGTGTCCTAGAACTTTGATCTTAAGATCCTTGAGCATCCCCATAGGTTTGGCTATGGTACCATTTGCCATCTTTACCACAATGTTAGTAACACTGAGGCGGGGTTTTCCCATGGATTCCCAACAATCTTTTGTAACGATGCTAACTCCCGCACCACCATCAAGAATTCCCTTTATAGTTAATCCCTTGGTAGTGATGGGTAGGGTCGCATTAGACTCGTCGCCTTCAAAATACTGCCCTAATTCGTTAATGGGTACCTCGATCACAGACTCGTGTCCATCTAAGTCAAGTGATTGCACATGATTTTCCTCATCAATCATAATCGAGTCAGGCCTATTTGGTTGCGCAAACTACGGTAATCCCGTTTGTAGCTCTCCGTTAAGGAATACTCGAAGTGCAAAGAATAACTCAGGATCTCCATACAGTTTTGCTATGATCGTGGTTCGGACCTCAGAAGACATGAAGTCCACTAGTTTGGCAACATTCATTGGCATTTTGCAGGGTGTAGGTCCTTGACTAGGAACTGGTGAGGATGGAATCTCATATTCCTCAATGGGATCAGGTATTCCTTCGTTAAACATCCTTTCCAACAAGAAAGGTGTATGCTCACTTTCTGATGTCCCGTCCTCACTCCCTTCTTGGATGATACTAGATATGGCTAACGGTCTATGGTTCATGTGGGGTGGATGAACTTGCGTGGGAAACACTGTGTCATGAATTTTGACATGCATGGGTTCTGGTTCTAGTTTCCTTTGAGTCTCCTCCACTAAACCTCTTAGATGTTTCACCTGCTCAATCTCGTCTACTGGGTTTGGGTACATCCCAATCTTCTTTTTACGATTCTTCCCTTTTTGCCCCTGCGGTTTATCTTGGGGGTCTTGGATTGGATTTGGAAACACTTGTGGTGTTTTCAAAGGCTCTTTATGGTTTTCTCTTATTCGGTTTTCATTTGGTTCCATGTTACGGTTTTCTTTGTCGGTCTTTCCCTTTGTGGTATTGGTTCTAGTCTCCATTGTCTCGATTGAATCTGAATCATCCTCGAGGTCATTCATATACACGGGGTCATCTCCTGTTCCTATGTTTGTTTTGGAACTTGGCTTTGAATTTCCCGTATTGTGCGACCTCTTCCTTCGTGTCTTCTTTTTCTTTGCTTGGATAACTGACGTGGTATCTCTCTCTTCGAGGATATGGCCTGGCCCTTGAAGCATGGACCGTGTAATCGCATAAGCGGGTGCGACGGGTGGTATTGGCGATGTCACACTAGCAATTTCGACCAAATTTAGGGGTGTGATTTTAGGCGCATTTGGGTTATAGGGGCATTGGGCAATCAAGTGATCTATGCCACAACGATTACATGTGAGTATTGGCATTGCAGACGTGCTCCCTTGATTCATTTGCATCTGTGCAGCATTCTTTTGCAGCCTAATAGGGCACTCCGCTGCCCGATGTGGTCCACCACACTCGTAGCATTGAAGAGGTGGCCTCCTAGCCTGGGTGTTGATATTTTGACCTCTGGATGCGAGAGCAGCAGCTTGATAAACCGGCTTGACTTGCCCCCAACAATCTTCCATGTAGTATATAGGACACTCTTCCAATGTATCAAGTCCGTAGGCAATACTAGTGTCTATTTCCTCCTCACAGCCATCTGCATAAGCATTAGATGGCTCGCAACCCACTTGATTCATAGGGGCGACTCTTGGATGCGGGGGCTACGGTCCTAGCACAGGAGGTGGTAGCGGTGTAGCTTGTACAACATTTTGAGATCTAGGGACCATGTGTTGCGGTAGTTGCTCAACAGGTGGAGCAGGCATCAATACAGGAGCTCAAGGTGCATCCGTCCAGGCTACAGGTGGTCTATTTGCCATCATACGTTTGATCATTAAACAATCCTTAGTTTGGTGACCATACCTACCACATGCGTTGCAAGTTCCATTAAATTTTACTCTAAACGTAGGGCACTCACTAGTGCTATGTGGACCTAAGCAAATGGAACACCATTGTTGCTCCCTTCTTGGATACATGTGACTATTTTGAGGGGGTCGATTATCCTTAAGAGACTCTTGGATTGCCTTGGTGAGGTCTATCAAGAATGTCTCAAATACCTTTGGCTCATTGGCAATGGGCTTTGCAGTCATGGGTTCATACTCAATGGCTTGTGAGCTAGTGGATCTCGTGTCAGTAGACACCCTCATGCCTACTATCATCAAGTTGTCCTCTAATTGGATTTCATTGGCAGTGACATCTTCCCAGGTTGTGATACCTCTAATCACTAGTCCATTATAGATTCCTTCATTCCTCAACCCTCGAATGAATAGATCAAGCAGTTGGTTATTGTTGAAGCGCTCATTTACAGGGCAGCGAGAGTTTAAGTGCTTTAGACGACTAATGAAGTCCCTTACTGACTCTCCTTCCTTACGTTCGGCCTTCTGTAGCTGAGATGCTACACCCCAAAGCACACCTTCTCGTATATACTCCTTTAGAAACAACCTTCGAAGGGTAGGGTAGATTGTTTTCTCGTCCACCCTTAGGGTTCTATACCAATCTCCAGCCTTCCCACTTAATGTCAAGCTTAAGGCATTGCACTTATGTAGTTCGTTGCGTTCCCCTAAGGAATCACATACTTGTTCAAACACTTCAATGTGTTTTCTAGCATCTTCGTCCCCATTGAATTTTTGCGTGAGTTTGGCAATTTGTACTGCCTTACTTCTAGGCTCTCTATCAGATGCATGACACATATTTTCCGCGATAGATCGACCTATGGTTTGAGCAAACGCTGCCAAGTCACCTATGTGAGGAGGCAGGGCCGGTGGAGGTACTCTTGGAATCATATGTGGGAGAGGGACGGGTACCGGTCTTGGCATATGTGTGGATGATGCAGGATATGGAACATAACTGGGCATAGGTCCACTCGGATAAGGGCTAGGGAACGGCACTCGAGGAGCATAAACAAGTGGTACAACTGGAGGTGTGGGGGCCATGTGTGCATAAGGGGCTAGAGGCACATACGGTCGAGGCCCCATATTAGGTACTACGACACTAGGTAGTGGCACTGCGCTAACCGTAGATGTCATCGGTACATTCTTTGTCAGGCCTATCCCTGGAGTGAGCACTGTGTTTTCCTTAATAGAGGGTTGAGCCAATTTAGGGAAGCTAAAGTTGTCGCTCGGAGGCTCAGATTGCATAGAGACCCCAGGTGAAATGACGTAAGATGGGTCCATGGGACTCATTAGAGGAGTCTCCATTTGTGATAAAGTAGGCTGTTGAGGCTTGCACGTATCCAGAAATCTCATGGGGCCAGTTGAGAGTATATTTACCCCTCGGTTTTGCCTTTCTGATTGAATAATGCCATGGATAACATTACATATCATTTTCTGTTGATCTTCGATGCTTGTGGCACTAGAGGTGGATTGTACAATCTCTATCCATCCTACATGGTAGGCGTGGCCAGAGTGTAGATCCGTCAACACCTCAGTGTGGAGGTCGTATGTCCAATGATCATTAATGAACAATCCTTCTAGAGTCGACGTGTTAACGGTTTCTTGTGAGGTAGAAGCAATGTTGCTCCCCGTGGTTTTACTTGTCACCAACGGTACTCTAGAGGGAACTTCTGAAGGAGGCAGCTCAACAGGGCCTTCTTGGTAAGAAGTTGGCAGGATATCCACATGGACACTCTTTGGTGGTGTGGGGTCCACGTGCGATGTGAAAGGAGAGTCCACTTCCCCACCCCCTTCGTGTGCTTCATTTGCATCAGGTTCCGAGCGAGTAGCTCTACCTAATGTTTCCATGAAACGGCTAAACATACTAGTACTAGGCTGTGGAGCTTCGGGAGGTGCATGGCCTTCTCTCTCAGTGTTTTGGGTAGGGTATGCTTCCATGATTTCTGAGTCGGAGGAGGAATCACTAGCGGCTATTTTAGGGTCTTGGGTGGTGCTACCTTGTGTCCCCGCTGAGGGTCTAGAGCCTATCATGGATGGGTAATGGGTGTCCGTATGAACAGAGGCACCCTCAATATGCTCGTGTTCTAGCACCCGCCCAGAGCGTAAGTGCATGTGCTTTTGATACCCTCAGGTGTCAAAAAGCTGCTCTAGGAGGCCTTGTGACTAGTTTTTTGCGTGTTTTTTGTTTTTTTTTTTGCTAGATTTTTTAGAGCGTGTCGTGGAATGGGCCGTGTGATAGCTCGAAAGGAGCGTATCGCTAGGAGGGACGCGTTGTGCTTTACAGCCCACCGTTTGGTTCTATTTTGCTCCAGAAAAGCCCGAAACAGTCTTTTCCTAGCTGGGGAACTAGGCTCCAAATAGCAAGTCTAAGGGTGCAAGTGGGAAGAGAAGGGAGGAGAGTGGAGGACTTGCCCCACGTGCTCTCATTCCCTCTTGAGGGGGTAGGGTATATATATAAGAGTGAGTCTAGTGTATATCATAAGACTGAGGACTGAGGCCTGGGCCTAGGCTTGGGCTTGGGGAAATGATCCTGATCCCGATCAAAATTTTAGTGATCCCCCTAGTCACTCACGCTTAAATATTTTCGATTTTTTCCCGTCCGTTTTTATAACCTCCCCCTCACTCACGTTTTTATTTTTAGTGATCCCCCCAGTCACTCACGCTTAAATATTTTCGATTTTTTCCCGTCCGTTTTTATAACCTCCCCCTCACTCACGTTTTTTTTTTCGTTTTTTTTTTAAAATAATTTTTTTAAAATTTTAAGTTTATTTATTTTTTGGATATTATTTGGTACGCGTTTTGGTGCGCGTTGACCTCACCTAACTATTTACTGTCTCACCTACCTACTGGCCTGCTAATCAGTGGTTCACCTAATTACTAACCTACTTAATTAACTAATTGTGCGCCTAACTGTGCACAAACCAGAAAACACAGAAAATGCAGAAAATTGAAACTTGACAGAACTGTGCAGTGCAAACCAGAAAATGCAAAAAACGCAGAAACGCCAGAAATGCTAACTGTGTAAGCTGAAATCTGAGCTTAATAGAACTAGCAAAACAGAGCTTAACAGAACACAGAAAACTTGAATGCAGTCAACAACATTGTGTCTTTCTCTACTGTTTTTGCATAACAACAATAATCAAACTTAAGCCGCGCCTTTCCTACATAAAAAATAGCTTCAATATAATTTACAGGTCGCCATTGGAGCTTCACGCGCAGCAGCTCCCCGGCAACGGCGCCAAAAATGTCACGGTTAGGGACTTGCTACGCGCGGTGTGCGTGCCACAAAGGCTCGTAGCACACAGTCATACAACAGACAAGCTCACAAGGAAGAATGGTGTGTCACTCACCTTCCTGCGTAGTTGCGAATGAAGGATTCCCGCGCCGCGAAGAAGAGGGAGACGCCGCTACGCCGCGCTCAACCGCCTCGCCGCCGTCGTGCCGCCGCAACGCTCGATCACACACACACTCTCACACTCTCTCTCACACGTACACACACACACACACACAAGGAGATGGTGAAGGAGAAGGTGGAGATGGAGCAAGAGCGGCTTCTATTGCACAATGAGAGAATGAGTAAAAATTAGGTTTAGTGGCTTTTATATGAGCTCACCCCATTCACACTTGGGCGCCCATACTTAGCCAACTAACTCCTTGAATATTCCAGTTAGAGTGCGCCTGTCATCGGCGATCACCCTTACCCTGTTCCTATTGGTCCGACAAGCCCGGTACCTGACTCTAAATAATACAACGTTTATAGATCATAGGGTGTCCGTGTGCCGTGAGGGTTAACACACGCACTTTAGAGGATGCACACAAGCTTATGGTTGTCCTTGAGAGAATTTGCTTGCATAGTGGGCTGATCGTGAATGAATCCAAAACAAAGGTTATGCTTGTGAAAATTGAGCATAAGAAGAAGCCATGCACTAAGTACAACAATGAGACAGTTGAAGTTACTGAGAGCTTTAAGTACCTTGGCCTTGAGGTTTTGGTCAATCACAAGTGGCATGAATGTGCTATGCATTGTTTGGAAGATGGGAAGGGAGCATACTATGCATTTAAGAACATGTGTAATGCGGGGGATGCGGGGGATGTGTAAGTACTGAGAGCTTTAAGTACCTTGGCCTTCAGGTTTTGGTCAATCACAAGTGGCATGAATGTGCTATGCATTGTTTCGAAGCTGGGAAGGGAGCATACTATGCATTTAAGAACATGTGTAATGCAGGGGATGCCAAATGTTGGGCTCTTAAGAAGTACCTGTTTGACACATTGGTGACACCAATTCTTTTTTATGGAGTTGAAGTGTGGGTCAGGATCATCTCAAATTCTACTTGGTACCTCAATACAATCCCAAGTAAATGAAGCACTTATAGAACACCAATGCATTACGGCTTGGGAGGATTCCGGTGGGTCGCGCTTCATACATTACACTATGGATATTTCCCCTAGCTGCAAAACCATGTTCTTTGCCAAAAGAGAAAACCGTACTCACTATCATATGATTGAGCCTATCCCCTTGTTGGTGATATGCACTATCATATTCATTGGCCTAGCTCCCTTTCCCTTTGATGTGAGACGTGGCATTGGGGCATTGGAGAAGAGTCAAATAGACTCTGCACATTATGCTCATTACAAGTTCAAGAGTCTGAGTACCACACACTATTTGAGTGCCGAAATTTTTCTCACATCCAAACTTGCTTCTCTCAAATTTTCAGCCATGACTTAGACCTACACACTTTCCTCTCCAAGCCAAAGTGTGGACTTCTCCATTATAACTCTCATCACCACAATTCTGGAGCATCTAGAATTGCTTATCAACCCCATACATACTACATCATAGATGTATCTTTGGTCCCATAAGTCATATTTGACCTCCGAGGATAATAATAAAATCTCTCTCTCTCTCTCTCTCTCTCCCCCCCCCCACAACCTCCCCCGAGGGCCACACACAGACACAATGTAAGAGCTTGTTATTACTATGGTGGTTTTATATTAGAGTTTTTATTTTATATTGTCATACTCCTCATTAGTACAAGATGTTTCTTAACGAGTCCACCAATAGTAAAATGAGAAGGTGGGAGTATGTGCTCCTCCCTTTCCACATCAAAGTCATTGTGATTAACACCTTCATGATCCCATATATCTCATTAGTGTCTCTGAATCTAAAAATGGGCAAATGGAATAGGAAAGAATCTAAAGAGAGGGCAATCCGCACTCAACGTACATCAATAGAGTGACCACGCATAAGCAAGCGCCAAAAGAGTTGCAATCTGGAAACTTGATCAATGCAAAAACAATGCTCTCAAGATTGCTCACCGGCACTTGAAAGTGCTCGCCAAAATGCATGTACAATGGACATCAACCATGTGCCATCACCATATGCAAACCATTCGCAAAGACCATGAATCCAAGCACAAAATCACTGCCAAAGTATCATGTGAAAACTTGTGAAAGAAGCTCCACATGTGTGCTCCTAAAACCGTGTCTCTCAAGAGACCACTTCGATGGTGTGTAAAAGCCTCCATAGTTCATTGCCCAAATCTACCAAAAACCCTCCAACCACAAGCTCTGTGCAAGCCGAAATTGCATCTTTGGCTCATCATTTCTGTACCTAACTTTGAGCACCTACCGTGCTTCCAAAAGTGCATCAAACTCGCACACTATGCGAAAACAGAAAACCTGCAATTTCTGTATATAGTCAGTCTGAGCTGAATATCAGCAAAAGGGTGAGGAATTTGCAAAAAGTTTCTTCTGCAAAGTTGGAGACCACATCGAAATGGACGGGCCTCACTTCCATTCTAAAAGGAGAAAAACGAATCTGAAAACAGTACTACTACGCACATGTTTTTTAGGGCAGCACCTTCACTTACACACAATCTTTCACACTCCTTTCTGAGCTTCCACAAGAGCATACATCACTCTCAATTGAGCTCACAAGCTCCCATTTCATTCTCACAAAGCTTCCAAGCTTTCTTGATCTCTCTATCGCCACCAAGCTCAAGCTGCCATAGCCGAGCTCCATCGATTCCATCTCGTCGGAAAGCCGTTACGCACGTCGTTCGCCGCATCGCAGCTCTGGTACCATTTGTGAGTGCACGAATGCGGTGCGTGTGGAGAGTGAGAAGGGAGAGAGAGAGAGAGAGAGAGAGAGAGAGAGAGAGAGAGAGAGAGAGAGAGAGAGAGAGAGAGAGAGAGAGAGAACACAGGATGTGGGTGGAGCTCCCAAATCTCATTGTATGAGCACAGTGTGAGAATGAGTGAGAGCTCCTTATTCTAAGGAGATAAATGTAGGCGGCCAGACACTTCCCGGCGGACAAGGACAAAGCATGGTGAGGCACACCACCTTTACCTAACAGGTCAAGGCAAAGGTACTTCAACGGATAAGTACATTGAATTTTCTAAGACCCCCACCATCATCAACTGAGAAAAAGAAGACTATTGAAAGTGAGAAAATTCCATCAGCTGACACTAGAAAGAATGGTACATCGCAGTCTTAGTTAGCCTTAGTCGCTCCTCCTCCAGTACAACCAACTCTCTCTGCCACTCAGTTTGCTCTTTGTCCATCAGAACAATAGTCGGGTCTATTTTTGTCAAAGAAAAAATGTTCTTTGCAACTAACATCCTCTCAATTTTCTTTGTTCCATATTTCTTGTTGCAAAGCTCTTATGGACTTAGAGCCTTTTCCTAGCTTCTTGCATTATCTATCTTGATTTGAATTCTCCTGCTAGATCCTTGAATTCTCAGTGTTTGGTTGGCATAATCATACACTGCACCAACATTTCTAAGCCATGGTCTTCCTAAAAGAATCCCATATGCTCCGTGTACATCTAGAACTAAGAAGTTGGTCTTGAACTTCTCCTTTCCTATTATGATTTGCATGTTCTCAATTATTCATGTGGCTCGGACAACCATTCTCACTCTGAATGGTGCTGGTGTCAAATTGTGAATCGCTAGTTTTTGCCTCAAATTCTCTCCGTCGATGTTCACACCTGTAATGGTAATTGATAATCATCTATTTGACATGCATGTGGAAAAAGAGTGAGCATCTAATGGATTATGCAAAAGGATATTACAATTTATGTATATTTGATTATTCAAGTGTTCCTTATGAGCTTTGGTCATTTATGACCGGCCGGCCAGTTTGTACTCACTTTGAGCATTCAAGAAATCTATAAGTAAATACGTGCAAGACGGAAATGCTCATTCTTGCAGGGGGGAGATTACACCCATGTTTGCATTGTTCTTCTCTCCTCTCTTCTCTCTCGACGTGCCAGCATAGCACTCTGCTCTAGGAGGTGCGCTTGCACGTGCTCTCTCACTCTAGCTCGCTCTTTGTCTCTCTCTGTTCGCGTTTAACTCGATCATAATTTTGTGCGAGTCATCAAGTATGCATATTTGTTTGTTTATGGCTTGCAGTGTGCTATTTTGGGTATTTTGCAGGGCTCTTTGCGTCTCTGTTTGTAGCAGTGGTATCAGAGCCTAGGGTACACTCCAATGACTGAAGAGCTTTATAATCAAAAGCTAAGTACTTCATCTTTTTTTTCCCCTTTTAATTTCACATGTCTTTAATTAATTAAACTTCTAAAAATTAGTGTTGATCATACATGAGCACAACTGGGGTTTTTTTTTGGATTGATTAGAGTTCCTTTCCTTCTTGTGGTAGTATGGAAATTAGTGAGCGTAAGAAGTCCCTTATGCCTAAAGATATTCATGGTATGGCTGCAAGGGATTATAGAATAGATTAAACCAATCAAGCAGTCTTAAATGTGGTAGGGACAATCACGAGTGACCCTTAAAACAATGTCTAAGATCAAAGGGAGAGAAATAGATGAATTAGAAAGGTAAATGCTTAAAGCAATAAGAAAAAGATGGGAGTGGAGCCTCATTGAGATAAACCCAACATCGTTTTAACAAATATATCATAGACTCACAAATTTTTACTCAAGAGGTATCTAATCAAACCAACCTATTAAATCTTGGAACAAGGGTAGGGAGGAATCAAAATGTCTCTCTCTTATTGTGAGAAACCACCCCAAGAGACCGTAAAATCAAAGGAAATATCAAAACTCTTTGAAAGTAGCGTGAGCATGAAGACAAAAAGCTTCCAATTTTGACTTAAAAACTAAGAGAATTTTGAGTTTTCCCTTATTTTTAATGGTTAGGGAAAATGTAATTTTCTAGCCCTATATATATAATTTGTTTTGGTCTTGTCTTTGACTATCTACCATTGTTTTTATTGGGTCATTACATGGAAGTCTTATGCCAACCAAAACAACAAGTTGAACTTTTTGACTCGCATCAATTTAACAACTACGGCCTTGATTTTTTGTGGCATCACAATTAAAATTTTAAATACTACTTTACTTCAGAATACCCCCTATTGGTAAGAAGTTTCATCAAATGTAATTCGTTAGCACATAGCTATATTAAATATATGCACATTAATGCATATAATTTAGCATTACATTTATCCAGTTCTATGACACACCATGCCAATCACTCTCCCTAAGCACTTAGAAGAACCAACCAACCTCAAAGCTCCTCAAGTGATGGAATTATCTTGTCAAGAAACATTGTTCCTACCATAATCAACGATCAGCACAATAGTAGCACATACAAATCTGTTGATAGAAATCATGGTAGACAAAATCAACAACAACAAAGATAACAAAGAGGAAGAGACCTTGAAGACATCAGTCTTTAATATTCTAGCAATGATGACCATATGCGAACTTTGACCAATACACTTGTAGTAGCTACTTGCACCCAAACCAGACATGCTTTTGACCTATCCTCATATTTATACATTTAGTGTGGCATCACTTTATCAGAAGACCAATATCAACTAGTTATCCCAATCTTACAAACCACCATGTAAATTTAGATAATACCCCTATTATCCGCTCCTCTATACTTCAAGTTGTCTACTTTCATCAATTTTGTCCTTCATGGATTTTAAAATGTTAATGCATTTGATGTGTGGTCAGACTATTCTTGAATTTAAAAAGAAATTGTTTTTAGTGCTTCGTTTTTTTTTTCTTTCTTTTTTTTAAAAACACTTTTGTAGATAAAGCTAACCACTGTACTCTCATATCAACGAACCCCCAGGTAGCAATTTTTTTGCAATGTTCTCTGAATCATTTTAATTGTCCTTGCTTTAAGATCTCATCATTATACACCATCTCTCATATGCTCATACTGCAATGTACTTGATTAATATGCTACTCTACTAATATTCACCTTCTCGACTCTCTTGTAAGATGTTTTTTTGGGTATACATACGGGACAAGCTCAAGGAGTTTGCAACAAGGATCTTTTGCTTATTTGCATTCTTTTATGACATGTGAAAATTAACCATCCCTAACATTGTGTCTTCTACTTACACTGAATGCAATTTCTATCGAGATGAATTGTCATTAAGTTGTACAACTACCATGAGAGCCAAGGTGCTTTGGGATACTGGAAAAATAATTTGTAAGTACTTTGTCACCTAAGAATACTGCAATTTTGTGTCAACCAGGTAGTAAATATTTTTCTCTTTTATGTTTTGTCTAGTCCATTGGTCACAAGCACAAAGATTCGTCGTTTAGGCATTGTGTAAATGCTCATCCTGGTGTAGATTCACTGATTTAGGCAACACCAATTGTCCGTGCAGATTCGCCGATATAGGCAGCACAACAACAAAATATGGATTCACGATTTTTTTCAAACAATACCAAATGCAGATTCACCGATTTAGGCAGCATTAGTGCACATTCACCGATTTAGGCAGCACCTCTATTTGGTGTAGATTCGTCGATTTAAGCAACACCGATCACAAAATCATGTTGCAGTGGTCGGCCACCACTGTCTTTAATATGATTTTGTTACCCGAGTACACAAAATGAAGGATATTTGGATTTGGATTTAAAATGGGTATATGTTGGTTGATATTTGGACTTACATATATGTCGGATTTGGACTTGGTATATGACATTTTCATGTTGCGACAATAATTATGGAATTGGACTTGAGATTGATGAGAATTGATTATTGAATGATGAGTGTGACCAATGATATCTTGATTCATCAGAATATGACATATACTGCTTATTCTAGTGGTATGGGACACTAGAATCGGTAGTATGTGGATGATGACATGCATAAGCAATGTTGTTTAGTTTCATCAATTTTTTCTTTTACTATGCTATTTTTGACACAGATTTCTAATCACTATTTTTGACAAGTATGTTTTGCATATTCTTATATTTGCAACTGAGGACAGTTGCTTTCCCAACGAAGAGGTATGTAATGGTAATTGATAATCATCTATTTATTGCAGGTGACAGGCGGAAAAAGAGTTAACAGCTAATAAATAATGCAAAAGGAGATTACAATTTATGTATATTTGATTATTCAAGTGCTCCTTATGAGCTTTGGCCATTTATGAATGGCCGGCCAGTTTGTACTCACTTTGAGCATTCAAGAAATCTCTAAGTAAATACGTGCAAGAGGGAAATTCACACTCTTGCATGGAGGAGATTGCACCCAGGTGTTTGCGTTGTTCTACTCTCCTCTCCTCTCTTCTCTCCACGTGCCAACGTAGCAGTCTGCTCTAGGAGGATTTGTCTCTCTCTGTTTGCGTTTAACTCGATCATGGATTTATGCGAGTCGTCAGGTATGCAGATTTGTTCGTTTATGGCTTGCGGTGTGCTATTTTGGGTATTTTGCAGGGCTCTTTGTGTCTCTGTTTGTAGCAACACCAGCTCCTCCATCCAGTATTACTACGAATAATGGTTCCCACTGCTTCCTTAGCTAACAATCGACTTGAATGACTAGAACTTCATCATCTCTAATGGCTGCCAAGTCCATTGCTCTTCCTTCAGCTTCTGCTTTTCTCTTCTGTCTAATGTGTTGGAATTAGGGTTGCAGAGAAACGCACACAGCTTGGAGAAGACGAAGGAAGCTCAAGGCATACAATAGAGAGTATATTACTTAGTGTGCAATGGAAAGATAGATAGCCCTAGAGTGATGGGCGTATATACAATGCACGGGGGGAAAAACCTCCTAAAGAGGGAAAAAATCCCCCGACGATCCTAGTGTGTTCACACACATCACTACCACATGTATATGGTAACAAATCCCCCCTGGAGTGATGCGGTGAACAGGAGCTAGCACATGAGTAAAGGGAAGTGCCATGCCCTAAGGACATGATCAGTCCACAAAGGGGAGTAAGCCCAAAGCTTTGCGGAAAGCTTCAAGCTTCTCACGAGATAATGCCTTTGTGAAAAGATCTGCAAGGTTGTCCTGTGTTGGCACATAAGCCAAGCTGATCTCTCCTGCTAAGAGCCTCTCCCTGACATAGTGGTAATGCACCTCAATGCGCTTTGTGCGAGCATGAAAAACTGGGTTCCTCGCAACTGCCAATACGCTCTAACTGTCAGTGTAGATAGTGTTGGCAGTGTCCTATCCAACACCCAAATCATCCATAAGGCATCTAAGCCATACACACTCAACCGTAGCTGTGAAGACTGCCCTGTACTCAGCCTCACAGCTCGAAGTGGCCACAGTAGGTTGCTTCTTGCTCAACCATGATAAACATGAACTGCCAAGCATGAAACAAAAACCACTTGTGGACACTCGCGTGTCAAAACAACGAGCCCAATCTGAGTCCGAAAAAGCATGTAAGTCTGGCGGCAATGATCCCCCCTTGGGATAAAACAAGCCAAGATGTAAAGTGCCACTAAGGTAGCGGAAAATCCTCTTGACAGCCTGCCAATGCTTAGACCCTGGGCTATGCATAAATCTGTTGACCTGTGAGACTGCAAACTGAATGTCTGGCCACGTGTTGCATACATAAATGAGGTAGCCAACAGCAATTTGGTAAAGAGTGACATCAGCAGGATCGCCAACATCATGTAGACTGAACTTCAAACCTATTTCCATGGGAGTGGCAATAGGTTTGCAATCCTCAAGTCCAAACTTACATAGCAATGTCTCTATGTAACTTTTGTGGCACAAGGCAATACCACCATCACGCTGCTTAAACTGTACACCCAAATAATGATGCAGCAGCTCCAAATCTTTCATCTTGAAAGTAGCATTCAAATCAGCCTTAAATTCAACAATATGTCTCTCATTTGGTCCAGTGATCAACAAATCATCGACATAAAGAACCACAATGAGAAGTACATCATCCTCACGCTTTACATACAATGTGCTTTCTGTTGGACTGTTTCGAAAGCCTCGTTTAACCAAATGAGTGTCAGCCTTTTCATACCAAGCACGAGGAGATTGCTTCAACCCATACAAATCCTTCCTACATCTGCACACTTTGTCCTCTTGTCCTTTTACGACAAAACCGCGAGGCTGCGTTACATAAGCTTCCTCAAATATGTCACCATTCAAGAAAGCAGTAACAATGTCTGATTGATGTACATCCCAACCAAAATGAGCTGCCAATGCACATAGAAAATGCACAATAGTCATACGACAAGTGGGAGCAAAAGTCTCTTCATAATCTATGCCTTTTTGCTGTGCATAACCCTTTGCAACAAGTCGAGCCTTATGGCGATCGATCTTACCATCCGGCTTGCGTTTCAACTTGTAAACCCACTTCGTATCAATGGCCTTTTTGCCAGGAGGCAAATCACATAAAGTCCATGTGTCATTTTCTAGAAGTGCATCATATTTTGATTGCATGGCAGCCATCCAATTTTCTGAATTCTGTGCTTCATCAAAAGACAGAGACTCCTCAACATCATGTAAGCTAGACACAGCCAAAGCATAACAATCTGATGCATAAGATGCATGGCGAGAGCCTGAACGAGTACGACTAGACAAAGGTGCATCCAATTTACTTTCACGCAAAGTGTGCACCAGCCATTTTGGCATACCTCTAGCCTGCCCATTTTCAGCCCTTTCCCCATCAAGTACATCATGTACATCTGCATCAATAATAGGCTGATCTGTAACATTTTCAGAAATCCCCATAGGTTGTACAATTGCCTCATTGGAACTTACATTCGTATTTCCACCACTGAAAAGAGGCAATAAAGTGTCATAAATGTCCTGTGAGCTTACATTACTGTCTCTAGTACATGACAACAAGGACTGAACAGAATCTTCCACAAACACTACATCCCGTGAAACCAAAATACGTTTTGTTTGCGGATGATACAACCTGTAACCTTTGCTTTCAGCACTATAACCAACAAAAATATATTTGACAGCCTTATCATCCAATTTTTTGCGTTGTGTTTGTGGCACCAAAGCATATGCCAAACAACCAAAAACACGCATGTGCTCAATAGAAGGCTTTCTATCATGCCATGCTTCATATGGAGTAATAGACTGCAAAGCTTTCGTAGGACATCTGTTAAGTACATAAGTGGCACACATGATGGCCTCAAGCCAAAAAGAATGCGGTAAGGCTTGATTTTGACCATACATTGTGCCATTTCCGTTAGTGACCTGTTTTTCCTCTCAGCAACACCATTTTGCTGAGGTGTATAAGGCACTGTACATTGGTGTTTTATCCCACAACTAGCCAGAAATGCATTAAATTCATGAGACATATACTCCCCCCCTCGATCGGAACGGAGGGTGCCCATAGTACATTTCGAGACATTTTTAGCCATAGCCAGAAATTGTTTGAAGCACGTAAAAACTTCGAACTTCGCTTTAAGCAAAAATACCCATGCATGCCTGGAGTAATCATCAATGAAAGTCACGAAGTACAGGTAATTGCCCAAGGACGGAGTTTGCATGGACCCACAAACATCACTATGCACAAGTTGCAACCTGCATGTGGCCCGAACTGAACCATCCTTTGGAAACTTAGAACGCTGCATCTTACCCAAAATACAACCTTCACAAACATGTTTGACAGGTGCTTCAAGAGGCGGCAAAGAAGCAACCATATTAGATTTCTGCAATGCAGCCACTTCTTATGGTTCTGCTGCGAGTGGCAAAACTTCTGTTCCTAATGCTTCTGCTGGCGGCAATTATGGTGATAAGGGCAAAAAGAAGATGCGTTGCCATTATTGTAAAGCTAATGATCACTTGATCAAGTCGTGTCCTAAGTTGAACGCCAAAGAGGCAAAGAAGAAAGAGGGTGGTTCCACTCCGAATGCTGGTTTCACTACAAATGCAGCCATTGTTGATTCTTCTGTGAAAGGAGACTGTGATGCTGATGTTGATGCAGAATGGGCTTTTAGCGCAGAGTGCACTTACAATCCTGTTGTCCATGATGCATGCTTGTCAGTTGCTGCAGATACACATGTGTGGTATTTCGACAGTGGTGCTACAAAGCACATTACCTCACATCGTGAATTGTTCACCTCTCTCGAGTTTGTCCCTCATGGGAATTCTGTCACTTGTGCCAACAATGCCTCTTATCCAGTTCAGGGAGTTGGAAAGATTGTGCTTACTGCTGCAAATGGCAGTTCCTTCACACTTGTTGATGCACTTTATGTACTTGGGATCAAGAAGAATCTCTTGTCTATATCCGCACTTACTAGACTTGGACTTGTAGTCAAATTTGTGGATGACAGATGTAAAGCTCATGATCTTAGTTTTGGTGATGAAATTGTTGCATCTGGCCTTTTGTGTCGTGGGCTATATAAGCTCACTTTGTACGACAAGTGTGGACAAAATTTTGCAAATGCTGTTCAAGATTCAAGGGCTATTTCAGATGCAAAACTTTGGCATGCACATTTTTGTCATCTGAATTTTGCCAGTTTGCTGCGTTTGCCACCCTTTCTTTGAGAAGCAATAAAAGCCTGTTCAACTGCACACTGTCTAGTCCTTTTTTTTTTGGAAAGTGACTCTTGCAACAGTAATGTGCATAATGAATCAAACTTGACAACTTCAGGATTTCCGTGGGTCATCAATCTCCAAGTACTAGCAAAAGTCTGGTAAGAATCTGGCAAGGCATCAAGAACAGTCTGCACAAGGGAACTGTCTGAAATAATTTCACCTACAGAAATAAGTTGCTCATTGATATCCTTGACACTAGCAAGGAAAGTGTCCATATCATCTTCCTCATGCATAATCTTCGACTCTAGCTCTTTACGCAGCAAAGCAATTTTAGCCTCATTGCGACTTGCATAAAGACCAGCCAAAATATCTCAAGCCTGTTTTGCAGATTTTGCTGAACGGATGTGAGGAACAATGGTGCGCTTCACAGACAACGCAATCAATGCATGAGCGTGCGCATCCTTTACATCCCAACGAGCTTGTTCTGCCGTAGGCAAAACTACTCTAACAGCAGCAATCCTTGCAGCAAGACGTGCAACATCCTCAACATTGCCTACGTCCTCAGAACCAGGACGTACATCAATGCCCTGCACAATGTTCCAGACGCCCTTTGACACAAGAACATGTTGCATCATATAAGCCTACATAGGATAGTTGTCCCCATCCAATCTGTCCTCAGCAGCAAACATCTTGAACACATCTGTGTTGTTGTTGTCAGCCATGGTAAATGCTGCACCTGATGCGAAAACTGCCCGAAAATAGGAGAAACGAAGCGGGAACAACACGTGCTATACAACACAAACCGTAGAAGACTATAAGGCACATGTTATGCAGAAAATGGCACTGACAGAAACTCTGCACAAAATGATGAAATAGCTTGTGCAGCACTGCCTGTAGTGGAAACGGAGGTCGAAATGAGCCCAAATAAAAAATCTGAGCAGACCGAGCTTTTCGAGCGCGCCCGAAATATTTGTCGACCTGCGAACGCTCGCCAAACCTCACTGTAATCGGAGAAAGTGAGCAAGCGGGTGCTGAGCAGCTGGCGACTAAGCTCGAGAGGACGCAACTTGCTCTGATAATAATTGTTGGAATTAGGGTTGCATAGAAACACACACAGCTCGGAGAAGACGAAGGAAGCTCAAGGCACACAATAGAGAGTATATTACTTAGTGTGCAATGGAAAGATAGATAGCCCTAGAGTGATGGGTGTATGTACAATGCACGGGGAAAAAAACCTCCTCAAGAGGGAAAAAATGCCACGACGGTCCTAGTGTGTTCACACACATCACTACCACATGTATATGGTAACATAATGAACTTTGCAAGTTCTGGTAATGTGCGTCTGATATCATCCAACTCTACTGTCAACTTTTGGATTTTTCATAGACCTTCGCATATATTTCGTCTTATTCATTACCAAAGCTACAATGTGAACTCCAAGTTTTCTCCTCCACTTGGCAGTCTTTGCCATTCCGCTGGGCTGACCTCGCTTGTATGGCTAGTTGACCCTGTGATGGACTCTCTGACTGGTCCTTCATTAGTTAAGTACCTCCATCTTTGGTCAAGTCTGATCTAACTTCTTGTACTTCTTCAAACAGATTTTAGAGAGAGAGAGAGAGAGAGAGAGAGAGAGAGAGAGAGTCTGACTACATAAAAAGACTTTTATCAAGGTATAAAGGGATCCAAACTCAATTCAACTTCTTCAAACAGATTTTAGAGAGAGAGAGAGAGAGAGAGAGAGAGAGAGAGTGTCTGACTACATAAAATAAAAAGACTTTTATCAAGGTATAAAGGGATCCAAACTCAATTCAAAAGCAACAGGACCAGAAAGTGGGGAAGCGATCGTAAAAGGGAGGAGAGACCGGCTCTTCCTTGAAGTTCCACCTCTCTCTCGTCAAGGCCACTAGAGCGAAACCTATGAAACCATTATAATAGGTTCTGGTTTTACAGCATCGTAGTGCACAACTTCAGCTAGCCTAGCCATGGCATGCTCCTGCAGCAGCAGCTCCTTCAGAGCTTCTCTTCTTCCAGAGCGTCCTCGTTGCCTGCGTCTGCTTCTTCTCCTGCCTCATTCTCCTTTCGTCATCTTCAAACCCAGCTTTCTTCATTGTCGTCGTCGACCAACAAGCACGCCGGTCTGCGCTGGGACTGCGAGAAGATCACAAAGCAGGCCTCTTGTGTCGCTGTGACAGCTAGGCAAGGGAATTATGATGCCCCAAGGAAGAATACAAGCCAAAGAGGGGGTGGGGGTGGTCGCAATGCAAGTCTAGCCGCGAAGGAGGATAAGACTGGCAGGAAAGGAGGCAGTAGTGGTAACAGAAATTCTAAACAGTATAATGATTACTCAAACCCTAGGTCGAACAATAGCAGCTCGAACCCCAAGTTCCAGAACAACAGCTCTAGCTCGAACCCTAAGTTCCAGAGCAACAGCTCTAGCAATCGAAGAGGACAGAAGTTGGTTGTTGTCGAAGTAAAGGATGGAAGGGAGTATGAAGAAGAGGGTACCGTCAGAACGTCTAGGTCATACAACAAATCCAACTACAACAACAATGCAAACACTTTGCCATACAGTGCAAAAAAAGTGACTAGTAGATCATCCAAGTTTAGTGATGACGAGGAAGAGGGTGAAAGCGAAGGTGAATTTGATTTTGATGAAGATGCTGATCTTGCTTCTGAGGTTATCCTACTTTTACATGCTTGGAAAAGTCCCGTCATTTCACATATTCCAGCTTTTGTCAGATGTCATTTGTAAAGGAATGTTGATATACCACTATGATTAGTTATTTATTTGCAGTAGTATCTGTTGAGTGGATCGGGCAGATTCCTTTCAGGAAGTTTTCAAGAGTCATGATATTAACAATTTTGGTTATGATTAGGCTTGTTTGTAAGCAACTGGCCTTGTGGTTTTGAATACAAACTTTGAGTGCAAAACTCAGCTGAAGGTTAGTAGAAGAAGCCTCTCTGAGACTTAGTGATAAAATTGGATTTCGAGGTGCAAGTCGAGTAGAGGGTGGAAGTTTTTGTTTTTCTGATCTTTCCCAGTAAAATCCCGTTCAATGACTACTATTGACACCATATCGTAATGTATGTTATGTTGTCCATGTAAGTAGTTGTCGTTGCTAGTTGGGGATAGTCACATATATTCCTGGCAGTTATACGGATGAGTGTTTTAAAGGTTCTAGGGTGCACATTCACAATCAGCAATTGAGACTTATATTATTTGATATTTCAGGTAGACTCTCAAACTAAGCTGCCTCTGGATTGCTTGATACGGCGAGTTTTTTCTAGCTCAGAAGGCAATGCTTTATCCATGCCCCACAGTGCTGGCTCATTGTCATCTTTTCATTTAGGCTCTACTGTGTAATTTTCATAAATATTTATGTGCAGGCCGTTGCAACTCCTCAAGCTTGATGATGGCGAGGTTTTGAAGGAGGTGCACATTATTAGCTTTTACTGTTGAGTTTAATTGGTTTTAAAAAAGAGTATCAGAGTGTCTCTCTCTGTAAGGTACATTCTGTACCAGCTTTTGGGTAAGCTATTCAATCACGAACTAGGCTGAGTCTTATTTTGAGATTTTTTCATAGTTGCAGGTCTCAGATGAGGAGCTGGAGGATATTTGTTTGAGCTTGCAAAACAGCGTTTGCATCTTGTTCGCAGCGGGTATGTGTATTAAATTAAGTGATGTGGTGTTTCTCCCTAAGTAGCAGCTCCATTGATAGTTTCGGTTTTAATGTTTTTGTGGTGGTAGTACAAGGCTTCTAGTCATTGATACGTAGTGTGGGAAGATATGGGGTAGGCTCTTTGAGACTTGAGTGCTTTGTCTAACTCTGGCATGATACAAGATCAAACGATCACATGGACACACGGGTCTCCCGTAAATAGTGGTCGAGGTCAAGTAGGGCACAAAAGTGGCCTCGACTCTTGAAAACGCTGCAAATGTGTAAAGAAGTAAAGTGGCCCAAGTTGCAAAAAGTGGATCGAAGAGAGACCAAACATACGGCCCATCTAGCCAAGGTATAGGTCACCTAGCTCGAACATGAACGTTTTTGTGTACGTGTCACGTGCACATGGGCTCAATGTGCCTCACAAACGTTGAAACCGGCCCGTAGTGGGGCGGTGGGCTTTGGCTTTCACCCAAAATTCTTTACTTTACTTTAGACACACAGAGAAACTTCACGAATAAGCTTGTGACTGGAATTCAACACTTCAAGACAAACCACAGCCTCGCAGCTATAGCGCTACCAAGCAGACAACGACACCCTGTTGGCCCCAAAGACTGGCGCCCCTTTCGGTATTTCTTTATTCTTATTATACTTGAGAAAAACCTGGAAACTTCCACAAGATATCCCACTTTTATCGGGCTGAAATTCCTCTACTCCAACCCGATTTCGGCAACATAACCACAGTAGAAGTCTCCACGGACAAAATCCCAAGCAAACATAAACTTTCCATGCACTTTAGAGCTCTTTGCAAAACCTGGCGAGAAATTGCAGCTCGCTGAATTCTCTGTTTTGCGCTCCGATCCGCGTGCCGATCACTTTTGTGGGTAGCCCTCGAGCTCTCGCACCTGAAGGTCACTTGCCCCTTGAATTAGACGAGAATCCTCGCGGAAAATCTCTTTAAATTGTCCTGTACAAGAATCCAATGCTTTCCCGAGGCTCCCCTGACAAAATAAACGATCCGAACCCTTGCACCTACCCCTCACCAAGCTGTCCAAACCTGTCCATGGCTGTAATTGCAGGTTTTTGACCCAATTTCGCTAGCATAACGGCGCAAATATCCCTGTAGGTCAAAAGTACACATCAAGGACTCTTTCCCTTGTGGTAAGGAAGCTTTTCAGTGAGTTGCAGGTCAATTTCAGCATGCTGTAATTTTCTGTTTTGCCACTTTTAGGTGCCTACTGCCTTGTACATGCATCCCAAGGCCTTTCCGAGGCTCCCCTGACGATTCCCTACAGTTTAGGTGCGAAACCCTAAACCTGCAGAAAAACACAGCAGGCTGTAATTCTCTGTTTTGGACTGTTTCAAGCGGAGTGAGCAGGCCTACGCGTCTCAGGTGCTCCCGCACGCAATGGGACAGTTCCCCTGTAAATCAGACGAGTTTTCACGCGAGAAAACTCTCCGTTTTCGCATTCCTTCGCGATGGAACTGTGCGTACTTGAAGGGGATTAGCAATTAGCTAATCCGGTTCCTGTACAGAAGGCTCTTGCCTTGGCAAACGCGCATAAAACCCCCAGAACTATACATGGTCATCTGAGTAGCCCAACTAGTGGGGCATTACCATATGTGCAAAGGGGGGAGAGAGAGATGCGCGAGAGAAAATCACCACGCTACATAGAGCAAGGGAGAAGGAAAGCTTTCCATTAAAGCTGTGAGCATCTGCACCCACCACTCACACACTGTAGCACACACAATGAAGCAAAAATCAGCCCCCACTCTCAAATTGAGTGCCCCTTGCTCATGCAGATCTGCCAGATCAGCCTGGAGCCGCCATGTGTCCAATTTGCCTCTATTGAGTTAATTCCCTAGTACCCACCAACTTATAAGTGTCGCGAGGGCCTAAATGACTTTGAGCTGAGCCTAGACACCCTTTCACTGCTCGGAATCCCGATTAGCCCGACCAACTCGTGGTGACTTGCCTTCCCGACTGCGGGTGAAACTCTCGGCCATTAGCCGTTTCACACTGGCCACACAATGTCCGGTCATTTGCAACTTAAAAAAGAGGGTCCCAAAAATTAAACAAAAATCATCGGAAAGAAACCAACAACTCAAGTTAGCAATTGCCACGTCCTCGTGACAAACGTGCTACTCCTTCCAAAGCTAATTCTTAGACTAGGAAAACCCATTCATTTTTGTTTGGTACCTTATTCAACATGTTCGTTGCGAGATTTGCATAGCGAAAGAGATTGATTAGAGTAGCTACGACCTTGTGACAACCTACTAATGGGACATCCGCAGATGCGGCACTTTCTGACAAGGCAAGGTGTCCCTTCTCGAGCTGACAACCTTGGAGGCCCAGCGTGATTGCTATATCTTGGGGCTACCATCACTACTACAAGAACATTGTGTTCGGAATTTGTTTGAAATGCATGGTATTTGTTTTAAACATGGTATGTGTTTTAAACTTGTCTTGGTGGCGATTTGAATTGTTTGACTCCGGTTTTAATACTGGTTTCAATGATTGGTGATTTACTCTCGAGTGGAGTAGTGCGAAATGCTGTTTGATAGTGTTTGAACCTCGGAACGAGGTATACGGGATGTCTGGGGAGGGATTTGTTGTATGCTTGAAAACCTCGGAAAGGCGGAGATGAGATGTCTAGGGAGCGTTTTGTTGTACGTTGGAAAACCTCCGAACGATGGAGACAGGATGTCTGGGGAGCGTTTAGTTGTATGTTTGAATCCTCCAAGCGACGCAAGTTGCGATCTGGGTAGCGTTTGGTTGTACGAGTCTTCTGAGCTCATGGCTTGTACCTTTTTAGGTTATTTGCGTGGGGAGTGATGAGGTAATTGTTGAGTTTGTATCGGGGAAGTGCTTAGCGTCACTGTTCGTTGTTTCTTGTAACATGCTTATGTGAGCATTTGTGTTGCATTGTGATGTGCCAACCATTGAATATTCCTAATTGCCTTGTTATGTAGTTTTAGTGCATCGAGACAACCGTTCAAGATCAATGGGTTTGGGTGTGATGGCTAATTTTGCTACGTTGGAATATCAAGCGCTCCAATTTGGAATGAGAAAACTGATTGTCCCTCGGAAATTTTTGAGCAAACTTGAGTTTTGCGGATATACGGTAATTGCGGACGATTACTCTTCTCCAAAAAGGGAGGATGTCACAAATTGTTGATGTGTCAAGCCTCTAAAGACCCGAGCTGACTTGCAGTTCTTGAGACGCAGTAGCAGAGGAAGTAGAAGCAGGAGAAGAAGTTTTACCAACTAACTAAGTCTTGCCTAGTTGCCTAATTCTTAAAGAAAGAAGAGTTCCCACTAACTTATGGGACCTCGTGCGATAAGGCCCAAGTGACTAGGGTTAAAATAAAGCAAGAGACACACACACACAAAAAAAAACATTGCGTGGAGAATTGTGACGTGATACTTTGTTGTACGGATGCTCCGCAATTTGCACTGCTGGATTGATGATGTGGCAATTGTATGGGTGTCTGCGAATTTAGAGTTGGATGCTTTTCATGTAATTGCTTTTAGGCCAAGGGTCTTTAAATATGTGGCAAGGGTTCACTATCTGACATGCTTCTGCATGAAGGTGCAGATACGTGACGCCGCTGTTATACTGAGTCCAAACAATATAAAGAAATACCGAAAGGGGCGCCAAGGTATGGGGCTAGTGTTCTCTTGGGATGGAACTCCGCCTCTCCGCTTCTCTCGTGTCATGCATCTCTTTCAATTCAATTGTTATTGAAGTGCTTAAAAGTCTGCTCAATCTGTTCTTTTCCGTCGGCACGTGGTGTCCTCCCATTACAGATTCTACACACAGTGATCAACTAAATGAGAAATAGTGCCAGGGGTGTCATTCGGGGGTTAGGAATCTCTTAGAGGAATTGTCTCTCTCTAGCGTCTTTCACAATTCAAAAGTGAGCTTTTTTCGAATTCTATTTCGATTGTGTTTATGTCTTTGTCAGCATGTGTCCCATGGCACATGGTGCTGGCCGATTATAGTGGGATTAAGCTCAGTAATTTTCTTTTTTGTAAGCAAACCCTATTATAGATTCAAACCTTGGAAACAAAACCGTCATCTTGTAAAGAAAAGTAGAAGATAATAAAGCGACATGTGGATGCAGGGAAGGGGGAGGAATCTTTTTGTGACAATGTCAAAGAGAGAGAATGAGAAGAAGCGAGGGGTTGCTACAAAGAATTATATGTTCCTTTTAAAAAATATGTATGATAGTAGATGATGAGAGAAGCGGAGGTCATTCGACTCTTTTTTGATAGATTTGAGAAACGTGATGAAAGAGCTTTCTGGCCCTTGAAAGAGGGGCATATAAGCATTCTTGAAGGATATAAGGTCAACTTATATAGATTAGTCAATAAGTATTTGTATTGCAATAGGTTGAATAATTATTTGAGAATTTGTTTGTTTTCTTGTTTGAACTATCTTGGTTCATGACACATGGTCTATCGACCTGCCTTATATGGTCTCCGGACCCGCGAAAGTGGTCTAGAAGATAACTGTGGCCAAGTGGTCATGACTCAACGGGTTGATGCCATTTCTTGATCTGTTTCGATGGTTTAATGTCATTCCAAGTAGTGTCACATGCCTATTTTGTCCTGTTGAAACAAAACAAAACATGAAACACCTGTTTCGATGGTTGAATGTCATTCCAGGTAATGTCACATGTCAAGTCCGAGTCGAATTTTTCCATGCGCGCATGTGTGGCCGCCCTTGAGAAGACAAGTCCGATTTGAATTTAGCCAACCAGCCAACCGACCTGCCGTTTTTCGACCACTTTCCGGCCGCCGTCCGGCCATAAAATCCTGGCGAAAAGGGAATGATTTTTCTTCATGGACGATGGCTTCTCCTCATAACGGGGGCCTTACAAATGTGTGTTTTTAACACAAAAAATTACAAGGGGTAAATGAAGTGCCATACTTAACACTATCGATTTCTTTGATAAATGTGCATGTGTGTACTCTTCATGTCCGTCTATGAATTCTTGACAAGTTGCTTATGCTCCATATTAATTATGCTTGAAATATGGAGCCTTCAGAAAGACGAGAAGAGTGTATAAGAGGACTCAAATCTATTCTATCAAGTGTTGGTCTACATGGGGGTGTAGTTGAGTTATCAAAGGACAAGAAGGAATCTGGAAGTACATAGGATCGTCTTAATAAAACCCCTGAAACAAAACGAAACATGAAACATCTAAAACATTTCTAAGGATAAGGTGAAGAAACAATTATGTAAGGTTTTATTACAAACTTTTGGGTTTAGTTTTAGAATGCCTAACTTATTTCTTGAAAAAACACATGACGTCGTGTTTCCTTTCATTTCCACATGTGAGAGCTACAACAAAGGCATCAAGACTCGTGAGGACTCCTCTTTCTCTTACAGCTAGAGTAAACTTTCTAACATACCTGCTCACATATCTTAAAACTAAAAAGGACTTGTGGCTTGTTACAACTTTATTTATTGCACATTCACCGTCTGTTGCCTATAGCTTACCATTAAGCTGTATGGTTCTAACTTTAGAATGCAGTGATCTTTACAGTTAATGTTATTGGTTGTATCTTGTGATTGTATGGGTGTTTATGCCTAAGATGTAATAGACTTGGACACCCCAAGTCTGGATCTGGCACGACACATGAGAGAGAATCACCTTAAACAATTCCCACTTAAATCACAATTCAATTGAGTTGACATGGCCCGTCGTAGTTCCGCGCCTAGAGAGAGATGGGCCCCAAAGACTGGCGCCCGTTTTGGTATTTCTTTTTGTATTAATAATTGAGCAAAGTACAACTGTCCTTGGGTTGCCTTTGCTTACCGGCTCGTCAACACAAAAAGTGGGCCAAAGAGAGCACAAGGGGCCTTAGCCCATTGCATGTGCTTTTTCAAAAGCTGCTTCTGTGACAAGAAGTAGCGTATACTCTGGTTATCTATAAAGATTGTGAAATCGGCTCCGAGTAAATAATGTCGCCATTGTGTAAGAGAATGGATTACGCGTAGAAGCTGATGACGTGGCACCTGTAGGGAATTCCGCATTTTGCCCTGGCCTGTTGACGTGGCAGATTGTATGGATTTTTGCGTTTCACTCTGGTTGCTGACGTGACAGAGCTGTACGGATTCCTGCTTTTGCGCTGGCAACTTTTGATCGCTTGCTTTTGAAGACTAGTTGCTTTTGAGTTTGATGCTTTTTATGTTACTGCTTTTCAGGGCCAAGGGCCTTTAAATATGGCCAAGGGCTCATTCTCTGGCATGCTTTAGTATGAAGGTGCACAGGGGGAGTACTGGCATTGTATTGAGTTCAAGTAATATAAAGAAATACCGAAAGGGGCGCCAAGGTTTGGGGCCAATACTCTCTGGGGTAGAACTTCGCCACTCCCCGTGTCGTCTCTCTCTTTCGATTCAGTTGTTATTGAAGTGCTTAAAGTTGTTCAGTCTGTTTTTTTCTATTGGCACGAGGTGCCCATCTCGTGACAGTGGTATCAAAGTTTCAGGTGTGTGCTTCTCTGAAAGCATACCAATTCTACCAAAGAGCAGACAGAGTATACCGGCACTTCCAAAGTCTAGTGGAATTTTATTTGAAGTATCTTCGGGATTCGACCCGGACTTATTAGGCTCTCCCACCCTTTGTACATCGCGCATCGGGCACGCTTCCGTCTTCATCTCTCTGTCTTACCGGGCATAAGCCATAAAGATCACTTGTAAGAGAAGGATCCAAGGTTTGTTTGGAGTAGTAGTTTTTCTCACATGCAGTGCCATGCAATGGTGGAAGTCTATAGCTACCAAGCCGCACACTCCAAGGACTTGGCAAGCTTTCAAGAAAATTTTTGCCCGAAGTTATTTGGTTTCTCACATCTTCCTTCAGACTGCAACTTCTGGCAGAGTGGGGTATCTTGAAATGCTTGCCATGGAAACCCTAGCAGATTATAACTCGAGTTGTAGCTGTCTCTTCTCGAGTTGATAACCTTGGAGGTCCGGTGCGATTGCTATGTCTTGGGACTACCATCATCGTCAGAGGAACACTGTCTGTCCCAGAGTTGATGGACCATCCTGTGGTTGGCTACGACCTTATGGAAGGAACCTAACCCTAATTTTTGGTGCAGGTCTCAGGATAGAAAGTCAGTCGACTTTTCGAGCTCGAGTGATGTCGAGATTGCTTTTTATGTTTCAGTTCTGTTTGAGAACTTGTTTGGTGATCCTGTTTGGAATTTGTTTGAAATGGATGGCATCTGTTTAGAACCTGTCTTGGTGCCGATTTGAATTGTTTGACTCTGGTTTTAATACTGGTTTCAATGATTGGTCATTTTTACTCCCGGGTGGAGTACTGAGAAATGATGTTTGAGAATGCTTGTTCATACTCATGGCCCGGACCCTTGTGGTTATTTGCGGGGGGAGTATTGAAATGTTTGAAAAGTGCTAATTTTTTTACTCATGGCCCGGACCTGGATGGTTATTTACGGGGGGAGTATTAAGAGCAGTGGTTACTCTCAGCACCTCCAAACGACGCAGGTTGTGGTATGGGGGGCGTCTGGTTGTTAAAGGCCTCTGTCTCTCCCGGCCTGGACCTTTTTAGGTTATGCGGGAGGAGTGATGAGGGAGTCATTGAATATCTCCCGGCCCGGGCCTGTTAGGTTACGCGAGAGGAGTGTTTATCGACGGCTTTATGTTTCTATGTCTTGTAACATGCATATGTGAGTACTTGTGTTGCATTGTGATGTGCCAACCACTGAATATTTCTTATTGGATGAGATACTTCTGGGAAACTTTTTTTGTATGTGTGTGTGTGTGGGTTGCTTTACTTTAGGCCCATCAGACGGGAACCTTAAGTTGGTTGGAACTTCTTCAGCTGCGTCTGTTGCTTCTCTTAGGGTTTAGGCCCCTCTGCCAGGATTTGCAAGTTGGCTCCTTTCTTCAGGGGTTTGACATGTTAGCAATTTGTGACATCTGATGCTTTTAGGACCTGGGGTGTCACAAGTTTGTGATGTGGCAATACTCAACTTGTGAAGAATGGCCGAATGAACCATAGGGTTAAAGTTTAAAAAAACTCCCTAGAGAACTTGTAGGACATGATTGAGGGGCCTAAACCCTATGAAATGAAGACTTAAAAGTGATTGGCCAGCAACATAAAAGGCGGGCAAGTGTTGACGTGGTAGTCAACAGCGTTAAACATGGGCCCAATGCTGACATGGCAGCCATGAGCGCAAAACGCGGAGTTGCCAGTCAAATTTTACGCCAAGCTTTTGGGGCCAATAGCCTTTGAGGCAATAGCTTTCGGATATAGTGCTTTTGGGGGTCTATTTTTGGCAACCCTTGTATTGTTTATAAGGGCCCCTTGGGCCATCTTCAAAGAGCATTTGCACGCACAGTCTCGGAGAGTTGGACCCTCGGGGAGTTTAGCTTTGTGAAGCAATAATAAAGAAATGCTGAAAGGGGCATCAACCTTTGGGGCCAGTGCATTTGGGGACGGAACTCCTCCGTTTTTTGTCGTCTCTTCTCTTTTCTCTTCCTCTAGTCAAGTTTAGTTCAGTTATTTGCAATTTTTGCTTGTGTGTTGCTCTTGATTAGAGCTTCAAGCGTGTGCTTTTCTAAGCATAGCGGTCCTACCAAAGAGCAGACAAAGCAAACTGGCATTGTCAAAGTCTATTTGAAGTATCTTCGTGTCTTGGCCTTGGACTTATTAGCCACTACCACCCTTACTTCATTGCGCATCGGGCGCGCTCCTGTGTCATCGCTCTGTCTTACAGGGCATAAAGCCATAAAGATCACTTGTAGAGAAGGATCAATTTTTTTTTTCGAGCTGCAGATTTTCTTAGAGGCAGTGCCATGTAATTGTGGATGTCTATAGCTACCAAGCTGCACACTCCAAGGACTTGGCAAGCTTTTAAGAAAATTTTTGCTCAATGTTGTATGGTTTTTGGTAGCTTCTGGCAGAGTAGGATACCCCGAAATGCTCTTGTTTCATCGCTCTGTCTTACAGGGCATAAAGCTATAAAGATCACTTGCAGAGAAGGATAATTTTTTTTTCCGAGTTGCCGATTTTCTCAGAGGCAGTGCCATGTAATTGTGGATGTCTATAACTACCAAGCCGTACACTCCAAGGACTTGGCAAGCTTTTAAGAAAATTTTTACCCGAAGTTATATGGTTTTTGGTAGCTTCTAGCAGAGTAGGGTATCCTGAAATGCTTGCCACAGAAACCCTAGCAGAATACGACTTCAAATTTTGGACACCTCGCAACAGGTATCTCTTCTCAAGTTGATAACCTTGGAGGTCCAATGTGATTGGTATATCTTGCAGCTACCATCACCGCCATAGGAACACTGTCTGTCAAGGTTTGTTTCGACTATTCAAGCGCCTATGGACCATGTTGCTGTCGGCTACGACCTTATGGAATGAACCTAACCCTAAATTTTGGTGTAGGTTTCAAGATGGAAAGTCAGTCGACTTTTCGAGCTCGACTGATGTTGAGATTGCTTTTTAAGTTTGAGTTCTGTTTGAGAACTTGCTTGGTGATTCCGTTTGGAATTTGTTTGAAATGGATGGTATCTGCTTTGAAGCAGATTTGAATTGTTTGCCTCTGGTTTTAATATTAGTTTCAATGATTGGTCATTTTTACTCTCGTGTGGAGTACTGAGAAATGATGTTTGAGAATACTTGTTTATACTCATTGCCCAGACCCTTGTCGTTATCTGCGGGGGGAGTATTGAAATGTTTGAAAAGTGTTGTTTTTTTACTCATGGCTCAGACTTGGATGATTATTTACGGGGGGAGTATTAAGAAGTATGAGCAATGGTTACTCTCAGAACCTCCTAACGACCAAGGTTGCGGTCTAGAGGGCGTTTGGTTGTATAAGGCCTCTATATTTCCCGGCTTGGACCTTTTTAGGTTATGCGGGAGGAGTGTTCATTGGTGGCTTTATGTTTCTATGTCTTGTAACATGCATATGTGAGCATTTGTGTTGCATTGTGATGTGTCAACCACTGATTATTCTACTTTGGATGAGATACTTCTGGGAAGTCAATGACCCAGGATATTAAGAGTTCCGATCTGGAATGAGACTCCTTATTGGATGAGATTCTTTTGGGAAGCCACGGACCCAAGAAATCAAGAGTTCTGATTTGAAATGAGAAAATCGATTGTCCCTTGCATTTTCCCTCGGAATGACCCTGGGAAATTTTTGAGCTAACTTGAGTAGTTTTGCAGGTATGCTGTAATCGCGGACGATTACTTTCTTTCAAGAAGGGGGATGTCACAAACTGCTGACGTGTCAAGTCACTGAAGAACGAAGCCAACGTTCAAATCCCGGCCGGGGGGCTTGAACCCTAAGAGAAGCAACGGAAGCAATAGACGAAGTTCCAACCACCTTAAGGTTCCCATGGGATGGGTCCTAAAGTAAAGCAACCCACACATACAGACACAAAAAAAGTGTAGAAGCTGATAATGTGGCATCTTGCATGGAATTCCGCATTTTTGTGTTGGCTTGTTGACGTGGCAGATTGTACGAGTTTTCACGTTTTACGTTGGCTGCTGACGTGGCAGAGCTGTACGGATTCTTGCTTTTGTAATGGCAGCTTTTGAGCACCTGCTTTTGGATCAGTTGCTTTTGAGTTTTAAAGATTTTCATGTAAGTGCTTGTTATGGCCAAGGGCCTTTAAATATGAGCCAAGGGCTCATTCTCTGACACCTTCAGTGTGAAGGTGCAGGGATTGGAGTACCGGCGTTGTATTGAGTTCAAGCAATATAAAGAAATAGCAAAAGGGGCACCAACGTTTGATGCCAACACTCTTTGGGGTGGAATTTCGCCACTCTGTGTCGCGTGTGCTCTCTCTCTTTCAGTTCAGTTGTTATTTGAAGTGCTTAAAGTTGTTGAGTCTATTCTTTCTCGTTGGCACGTGGTGCCCATCCTGTGACATGATGACTGACCGGCCTCCTTGAGTGGCTCGCTCTTCGTGGAGAGTACCTGTAGGACAACTCCTGCATGCGTTGGTGCCTCAACGCCTCTTGCTCTAACTCCATAGCTGCCCGCTTTTCTTCGGCCGCTATGCCTTGAGCCTTGGGTGCTTGCTTACGCTCGAGCTCCATAGCTGCCCTTCTTTCTTTAGCCCCTATGCGATGAGCTTCACGTGCTTGCTCACACTCAAGCTCCATAGCTGCCCTTCGTTCTTCACGATCTCTATCCATGGACACGTTGAGCCTCTTGTTGTAGCATCATCTCCATCATTGACTTGACCAAAGTCTCCATAGGGCTTGGTACAATCCATGGCGTAGATGGGGATGGGGGAGGCATAGTCACAAAGGGACGGGTCTCAGGGACGTGACGGGTCTCAAGGACGGAGATGTGGATGTGGCAAAACAAGGAACGTGTCAAGGGACGCATTGTAAAAAATACTTGTTCTATACTAGACAACACTAAGAGCACAAGATTGCAAAGAAAAAGTAAGGTTTGCACTCATAAATACCAAAATATGACATGCGGTAAGAAACACGACGAACACGCGCTGCACATGTTGACATGATGATCAATCATCATACTCCAAGGGAAAAAAATTCTTTAAGGGTGATTCTGGGCTTATCTTGGATTCATCTAGGTATACTCAAAGAGAAAAAATAATGATGTACAATGAAGAGTGGATTAGTAGAGTCTAGTGGGCAACTTTGGCATATAGCTCAAGACTTTGAAAAGCCTAGAGAAAAGGTGTGCGTTCCCATGTCCGTGTCCCACCTCTATGTGTCACCGGGGACCCGCGTCCCCTCTGTGTCTCATGTGAGGGACCCGTCTGCGTCGCGTCGTCCTCCCGTCCCATCCCGTGGCTACGCGTCCTCGTTCCGTCCCTACCAAAAAGGGCCACATCCTCGGGTCCCCTTTTTCTATGGGGGGAGGATCGGGGAACAATGCTCCTGGTGTAGGGACTTCTGTTTCTCCAATTCCACTCTCATCACCTTCACGCAAAGTATCCATTCCGCTTTTGGTGATGACCATGCACTGAGTTCTTGGGTTCTTTGCTTGCAATCTGCGTTTAAGAAGGCTTTTCTCTTACCCAAGCTCAACTCCTTCCTGCGGGTACCTCTCGGCGGCCTTGCCCTCACACCAAGGTTTCTTTTTCCCACCTCACGTCGATTGGCCTATGGCGAAGTGCAAGGTCCGCTCTCAATTAGTGGAAAAGAGGAACGAGCGGAGGCTGGGCAAGCCCTTCTTTTTCTGGGCTACCTGCCATTCTTAAAAAACACAGATTAGGGATCGATATTTGACAGGCCCAAGTGGTTTTGGGGTATGTACGATCACAATAAGCAAAGAAATTTCCTGTGGTTCAAACACTGCCAAAGAGCTCTGATGTAATGTGCAGCGGAAGTGAATGATGGTGTAAGCTTAGGATGAGTGATCAATGGGTGCTCAAGGTTCCTTTTACTTAGAGTGAAAACGCTGGCTGATCTGAGGACTGAAAGCTGAAAACGCTGTCTTGGCCGTGATGGAAAGGTGACGGCGAGGAGGGTAAGGCTGATCTGCTAGGCTACTGCGGCGGGAAGCCGAGGGAATCAAAAGTGCTGCTACTGGCTGAAAATGCTGAAGCCAAAAACGTTGATGCTCATGGGAAAAACGCTGATGCTGCTGATGATCCTAGGTACTTGGTACTGCTTAGTTCTTGAGAGGCTCCTTCACTGCTCCTCTGCCTTCTACTCGTGCCCAAAAGAATTCTTTATTGGTCCCTTAGCCATTTGCCCTACCTACATTCCAACAAGGGTAAATGAATAGTCACTTATTAATAAAATGCCTTCTAAGAGGTGGTTCACATGCAGTTTGGGAAAATGAGTTCGTGCGTTTGAAAATGCTTATGCTAGGTATTGGGTACTGATTGTAAGGTGCAGCGGAAGTGAATGTTGAACTTTGCTGAAGATGAGTACTCCGAACTGTGCTCAAGGGTTTCTTTTACTTACGGAAGGGAGAGCCTTCCGTTCCTTTAGTGAGAGAGTGCAATGGACACAAACAAAGTTGTGAGCACTGTGAATGAAGGTACTGAGATTGAGAGAGAGAGAGAGAGAGAGAGAGAGAGAGAGAGAGAGAGAGAGAGAGAGAGAGAAGAATACGACACCAAACCCTCCTCCGAAGGCCCCACTCTCTATGGCGAGAGCGGTCTACTATTGATTGCACAAATCTCTACAATGCTTGGACTTGCCGACTTCCAACACAAAAACATGAACATACCGATTCCATGTGAAGTGACTGGAAAAATTCTAGTCTTCTGTAAAGACTGTACATGCAATGTAGATGAACATAGAGACGGAGTGTCAAACCGTTCATCAAACACACGCAAACAATGGGATCGAATCTTGACTTTCTAATCTAAATCAATCAAGTGTGGCAAATCACAATGGAAATGCTGATACTTGATGCTCAATCTTTCTTGTGCTCTTTTTGAGAGTGTGCCATACCAAGGAAGAGACATGGAATGTGAATTCCTTGGGTGCAAACATTTCATCTTTTCATGAACAATCCGCATACATCCGTGCTCATTCATGAGTGAATCGTGCTCATTGTACAATATGTTTGCTTATGAAAAGGGATCACATAAAGACGGTGACTAAAATACAGGAAAGCATCACGAATGAAACACTTGAACAATACGTGCTGACTAATCATTCGTACACAGAATACTTCCTGTGGGGGATCTTTGGAACTCGACTCAAGAGCCAAGATCGGTTCTTTGTGATCGAGGTTCGTCGTGATCGATCAAATCTGCAATGAGGTTAGCTTCACTAGAAAAAGTATCAACTAAACCATCTTTCTTGTAAACAATCACATCGTGATCATACAAATCATCATGCTCGTGAGAACTCACATCTTGATCATGCAAATCATCATGCTTATCCTTATCATGCAAAGCATTATCATGCAAATCATCATGCTTATCATTATCATTCAAATCATCATGCAATTCTTCATGTGTGTCATGCTTTGGAGAAGAAGAGACGGAGAGAGGCTCCTTCTCTTGATTCTGTTCAAATTGTGCCTGCACAATAGAAAAGAGTTGCAAGAACTCTTTCATGTGTTGGTCGCTCTTTTCTTTTCTTGCTTTGTTCTCGCGATCAAATTCTGGTTGTCTTGCTTTGTTCTCTCGATCAAATTTGGCTTGTCTTTCTTTGGCTTCCAAGCGTGCTTGCTCGTGCTCATGCTTTATATGGCTGCCATTCTTTCTTCGTATTCACGATCTATGGTTGCCCTTCTTTCTTCAGCCGCCAAGCGCGCTTGCTCACGCTCACGCTCAACAGCTGCCTATCTTTCTTCGCGTTATAACTTCCTGTCCATAAACAACTACTTCAACTCCTCCATAGGAGCTAGTGCAATCCTTGGCGTAGATGGGGAAGGGGGAGGGTTGGAAAAACCTCCTGGTGGGGAAAATTCTTCTTCACCACCCTCATGCTCATCACCTCCATGCGAAGTATCCATGTCGCCTTGGGTAATGACCATCCACTGAAGTCTTGGGTTCTTAAGTTCACGAGGAACTTGGGTTCTTGTGGGTTTGGGGTTCTTGAGGGTCTTGGGGGTCTTGAGGGTCTTGGCTTCTTGGGTTCTTGAGTCCTTGAGGTTTTTCTTTAGCTTGCAATCTGTGTTAGAGAAGGATCTTCTCTTCACTTGAGTTCTTCTCTTTCCCGCGGGCGCACCCCTTGGCGGCCTTGCGCTCACACCAAGGTTGCTTTTTCCCACCTCACGTCGATTGGCCAGTCGCAAAGTGCACGGTCCGCTCTCAATGAGTGAAAAGAGGCACAAGGGGAGACTGGACAAGTCCTTCTTTCTTGGGTTTCCTGTCACTCTTCAAAAACACGATTAGGAATCGACACGCCCAAGAGGACTTGGGTTACGTGCGACCGCAACAAGTAATTTTTTTTTTTTGTGGTTCTTGTGGTTCTTTCCTCGAGTGATACAGAACACTGCCAAAGCTCTGATACCAATGTAAGGTGCAACGGAATTGAATGTTGAACTTTGCTCAAGATGAGTGCTCCGAACTGTGCTCAAGGGTTCCTTTTACTTATGGAAGGGAGAGCCTTCCGTTCCTTTAGTGAGAGAGTGCAATGGACACAAACAAAGTGGTGAACACTGTGAATGAAGGTAGTGAGACTGAGAGATAGAGAGACAAGAATACGACACCAGAATGTTGTCAAACCCTCCTCCGAAGGCCCCCCTCTCTAGAGCGGTCTACTATTGATTGCACAAATCTCTGCAATGCTTGGACTTGCTGACGATGTCGACAATGATGAGACAGACTGAAATCTGAAAATGCTAAGGGCTGAAATCTGCAAATCTTTATTTGCTGAATTCTGACTCTATGTCGGTGACGATGTGGATGGCGACGATGTGACGACGACGCGCTGAAAACGCAGATGCTGAAATCTGCGTTTTCCGGGCTGAATCTGCGAACTTCTATGGATCTGACCGTGCGGCGAGGATCTGCTGCGGGAAGGTGAGATCTGCGAGGTTCGGGGGTTCTACTGCGGAGTCTATGCTGAAAACTGAAAATGTTGGTCTTCTTGTTGATTCTGTCGCGATGGAATTGCAAAACGCCGAGGCTAATCTACAAACCAAAAACGCTAGGGCTGAAAGCTGTCTGCTGCAAGGACTCTGCTAACGCTAGGGCTGATCTGTTGTCTGTTGTGGAATTTGCTAACGCTAGGGCTGATCTGCTGTGTCGTGTTGTCGACGGGCTGATCTGCTGTGCAAAAACGCCAGGCTGTTGTCTTGTTGAAAAACGCTAGGCATGCATCTGCAAAACGCTAGGTCTTCCGTCTTGGGGGTCTTGTTGAGAAGTTGCCTGATGAACATAGGCTTCTTGCTGCCTCTTCTGCCAAAAAGTGCTTGCGCTGGGTTTTCTTATATACTTGCATGCTAAATTTGCCCTACGTAATTCCCAACAAAACTCACTTAAAATTAATAAGTGAAAAATGTCAAAAATAGGTCTATGCACTGTAAAAATGCTCCTAATGGGTTCTGATGGAAATCTGATAATCATGCTGTGTGCAACTAGAGGATATGCATCTAATCTAAGTGTCTAGACATGCACGGTCTGCGAACAGACTCACAAAAGTGCCAGATCAATTCCTATTCTAGACTTGACTGGACTGAAGTGAACCCTTGTCATGAAGTAGCTTGTCCGCGTACACATAGGGTTAGATGTGTCACGTGACACTGATGCTAGTGATCGTGGGTTGTGCAATCAGAGGGTATGGAGCTACTCTTAAGTGCTTGGACATGCAGGTCTTGCGTACATGCTCACAAAGGTGCCATAGCACTTCCTAGGCTACCTAAACCCTAGAAGGAGTTACAGCTTGTCCACATGCACATAGGGTTGGATGTGCACATGACATCCACTCAGGAGAAGATATTTTTAGCGGTTATTCATGCCTTGGAGCCTGAAGGTTTGGCACCATTACCTCTTTGGTGTCCACTTCGCGGTATGGATGAACCACCATTCTTTGAAATATCTTTATGATCAGCCTTACCTTCGTGATCAATAGGCAATGTGGGCCGAACTCATGCAAGAGTTCGATTTCAAGACACGCTACCGTAAGGGTTCCTACCAATATGGTAGCGGATGCCCTTAGTAGGACCTTTGAGGTAAATACTCTTTTCATTTGTTGAAATTTCGACTGACTTCTATCTTTCTCTCACGGGGCGTTGCCAAAACGTCACTTTGGTGCAATCTGGCAAGGAATCCAAGAGGGAATACGTAACCCCGGAAAGCTATGGCAGTCCGGATGCCCTTGAGTGGCTATGGAGAGAAAGGTAGCAGAGAAGTATTCCATTGGTAATGGACTACTTTTCAAGCAATGCAAAGTGTGTGCGCTCGTCGGTGAGGATATTCACAAACAAATTTTGTTCGAGTGTCGTATTGCACCAAGTGCAAGACACCCGGGCATACACCGTACTCCGGAAAGCTATGGCGGTCCGGACGCCCCTGAGTGGCTACGGAGAGAAAGGTAGCAGAGAAGTATTCCATTCGTAATGGACTACTTTTCAAGCAATGCAAAGTGTGTGCTCGTCGATGAGGATATTCGCAAACAAATTTTGTTAGAGTGTCGTATTGCACCAAGTTTAAGACACCCTGGCATACAATGTACTTTGGCCTTGGTAGGCGGGTATTTCTATTGGCCGCACATGAAAGCTTTCATTAAAAAGTATGTGCGAGAATGTCCGCAATGTCAACTCAACAAAGCTGAACATAAAAAACGTGCTAGGTTGCTACATCCTTTGCAAATTCTGGATAGCAAGTGGACAAGCATTTGTATAGATTTGTAGTTGGATTACCCCGAACCAATCGTGGTCACGTTGCCTTTTGGGTCGTCGTCGATGGACTCACAAAGATGGTGCGATTTATTTCTACACCTTCCACCGTAAAGAGCCATAAGTTAGCTGTCACAAACTGGTGACGTGGTTGCTCAGTACACACACACACCCGCCCTGTTGGTCCCGGGAAATGACGTGGCTTGCTGTACGGACTGAATGCTGATGTGGCTTGCTGTACCGAACTGTTGACGTGGCTTGCTGTACGGACAACTCTAGAAAACGCGGTGCCATTCGCGGGCAGGTAACCACGAAGCAGGGCGTACGGACAACAGACTTGGGACAACTTTTGGCTACGCAAAATGGAAGGTTGAAATCTACGCAAAAAGGCCTGCTTTATTTCACGCAAGGCAATAGAGAGAGAGCCTTTGCTTTAATTCTGTGAGAGGCTAGCGTTTAAAAATTTACAGCTTTTGATTTTTAAAGCTTTTGGGCTCTGCTTTTGGCATCCCTTGTAAACCCTTTAAATAAGTGGGCAGACCTCCCACTCCTCAGAGCATTTGGATGCAGAGTCTGAGAGTGAGAGCCTCCCACTCTCTTGTACTTTTGCAACAGATTACTACAAAAAGAAATACCGAAAGGGGCGCCAGTCTTTGGGGCCAATATCTCTAGGCACGGAACTCCGCCGGGTCAGTGCCGAATCAATTATGAACTGTGAACTGTTTTGAAGTGTATTCTTGTGGTGTCGCGGTAGAATCTTGACTTGGAGTGTCCAAGTCTGTTACAGCGGTATCAGAGCACGATTGATTTCTCTTCCACGGGAAATCCGATCCTTTTTACGCGGCACTTATGGCTTCAGACAGAGATCAATTGACTTCCTCTGCATCCGGAGATGCGGGAAGAGATCACAACGAGGATTCACGCAAGGAGTACGGCTCGCCTCGGTCTACTCAGGTGGAGATCGAAGAGATGGAGCGTCAATGATTGATCGGCGATGCAAGAAAGATGATGCTAAATTTTGCGAAAGACCCGAAATTTGCAAAATTTATGAGTCAGTCCTCCTTCGACGAGGTGCATGAATAGTGGCGGCAGACCACAGAACCGCCCCTCGAACCGACACTGAAGAAACCTCCTTCTCCAAGGATGTACACAGAGCAAGAATTAGAAGAGGTGGTTGATGCACGAATTGCTCAGCTTTTTGACGTGCAAAACAAAGCAAAAAAGCACGACAAAAAGTAGAATAAAGGCATTGACTTCCCGGGTTATTTGGGTCGTCACTCTACATTTGCATCGGCAAGAAAGCAAAAGAAGCGTGTTCGATTGAAGGAGTACCAATTCTTTTTCTTCTTCTTCTTCTGAGAGTTCTTCTAGCTCCTCTGACTGGAAGAAGACAAAAAAGGCAAAAAGTGAAGCAAAAAGAAAAGCTTTGGAAAGAGCAAGACATAGCTTTCTCAGGAGGGCGTTACTCAGAGCACTCCAAGATTCAGAGGGCTGTCTCTTACTTCAAGGGAAATGCTCGAACCTGGTGGTCCACGCTTTTATTAAACAAGACAGCGCCAGTCAAATGGCTGAAATTTAAAAGGCTTTTTATTTCTTCTTGGCTGACTCGAGAGTATGAACGCGACATATGAACTGCTTGGAACCATCTTCGGATGACCAAGAAGGATACAATGGACGCTTATTGCGAGAGATTCTGTGTAAGGTGCAGCGGAATGAATGTTGAACTTTGCTAAAGATGAGTGCTCCGAACTGTGCTCAAGGTTCCTTTTTTTCTTATGGAAGGAAGAGCCTTCCATTCTTTAATGAGAGAGTGCAATGGACACAAACAAAAGTGAATGGACACTGTGTGTGATAGTGTATGAGACTGAGAGATAGAGAGAGAAGAGAATACGACACTAGAGACGTAAAACCTTCCTCCGAAGGCCCCACTCTCGATGGCGAGAGTGGTCTACTATTGATTGCACAATCTGGTACAAGTGTAGGTGGATGCTTAACCGATGCAAGTCTAATGGGCTGTGTTGATGTCGACGGTGGTGACGACGGGACTGAGTCGATGGCTGAAAACTGTGACTGCTGAATGCTGGCCTTGCCGCTGTTTTATGGCTGAATAAAAACGCTGCCTGCTGCTGTAGGAAACGCTGCCTTACTGCTGTAAATTATCGCCCTCTGCTGCCTTGAAAAACGCTGAAGATGCTGGCCCTCTTGAACTCCAAAAACGCTGATGCTTCTGGTCTTCAAAGCGCTACTCCGCTGCTCCTTTATCGCTGACTGTAGGCCTGAAAACCCACCAGGTCGAAGGGCTGAAAAACGCTGGCTTTAAATGCTGAAAACGCTGGACTCTCCTTGGGGAAAACGCCAGGCTGAAGTAAAACGTTGAAGTGATGGTGGTTCTTGCTTGAGAGGGGGGAAGAGACGCCTGCTGCAATGCTTTGCCTGTTGCACTTCTTCCTGCTCTGCTAGAAAAGCTAGCGCTAGGTTTTCCTTATATATTATCTTACCCAACTTGCCCTACTCAGTTCCCAACAAAAGTCAAATAAAATCATAAGCGAAAATTGTCAAAAATAGAAAAAATAGGTTTAATACACTGGAAAATACTCCTGATGGATTCTGATGGTAATGCTGATGATCATGTTGTGTGCAACCAGAGGATTTACATCTACTCTTAAGTGCCTAGGCATGCACGGTCTGCGAACAGACTCACAAAAGTGCCACAACACTTCCTAAGCTAGACTAACTGGATTGATTGAACCCTTGTCATGTTGTAGCTTGTCCACGGACACATAGGGTTGGATGTGTCACGTGACATCCTCTCCTTTTTAAAGCGAGGTACTGGTACCAAGCTGTATGGCGTCGAGGGAGATCGCCAACAGGGTCTGGAATCTTGGAAAGGACTCTTTGCCGGCCCACTCTGATGTGTGGGTTGTGCGATACTTGAACTCTAAAGACAACAAGCAATTTCAACAATGGCAATGATCGTATTTTCCTTCAAGAAGCTCCTCTCTAACAGCATGGAAGTCGAAGAGCAGAACCGTTCAGGCAAGTGAAGTCTACCTAAAGTAAATACCAACTAGATCTATAAACATCAAAAGGTATTTACCCTATTTGCTCATACTTTGTTCCATGAAACCCATGGAAAATTAACTGTAAAAGACCGTGACGTTGACAATCATGTCATACATCGTTCCAAGAACTTGAAGAGTTTCGAGCAAAGGTTCTTAGTAAAGGACATCAATTTGTACATATAGGTTATATAGCTATTGGTATAGTACCCTTGTTTAGACAAGGATTAAGTGTATCTTGTATCGGTGCTCTCTTAGATACTGGACATAGAAACCTACAAGATCAAACCATTAGCATAATTCAGGATAGTCTATCTAATGTCCCATTTACATCGAGTGTTATCCTAACTTTCTTGTTAGCCTAGCAAATTGTTATTTCAGTGAGATAGTATCTCTGTTAATTAAAACCAATGGGCTAGATTTGAAATATCAATCTGATCATTTACAAATAGCCTATCAAATGATAGTTAGAACTGTCAATACATGTCTCCTGTCAGTCTATAATTCTGGATGAAAGCATGTCCGATTAGAAACAACCGAAAAGCTAATATAATATTGATACCAGCAAGTAGTTCCTTTTGAATAGAGTGATACCTTGTTTCTGTATCACTAAATCTTTCTGATACCCATCGGCAAATAATAGTATCGTCATTTTGAATTTCACAAAGGATTCCTTCCCAAGCTTCTTCGGAAGCATCTGAATAAACAACTAGGGGCTTATCTGTTAGGATCTTCAGTGGGGGCAGATTTAAACAAACGTGCTTGATTGTTTGCACTGCAAGGGTTAGCCGGTCATGCCAGAAGAAATTCTTGGAGCTGTCCAACTCTTTGAAAATTAGTAAGTCTTTAGCGAGTTGAGGATATTGCGGAGGAATCCACTGTAAGCAACCCATAAAAGATTGCAATTCTTTTCGATTGGACAACTGATCAGGATATTGACTTATTTTCTGCAATACATGCTCTTGCATCTTAATTTTGTCTGCAAAAAATTCGACTCCTAAAAAGGATACTTTTACTTGACAGATTTCTATTTTCTTCAAGCTAAGTACCAATCCTGTATTCTTTAATTTTGCAATAAAATCTGTCAAATGCTAGACATGACTTTTAAAATCTTTTGAATATATCAAGATGTGCTCAATGTAAAGTAACATAAATTGCGTGCAATCTGCAAAAATACGTTCGATCCTTCCCTGACATAGAGAAGGGGCTGTCTTGAGTCCCATTGGCAAGACATTCCATTGGAACATACTTTGGGGAACTACAAAACTTGTCTTTGCCCTATATTCTGGTCGAATCTTGAACTGCCAGAAACCACTTTTTAGATTAAACTTAGAAAACATTTGGCAATCCTTGATTCTGTGTAACAGATCATCTTTCAGAGGTAAAGGGAATCTTTTGTGTTCCAGCCAATCATTGATAGGTTTGTAATTGATTACAAGCCTCTTTTTACCTCTTTTTTGCTCAGCATGATTGTTGAGGTAAAATGCTTAGCAGGCATAAGGATTGTTTGATGGTGAGATCAATTCATCCTGCATCATTTGATCTATTTTCTGTTTTGCATAAATGTGAATCTTCTAAAGATATGCCAAGACGAGTGGCTTTCAAATCTTTAGGCTTTGGTTCACCTGGTAGTGAATTCCAGTATTCTTCGCGATCCCAGAAAGCCAGTGGATTGTCGCTGGTATGCTTTATTAACTGTTCTTCACATTTCTGCAGCTCTAAACACCATTTCTTCTTCTCTTGCTCAAACCAGCTTAAGGTACTTGAGGTCTTTGGCGGGATTTGGTAATTTCGGCATAACTCTTCCACAAGAAAATTTCCGCGTTGTTTTGTTGGAATAGTATAGGGAAGAGAGTGCCAAGTAAAGAAAATGGCACATGTTGGTTGAATAGCCCACAGAGTGAGCTTCGAAATTACATCAGCCCCAATAGACAAGTCAGTATTGGGATGCGGGTGTAAGTACAATGTAACCTCGGCTTTAAGGTTAGCCATCTCTATTCTACAATGGACAATCTGATTGATTTGTCCTCGAGAATTATTAGCATAGGAAACTGGGATACCATGTTGTAACTTTTGTTGGAGATATGGAGGCACGAGTTCTTGATTGAGGTAAGACAATGCTGAACCTATATCCCAAAGAGCATCTACCCGAAAGGAGGGATAGTTGGGCAATTTAATCCGAATCTCTGAAAAATAAGAGACATTTTCTGTCTCATTGAAAGGGATTATCTGACAGGCATTTGCTGTTTGCTCTGGCTTGCATTCTGATAGTGGTTCTGTAGCTCATTCATAGCTGCTTTGTCTATTAGATATTGAATTTCTTCGTGATATTGATCCACTTTAGCTTCAATAGCAGCTAATTGTGATTGAGTATTAAGCACTTATATGTGCAGTTGCTCAATACGATTGTTAACCTGATCCAATGCTGAGAACATGGCTTGGATTGCTTTTGCTTGGTGTTCCTCAACACAATGTCTATCCTGTTTTCCTGTTGCTGACTTACTCGGTTTCTGAGAAGTAATAGGAGTCTGCAATGTAGTAGACTCAGGTTGACGACTAGCAGGAGTTAGAGGTGTCCCTGAACTCTGTCTAAGTCCAGGATGGGCCATTCTTCTCCATTCCTCTGTTTTAGCCAAGGCTTCAGTATGCTCTATCATGTTGCTAAACAATGGAAGTGGTTTATAATCTTTTTGTTCTTTCTTGGACAAATTTAATGTAGAAGGTCTTCTTTTTCTCATCCACGAGGGTTCTGAATCTTCTGTATCTGTACTAGGAGTTTGAGAAGAAGAGGAAGATTCTGATTGTACCTTTGCCTTCTTTGGAAATGCACATGGTTTTCTGACCATATTAAATATTACAGAAGAGTTGTCGTCAGAGAAGGCTGAAGCTACTTCAGTGACCGACTCAGAGGTCGTAGAGTCAGAGGTTTCTTCGACATTTGAATCAAAGTCTATGTATTCAAATTGATAGGAATATCATGTTTCTGAAACCTGCTACAGTAGACAACTTCATACTCATATTTTTCTTTGAGTAAAGCATTTCCAAACCTTTTTTTACGCTTGGGGCATTCTGGGGCAATATGCCCTTCTTTTTGGCAGATGTAGCACCGGATTGTCTTTCTTCTCCATTCCTCTGTTTTAGCCAAGGCTTCAACATGTTCTATCATGTTGCTAAACAGTGGAAGTGGTTTATAATCTTTCTGTTCTTTCTTGGACATATTTAATGTAGAAGGTCTTCTTTTTCTCATCCACGAGGGTTCTGAATCTTCTGTATCTGTACTAGGAGTTTGAGAAGAAGAGGAAGATTCTGATTGTACCTTTGTCTTCTTTGGAAATGCATATGGTTTTCTGACCATATTAAATATTACAGAAGAGTTGTCGTCAGAGAACGTTGAAGCTACTTCAGTGACTGACTGAGAGGTCGTAGAGTCAGAGGTTTCTTCGTCATCTGAATCAAAGTCTATGTATTTAAATTGATAAGAATATCATGTTTCTGAAACCTGTTATAGTAGAAAACTTCATACTCATATTTTTCTTTGAGTAAAGCATTTCCAAACCTTTTTTTACGCTTGGGGCATTCTGGGGCAATATGCCCTTCTTTTTGGCAGATGTAGCACCGAATTGTCTTTCTTTCTTGTTTGGACAGCTTTCTGGTCCTGCGAGCTACTTTGTATTTCTTTTCAAATCTGTTTCTGCGGTTTTTTATTTTGCATGAGCATTTCTTTTCAACCGCAGCACATCCAAAGTCTTTGACCTTCGTTTCTTTGTTGCAGAAACTTGAATTTAAACCCTTGACCTGTTTAAATTCTTTCTTCATTCTGAGTCGAGCACATTCAAGATCTGTGACTTCGTCAATAAAAGAATTTATCTGTGCTAGTGTGATTTGGTCGTCAAGCTGTAAGCCAGATGCTTTAAAACGTTCTTTGACCAAATTTGAGAACGAGGGAGAAAACGAATTTACATAATATTGCTTATACTCTGCTTTAAAGTAACCTACAGGGAACTGATACATCAGGTGAGTTATGTGTTGTTGATAGGCTTTGATCTTTGTAAGATTACACAGCTTACCACGAAAAAAAGCTTCCCTGTACCTGTCCTTTATCTTTTGTTGTGATCCTAGGAATTGCATTACTATTGCAACAAAAACAGAGTAATAACATTATCAAAGTTTTCAGGAATTCCTCCTTGCAAACTGAACACTTTGCTTTGTTCATTTAAGTCATCTCACCAATATCGCAACATTGCTTGGAATCCTGCTGTTAGCATTGTGATAGCTTGACGTTGGGTCAAGCTACCTTCTATTACACTCCATAGTGTGCTGAATTATGGATGAACTCGAATGCTCTCTATACCTGCTCTTGATGAAGTCCTTCTATGCCGATTATGGTCATATCTCCAATCTTGGAGACTCCTTTGAGTGATGAAGATGCTGAAGTAGAGGTAGAAGGTTCTTCTATCTTTGCTTCATCTGTTTCCATTTTAACAGGGTTTAGTCTTCTGACTTCTGCTTCTTCTTCAATTACTTCTGGTTCTGATTCTGAAGTAGAATCAGGTTCTGGAAAAGCATTAGCTAGGTTGAAGTCTAGCTTCTCTACTATGAGGAATTTAGGCGGGAGCATAAAATGAAGGAGACAGCATACAAATTTAGACGGAAGCATAAAACGAAGCAGACAACATACCAAAGCTTAAACACGATGAACAGTTAGCGCAGAGATAGCATACAGAAGCTTAAACACGATGAACAGTTAGCGCAGAGATAGCATACAGAAGCTTAAACACGATGAACAGTTAGCGTAGAGACAATATGCTAGTCACAAAACTAGTAGTATATTGATACTCAAGAAATTACAAAAAAGGCTTAAGCTCAGTGGTAAAGAACCCCCCTTTCCGGGAATGCAAGGCTTCACTTATAAAGGCGATTGAGCACTTGCGTGAAGAATACAAAAGCATCTAGTAAGTGCGTCTCAAAGTGTGATGGAGACATAAAGGAGTGAGTGCGCGAAAAAGTAGAAATACGTTATTCGTTTGCTTTTCTCAATGCATATGTCACAGGTTATTCCTCTATGTGGTGTCATTACTGATGTCATCTTTTTGTCCTCTTTTTTCATCTCCTTTGATACTTGACAAAAGGTCGGCAATGTTATTTTTTATTCCTGGGACATATTGGTAAGTGATGTCAAAATGACTTAACTTATAATCTCAGCGATAGGTCCTGGCATTGCCCTCCAATTGGCATACCAATGCATTAAAAGAAATTGCAGAACTACAATATGATATTCTTAGCAGGATGAAAGCACTGGTGAAAGCAAAACACTCTGCTACTCCATCAACTAGTAAGGTTAGTAAATCTGAAGTGACTCAGTTATTACCTCGGAGCTACACTACCACAGGAAGTAGCTCTATCTTGCCTCGCATGTTTTCGGCATTACAATCCTCTACGTCGACTTGCAATGCAAACCACCCTCAGTCTTCGGAATCGCCATTTGTTGCTGATGATCTCGTCGACGCCTTCGATCCTTTTTAAAGGTGGGGGAGTCGGGCACAAATTATTTCAGACCCACATGACAGGTATGAGCAGGATGAAATGCTATGCCAATTGCATAACCCTGAAGATTATCTTTGGCAAGGATTTATCGATCATCACTGCATGACATATGAGGAACATAGTAGAGGAGCTAGACTTCAACCTAGCTAATTTGCTTGCATATAGGCTTTGATGCTCTATTGACAAAAACATTGACTACTTCGATATATAAGAATATTGATACAAGTATTTATTAACTTGCTTTATGCTAGAAATTTACTTTTTGAATTCATACGTCAAGCATATTGATAGATATCTTTATTATCTTGATAAAAGACAACAATTTTGTATATTTAAAGACTTTTATTTACTATAAATAGAAAAGTGGATTGCTTTTATTTGTCATAGAATTTTGCTTTGCATACATGTTTACTTTTTTATTCATTTATGCCAATCATTTGCAATAAAAGTTTTGGATGCATTGAGACTTTTACATATTATAATATCTTTTGATTTAAGCCTTGATTTGTATGTTTGTATTCTTTTTTATTTGATCAAAGAGAAAAATATCATCGTTCCATAAAAATAACGTTGATATCAAGATGATTTTTTGTCGCATACAAGTGTAATAAATGTGGAATTTTCTTTTGCATGAAGTTACTTACCTCATGAGGTTGATAATTCATGAGAATTTATTGCTACTGAAGTTAGTTATTCCATGAAGGTTTTTGGAATTATTTTCTATCTTTAACTTTATTGTTTTATAATATCATGGTGTTGTAGGGTCTCCACTAGACGGTTCCTCACCCAACATCTATATGAGATGTGTTAGAAAGCATTAGAACGTAAACTCTCCCTAGACCTAGCCTAGATACCTAGCATGCATGCATACAAACATAGTTAATGCTTACGCTCATGTATATACACAATTACACAGTCGCACAAATACATGTATTTACCTCTCTTGCAAGCTCTATTGTATATTTAACATACATGTACACACACACACACACACACACACACACACACACATTCCCAAATACATAAATTTACACATACACTATTAGACTTAAGTAGAAGCTAGTAGTGCCAATAGTTTGTTGGTACTTCTTTGAATATCATGTCAATTTCTAACGTGGTAAAATCAAGGGTATGTTGCCTTAATCCATACGTGCGTGGATTAGAAACCACAATGCCACGTTTAAAAAGGAATTATACCCAAGAGAAGGCCGTTGATTATTAGGTGCTATGCTCCTTTGCTTATGTTCACATATTGCATGTACACATATACAAATATTTATACAGAACTATATATGCATACATATACATATGTATACATACATACATACATACATACATACATGCATGCATATACATCTATACGAATGCATGTATACATACATACATACATGCATGCATACACATCTATATGAATGCATACATACAGACATACATGCATGCATACACACATACACATGTATATACATAATTTGCATTAGGCTAGGCTAGAGGTTAGCTTAGAGTTGACCTCACCGTCATACTTTACACTAATTTCTTTAATGTAAACCTAGAGCTCTTTAACGTAACCCGAACCTCTCTAACCTAATCCTAATATCACTAACATAAATCTAGAACTCTCTAACCTAACCCTACATCTCTCTAGCATAAACTTAGAGATCTCTAACCTCTCTAACATGTCTAATCTAACCATAGAACTCTTTAACCTAATTCTAAAGCTTTGTAACATAAACGTAGAGCTCTCTAACTTAGCGCTAAACATAAATCACTCTCTAATTACCTAACCTGAAGGCTCTCTAACTTAACCTAGAACTCTCTAGCCTAACCCTAAAGCTTTTTAACGTAAACCTATAGCTCTCTATCCTCTCTAACCTAACCATAGAGCTCTCTAACCTAACCCTTAACATAAGCTTATAGCTCTCTAGCTTAACCCTAACCTCTCTAACATAAACTTAGAGCTCTCTAACCTAGCTTAAAAGCTCTCTAGTCTACCGCTAATGGAAATCGCTCTCGTACCTAACTTTTAAGTTGTTTGACCTAACCCTAACCTCTCTAACCTAACCATAGAGCTCTCTAACGTAAACCTAGAGCTCTGTAATCTAACTCTAAATGTAAATCGCCCTCTACCCTAATCTAACCTAACTTATAAACTTAATCTAGCCTCTAATTTTCCTAACCTCCCTAACCCTAAACCTTGCTAACCTAAGCCTAAAGCGGTTGATGTAAATTGCATTGACTTAGAGCTCTCTAACCTAACCCTAACTTCTCTAACCAAACCTAGAGCTCTCTAACGTAAACCTAGAGCTCTCTAACCTAACCATAAAGCTCTCTAATGTAAACCTATAGCTTTTTAATTTAACTAACGTCTCTAACTTAACATAAATCTTAGAGCTCTCTAACATAAACCCTAGAGCTCTCTTACATAAGCTTAGAGCTCTTCAACTTAACCATACAGATCTCTGATTAGACTTAGAGCTCTCTAAAAACCTAAAACACTCTTAACATAAACCTCGAGCTCTCTAACTTAACCCTAGAGCCCACTCTCTCTCTCTCTCTCTCTCTCTCTCTCTCTCTCTCACCAAATTTCATTTTTGTTCTAGTTAAATGCATTTTCTCTCCTAGAATTGGCCATGTCGGAGAAAGTAAAAATAGTAATACAATGGGCAAGATGATGCATCTATGAACTAGAGAGTTCTAGGAAATTTATGCATTTTTCAAATCTGCCATTAGAGTTCGTTAAGGGTTCCAACGAGAATATTTGGACTAAAAGTATTTATTAAATATTGTCCAAGATGGTCTTGAAAGCCTCCAAAATTAAGCTAAAATGTTGCTCAACTGCATCATGTACAAGGAATATGGTTAGGGTTGGTGGGCCAAGGGAGTGGAGGGGGGTCCAAGGCAAGAGGAGGAGCAATTAGTGAGCGGTCAAATAAGTGTGCAACCTCAAAACTAGTGCACATGCTACCTCTTCTTCACCCTTTATCTCAATTGATCCAGACCCTCCCTTTCCCCCCAAAGCTAGGGCAAAAAGACCAACTTTGTGTTTGCTTGCCTCCCAAGTCAGAGGATGATTTGGAGATGATTTGGGGCTGACTTGGCTGAGTTTTCTCATGCTTAAGCTCTCATGGAAGCTCTACATCATCTCTCGTTTATGCATGCTTCTACATACTATGCTTGATTATTCTTAATTAACCACATGCAAGCTACTATTTCCTACACTTTAGTACTTCTTCCAACATGTATCTTACTTGTTCCTTGCAGATGTTATCACCCGCAAGGTGTTCAACATTTTGGTAATGAGTTCTACGACTATTGCGGAGCAAAAAATGCCTAATCACAAAACTGACAGATTCTAGAGCAATTATCACTTGAATTCCATCAATTAGAAGTGTGATCAGCATAGTATTAGCATGAAACTTCTCTCTTTTGTGGAGTTAATTAAGAGACAGTCTTTTTGGAGGGGGGTCGGCTCCAAAAAGTTCGGCTCTCAATTGGTGTCGCTTGTCTCTTCCTCTCTATCTCTCTCCTTTGCAATTTTTAGTGCATGCAAGTGTGAAGTGTGATGAATCTAATTTGGAATATGTGCCTTGGAAATTTTTATTCCTAAACATGCTCATAGTTACTCAATCGATTAATTATCTTAATTAATCTACAATTTTTGTTGCATAGTTAACCCAATTCTCTCTCTCTCTCTCTCTCTCTCTCTCTCTCTCTTGTGTGTGTGTGTGTGTGTGTGTGTGTGTGTGTGTGTGTGTATATATATATATATATATCGATATCCATATATCTATTGTGGTTTGCTGTTAAGATTTCTTTGTACTCTATTGATGTTCTTCTTGCTGACCCCCCATGTCTCCATCATCTCCATGACCATCATCATCACTGACATGAGTGGTATCTTGCAGTTTGCAATCCAACTTAGCTTGAAGAGATGTCACCATAACTTTTAGATCTTCACTTTCTTTCCTCAAAAGTTTTATTCTCTTGTTCTATAGCCCCTCCTTGGGCTATGTAGCAACCATGGCATCCCTTCTGATTTTCTCTTCTACCTTAATTTCTCTTTCTTGCTCGTTGATTTTGCTATTCGTATCTGAGAAGGTAGTGGCTCCCTTTGACAACCTTGCCTACTTGTGGGTTGGCTTTGATCTTTTCTAGCAATCTTTTTTGTGAGACCAACTCCGCTTCTTAGTTTTCCAGCTCTACTTTGGCAATGGCAAGCTTTTCTTCCACCAAATTTGCATGTGCTACCAAGTCTTGGATGATCTCATCCAGGTTTGCAAGGTGTTCTCAGAGCAAGCCCTTATCTCCTTAAGCTTTTGGAAGATCACTTTTGGATTTGTTCAGGGCGTTTTATGGTGGCTTCACAACTTCTTTGAGCTTTGGCGTCTCTAGCTTAGCCAGCTAAGCATCCACTAATGAGACTTTATATTAATTTTCCAAGGCATGTTGCAGTGCATAAGTCTCCATCAAATCATGTTGTAGTGTGGAGATTGCTTTCATATCCTAAGAATGACTTTGCATAGAAATTTGGTACATATCAGTGCCATTCTTTGTATCTGTTGATAGCAATCATCCAATATTGGCCATTGGCCTGTTGATGTGCTTAGCATGGAAACTAGTCTCTTGAACTCTTCTTGTAGTTTTGTAGCAACTTGTTCTTTAGGCTTTGAAGATTTTCCTTCTATAGGTTGGACCTCCTCTTTCTTCTCACATTGTGGAACCTCTTCATCTGTCTCTAGTTGTTTTGGCTCACTTGAAATTCCATCATCACTAGGTTGGGAAGATGAGCTTGTCTCAAAACTTTTAGAGTCCGACTTGTCTACCTTTTCTTTCTCTTCCTTTTTAGTCATTTGTTCATTCTCTTTGCCATCACATCTGAGCTTGCCTTAGAGAAATTTTTTGACTCATCCTACGATTCCATAACTAGTTGCTTCTTTATCTCCCTTTCTTGCTCATATTCCACGTATAACTGATCTAAAGCCTCCTGAGTAGTGACCGAGAGGACTGTATATTTGGTGCGGATACATCGTTTGAGGTGCTCTTAGAACCAGTTCTCGTCAAAATCCCTTGAATCCACTCTTTGTTTCTTGAACTCTTCAGCCAGTCTCTCAAGCCTAGCTTCCCAGTGTGCTTTCCTCTTCACAAGCTTGCTGTTTGAAAGTGGCTTGTCTTTTCCCTTTATTTTTGTCTTCCTCCTCCATTGGATGATCTTCCACCTAAAGGTTTCTTTTTCCCCACCCTTGGGTAGTGGGTTCAATCTTTACTATCTCTACATGACTGTCTACTTCTAAGTATGCCAACCCGATATTTAGTGCAAGAGCTTTAGGTAACTTTAGGGCTACTCCAATTGCTTTTGGTAGGAAATGCGTGTGAGTACTTTTGGAGCACCAAGGTAACTTGTTTGTTCTTAGTTGTTAGCTATTCCAAGATGTACTAGCCATGGTTTATTGTCACTAGATCCCTCTGTTTGTAAGCCCATGTGAGTGCAATTGCTATGGTGTGGTTGGGGCAAGTGACACATGGTGACCTCTTTTTTTTTTGGGCAGTAGGAACTACATAGACATTCTCGTAGGCAACTCCACCTCTCTCTACAACATGTTCGAGAATGTGATTGTTGCTCCCTTCCTCGAAAAAACCTCCACTTCATCCTTATTGCCTCTCATCTGAAGTCCGTTAGTAGGGTTGTGCATAGTTCACATAAGGATGCTTCTCACACTAGCCTCTCTCCTCTCCTTAGGAAGTGATACATCTACAACGGAGATGCCTCTCCATAGCTACTCCAATTCTTCGATGAGAGGCGTGAGGTACACATAAATATTTGACACTTTGTACTTCCCTGGTACAAGCAAAGGTAGAAGTCCGTTGCCCTTCTTGGTTGTCTCCCATGGTGGAAGATTGTAGTTGATGATCACCACATGCCAAGTGCTCCATGACGTAGGTTGGGTGCCAAAGGGATTGACACCATCGCTTGCCAACCCAAGCCTCAAGTGTCGGGGCTCAAGTCCAAACTCTAGCCACTGAGTCTCTATGTGCCTCCATGCAGGTGAGTCGGCAGGAACATACATCACTCCATCCTTTGAGGGATGATTTGCGTGCCATGTGAGAAGCTCCAATGTAGTCTTGCTTTTAGACATATGCTGAATCCGAGGAATAAGTGGAAAATACCTTAATACCTTACGTGGGACTTGAGTCCCAATCATACTTCCCTTGTAGCGTGGCTCCTTGCATACGAAGAAAATCGTGGCATATGCATGTTGATTACAGTAATCATTGACGCATGCATGGATACACTCATACTCCATGCCAATCACAGTGACATACGATCTCGCTTGTCATCCAAAGGCATGCCGTGGGCTCTCGGTAACATTTTGCCTATCAACCTACAATCACAAAAGCTACCATGTGGTCAGTACAATGTCACGATGCCAAAAAAAAAACTATAAACAAGAGATAGAACTTACATGAGGAGTGCATCTACACTCACATTGCTCCAACAAATTTTTGTTTGAAGGTTGAGCACTTCCAACGATGCTCTAAGCATTGAGTATTGTGCACCGTCGTAGAAAGGTGTCTTTGCACTCGCTAACAGCTTATCCTCTATTGCTTGTGCCCATGTAGTGCATGGCATACCTCTCATCGCACATGTTCGTCTCTCGAGCCAATAGCTCATCAACCATGTCGAACATGTGGTCATCCTCGAAATCAAAGTGACTATGAGATGTACCTACAAGATCGGCCAACTTAGAGCTAGTACCGCTCGGGGTGTCCGTGCGTTCACTGACCCGCTCTTCTCATTGCTTTTTGTTTTGTTGGGCTCTTCCACCTCCTCGAACAACTGACCAATGAGGTGCGTCAACAAGAGAGGGTGGAACAATATTGATGTTTTTGTCTCCATGCGCGTTTCCGAGGGTCTTCCCAAAGTTCTTCAGTCTCAATATGCTCTAGAGAAATACGTCGCAAACAAGGGATTGCACCTTTGCACTTGGCACAGATAACGTAGTTTGTCTTTAAGCCAATGCTCAAGCTTTGGACCGCTCGGAGGACCACAATATATCCTAGGCTGTGTCTAGGCAGAATCATTCTGTTTATATCTCTGTACAATAATACACTTGATGGCTATGAGATCACTGTTTCAATCATTAAATCGTTAGCAGTTCCAGAAAGACTTTACAATGACTTTAAACACAATTATGCTTGCGGTTTCCCATTAGTGTATTCAATTTGAGTTCTGATAGCTTATATACTTTCTTTGATTTGTTTTGCTATCTAGACACCTTGTTATAGTCTTTGGACAAGTTTCACTTAATTTGGACAAGATTTGTCCCAGTTATCAATTGTTTAGTGTCCACAGACTCAGTTTTCAAACTTTTGACTTAGGACTCACTTTTGTGATCCAAATTTCACCTAACTTGGAAATAGTAGTTCTAGATGTGCTTCATTCTTTGGTATACTCACTTGTGCAAAAAACCTCAGTTTTGGAGCAAAAGTAAATAATCGCGATTCTAGGACTTTTTAGCACTTTTTTACCAAGTTCATGATACACAGAGGTAAAGCAACTCAATTTAAGCTCCCTAGCCAAGTTTCACTAAATTTGGATAAACCCTGCTTAGTTATTTCAGTTCTTTTGTGTCTGTAGACTGTCAGTACAAAAATGGTCACAATTTTAACTTCAGAGTTCCAAATTTCACCAAATTTGATATGAGTGCTTAGTACAACATGCTTAAGCTTGTGGTATGCTTGCTTTATCAAAATCACTTCAAAACTTGTCAAAAGTAAATAATCGTGATTATTTACTTCTGGCAATTTCTAGCATATTTTTGGTCATATGATTATACACACATATTTAACACATCAAGATAAGCCTCTGGATCAAGTTTCACTGAATTTGGACAACATTCATAAAGTTTAGTTCAATTTTTGACGATCAGTACAGAATTCAATTTTTACCAAGTTGTTGGCCAGTTTTGTGCTCTAAACTCTTTGGGCCTTTACAAAAGTTGTTCACAATTTTACAGAGACTCTTTGGTAGCAATCTTGACTAATTTGAGCTTAAAGTAAATAATCGCGATTATTAACTTTTGGCATAAAATGGATTGTTTTTGCAATTTTTTCATTGATCAGTCTTTTTATGATTTATTCTAAGCCTCCGAGTTAAGTCAAAACTTAGTTTGGCCAAAGCCTCAAGAAATTGTTAATAGTTTGAGCTTTTGCCAACTTCTGAAATCTTACCTCAAACGCATCCTTATGCTTACCCATTGGTTTTCAAAGCATTTACAGGTATAATCTCTAGCTGGAATCCCTGAATGATGGTCTTTGGAGGTTAATTTGTACTTATAGACTTGAAACTTTGAAACTTCACAAAACAACTCACAAAATGATTCTTTTGGAGTGAGCAATGCTTCGAGATCCCCCCTTGGATTCTACTTACCCTACTCCTAAGTTCTGTTGCAATTAGGTTGTGGAGAATGTCCACAAACACTTGTTTTCTTGTTTTTATTAATGGTTTTTTGAGCTATGATCTCAAGACTTGTCTTGTCCATCAATCATTCTCAAAATCCTCATCTAATCCTACATTCTACAATCCTACAAGGTACTCAGTAAGTACAGTTTACTTCCAAACTACCTCTACACAATCAAAGACGACACTCTTAAGCTATCTGGTTTTAAAGAGAAAGTTTGTACTCTATGTGATCTTAGAGGAAGTTAAAGGACAACTACACTCAACGTGCTTGTTTTCCCTAGTTTAGGTCTTTTAAAGTCCTCGACAACGGCGCCAAATGTGGGTGGGCTGCCAAGCTTCACTGTTATCTTATTGCAGACATAGCAAGAACCATGAACATAATTGGCAATCCATGGGACGAAGTTGACTACACTAGTGCATGGAGGTTACAAGAGGGTGTCAATCTCCTGGAAAACAATAGACAAGTTGCATCTAGCTCAAGCTGAACTCAAATGACCTAAGTCACCAAAAGCTAGTCGCTAATCGGCAAGCAAACCATGATTGTTACAGCATCAAACAACATCCTAACGTCACAAATCTTTAGGACAAGTATATAAGACTTAAGTACACATGTCTATGGTCTCAAAATCTCACTTTTAATAAGGTGCAAAAATGCAATTATTAACAGTAATGAGATTTTGACTAAGGTGCAAAAAATGTAATTATTAACAGTAGAGATTTTGACTTAGTTGTTTCGGATCCAGAATGCTGAGCAATGACGCCCTGATACCCCACCTATGCTTAATTTATGATTTCCTAGCCTAAATCCGTACTTATGACAAGATTAAGGTCGCGGGTAGGCAGAGTCAAACACTACGATGCATTATGATTAGCTTATGTCAATGCGTAGAGCTCTTTCCTGTGGTTGCAATGCGCAGAGCTCTTTTTTGTGGTTTCAATGCAACAGACGACACGACAATGTGATAATCGACGAAGGAGATATGAGTTGAAGAAGGAGAGAGGAGAGCGCCATAAGCTTACGCTGTGTATTTCTTATCCAAAAACTTAATAAAATCTTTACAAAAGTGGCTTTATCTTAGCCAAGGTTTCTTATGTCAAAAACTAATAATCTGGGAGCTCTACTCAAGAGTTGGCTGATACAACCTAGAAGTTTATAGTCCCGGCTCATAGATCACAATATTTACTTGTCAATAAGGAGTTACATTATTCTAGATTTATCAAAAGAATAAGTGTTTTACAACAAAAGCCCCCGAAACATGTGACCTAGGTTAGCTTGAAGCTAACATCCTTTGAAGATGTAGTGTCCTTGGCAAGTATTCATAAACTATGTGTAGAATTAGATACAAAACAGTCACGGCCTTTTTTGCATTCTGCTGATCTATTCTCCATGTTTGCTTGTCCATGTCCTTATTTGCACTATATAACATGTCTAATGATATATCCTAGTACTTCACCCTTATATTAACACCCACAAACCTTCAAAGACATGCAAACATGTCTTATTATAATCATTCTAAACATGCAAACTGGGTGGCTATCCTAGCCTTCTTGAAAAATAACTACTTATATCCAAATTGGGTTTGTATGCTTAGATATGGATCTAAGCTAGAAGTTGGCAAAGCTCATTGAATGTAATGACCAATATTGAGCATAATACATTTTTAATCCAAAATGAGTGCAATTTTGGTAAGGTTGAATTTTCTTTCTGACTTTGCATCTTTAGCTCTTTGGGGTCTTAGGTTCCCCAAAACTCATGAAAGAAGCCTTACATAGTTATGAGACTGTATGCACAATCAAAACTACCTTTTTATAGCTTATACATATCCAAAAAATTCATGAAAGTGTAAAATTTCTCCCTAAATTTGCATGGCAATGTTTTGATAATCAAGCCATATATTTGAATATACACACTTGCCATGCCTTAGAAGCTTTTAAAAACCTTAAGAATGGCAAAGACAAATTATGTAGCACCCTGGAAGCCATTTAGAGGCATTTTAGGGTGGCCTATGGCCAATTTTATGAAAAATGGTAAAAAATAGTGCACATTTGTTTTTGGGACAGTTTAGGTTGAAAATATTTGTCAAACACAACGCTAGAGCTAGAATGAATAGCCCAAAATAATTCCAAGTTTTTTTTAGTTCATAGGCTATCTTTGTGGCTATCAAACATTGAAAAACCAAAATAGCATCTCCTATAATAATTCTAGGAAAGTGCTTGGTTAACAGGACATAAAAGGGTCCAAGGACATAAAAGTGTCCTGTTACTAAACTAGTGTTAAAGCTTTTCTCACTAGTTGATTACCTTGAATCTTCTCAAGATGCTTAGGACACTCACATGTCTTCGAAAGTACAAGATATCTTCTACAGTCTCTTGTCCTTCAAATAGTGGTTCTTTGAACTCGATTGCTTCACACTGAGTTTTGCCAAATTATTAGCCTCTTTGTTGTGTTGGCGTGCGATGTGCTAAATTTGGATATCTTCAAAGTCCTTAATAAGCATCTTTATTTCATGCAACCATTGTAGAAGCTCAGAGTTGTTGCATACCCAAGTTCCCTGCACTTGTCTCACAATCAACATTGCATCTCCTTTTACCATTAGTCTCTTTATTCCCATGCTCTTGCATTCTTCAAGACCAGTCTTAAGGGTTGCATACTCTACTTCATTGTTGGAGTGTGCAAGATGGAGTTGTATACCCTTCTTTAGAACCTCATTCTTCTCTTCATTGAGGACGACGAATCCGTGAGCCGCGTTGTTCCTTTGTCTATGATAGGCTCCATCAAACAGTAAGAGTATATGCGTCTTCAAGCTCACCTTGGGTTGAGAAATCAACTTACCTTGAGCCTTTGGAGTTATTTTCTTCTCTTTACCTTGTAAGTGAGGACATCCGCTAAGCTACCTCTTGTGTTGTCTTCCATAAAAATGTGTAGTCATACTCTTGAAGCTCTAAAACCCACTTAGAGATTTTTGATGAGATGCTCATGTGTTGTATGGCATATGGTGGATTGTGCTCTAGAGTGATAATGATAAAGGGTTTAGGCAAGAGGTAAGACCTAAACTTTCTTATGGCTACAATCAATGAGAAGAACAATTGCTCAATGTCGGTGTAGCCCTTTTGTCCTTGTGTCATAACCTTGCTAGTAGAGTAAATTGGCCGCATGTAAGCTGTCTTTTTTCTTTGGCATCAAAACAACCCCAAATGCATCCAAACCAACACTTGGACATAGATAGTAGGTCTCTTGAGGATTAGGAGGCATGATGGTGGGTAGGGATCCCAAAACCTCCTTCACTTCATTGAAGCAATCTAAATGCTCTTGCTCCCATGAGAAAACCTCTTGATTTGCTAATTATTTGAAAGGAGAGATGATTTGAGACAAGAGGTGGATAAACCAAGACACGTACCTTACCTTTTGTACACAAGTGATGACTTGTTGTGCACTATTGGGTGGTGGAAAATCCAAAATGGCTTAAACATGAGAAGGATCCACCTTTATACCCTCGAAATCACATGTCCTAAGAGAACAACTTCTTTCTCAGCTACATGACACTTGTTTAGATTTAGTTGTCCTCTATATTGATAGAGTCTTTGAAGACCTTCCTCAACTCTTTGACAATGCAAGGCTCTATCACTATAAGTGCAAAAACCATCCAAGAACACCCTAATAAATTTTCCAAAGAAGGGTTGAGAGATGAAGCTTGTGAACCTAGTGAAAGTTTTTGGGCATTTGTTAAACCAAATGGCATTACTCAAAAGGCAAAATATCCCCATGGAGTGATACAGGTAGTTTTGTGTCAGTCCTCTTCTACAATGCAGATTTAATAGTAGCCAAAATAACCATCACACACTATGTAGCGCTCATTTCCTGCTACTTCATTCAAGATTTCATCTTGAAAAGGTAAAGAAAAATGGTCCCTCTTGATTGTTGCATTCAATGGCTTGTAATCTACACATACTCTCCAATTACCATTATTCTTTGGGGCTACTACAACTAGAGAGACCCATTCAAAATTTTTTACGGGGTAGATGAAACTAGATTTTAGAAGCTTGTTTACCTCAGCAAGAAGAGCTTCTTGTTGCACCACCCCAAGTCTCCTTAACTTTTGAGCTACTGGCTTGACAAACAGGCTTCAAATCAATGTGATATTGTATCACATCCACTCCTTTGATCATTGATTAGTCTGTGATGAAGAGATGTGGATACCTCTTGAGCATGTTGATGTAGTCTTCCTCCTCTTCCTTGGTGAGGTCTTTGGTGTTTGCGGGTCACCGCGACAAACGTCCATAGCATAGCCTTCAGGCATCGACATAAATATCAACACCAGGGAAGCGACTTGGATGAGGCACAAAGACTCAATAGGTTGTCAGACCTATGAAGCGAACTCAGAGAGATACAACTAACTAACTCTACTAGCAAATCAAATGCACTAAAGCCAAGTAATCTGCCTATGTTCTTCTACACAGCTCTAAGTCGTCACCCTTATTTCATGATCAAATCAACTCGGAATTGCACGAAACTTTGGAAGGGACTATAGTATACACACAGGAACATTCCTACACAGTTTCATTGCATTATGGAGGGGGGCATGTGTCATAATAATCAATATCTAATTCTCCTAAATGATTTTCTCATATTAAACTGATCATTTAATGTGGGGAAGTGCCAGGGAAGAAAAGGCTAGAATATTGGTTAAGCTAGCAGACCGGCCACAGTAGGGATCCAAAGGAGGGAAAATAGGGATCCAAAGGGGGGGCCATCTGCAAAAGAGCCATGTGCAACAATGGGCTAAAAAGACCCTAAGGTTCAACCCATTAAGACTTCCAAAATGCTAAGGTTCCAAAATTCAAAGGTTGTGTCCAAAGGGTTAAAGCTTAGGGGGAATTGGATGCTTTGTGTGCTCTCCAAAGTCAACACATATCCCTACGTGGGAGGGGGCGAGCCCTTCTTCTAGGGGATGAGAGAGAAGGCCACACACACACACACACAGGCTCCCTTTACACAAAGGGAATGAGGGACACATGTCAGCTCCCTAGGCCAGATGCCCACAAGGTGTGCCCAATTTCTATTGGATGACCCTTGAAGTGGACCAATGAGAATTAAGCTAGAGTAAATCTAGTTTAATTAATTTAAAAAACATTTAATAAAAGAAACCAATGAGAATTAAGTCTCCTAGAAGACTATTGGACAGTCTCACAAGGGGTCCAATGAGCATTCATGAGCCCAATTGCTTGCCTGATTCCTATTGGCCACGAGGCAAAGGGGTCCAATGAGAGTTTAGTTTAATTATTTAATTACCTAAAGCTCTCACAAAAGGGGAAAGGGGGACACATGTCAGAAGGCTATCACTTATGCTGCTTAATAGTCATTGGCTTGACTTGGGGAGAGCCAATGAGGGCTCAACAAGAGCAAATAGCAAGAGGGCTCGCCCAAGAGAGAGAGGGGGCTGATTTTTGCAAGGCATTATCACACACACACACACACTCACACATAATCTCATGTGTGAAGAAAGAGAAGACTATCTCTTCCCAAGCTTTAATGGAGAGCTCATCACCTACTCCAAGCTTGTGAGATAGAAGCTTACATCAACATACTCTTGGCATGTGGATGCAAATCCAACCAAGAGCCAAGTTTCAATGCATGCTCATCTCCTCTACCAAGCTAATTACTAAGCTAAGCTATGCTAATATGAGTGATTATGTGAGGAGATGTACATCTTTCTCGTAAGATACTCCTTCTTCCTCTCAATCTACTCTCATACCCTGCTAGCTCTCACCATCTTCGAAGGTGTGTGAGGTCTTGGGTCTGAGAACGGGGATAATTCAAGTTGTGTTTGCTAAGTGTTTTGCTTAGTGCATGAAGCTTTCATCTTCATTGCACTAACTAGTCTTGAAGGAACACAAAGAATTGTATTGTACAATGTATCTCTTGATGGGAGAAACCATAATACAAAACCTTTTGGAGGGGGGACCGGCTCCATGCAAATCCGGTCCTCAAATGTTGTCATTAGCTTAATTTCTCTCTCTTTTGAAAGTATTGTCGATGCTATCTAACTAGGTGTTATGCTTTTTGTTGCTCTCTCCACCCAAGCACTCTTGTAATTCTCATTAGGAATCTATTCTAATGAAATGCCCACTATGTTCATGCTCATTTCCGCTACACACAAGTTATTAGGCCATTAAATGTTACAGCATGGATTGCGATCCATGTTCCTAAAACACTCAAAAATTGATGCAATCAGCCTAAATAGATCGCCCTAAGGTCTCTAAAGCCTCTCCTAGAGTCAAAACGATAAAAAATATGTATATAAACGCTTAAATCATCTGTTTTGGGCCTAAATGGATTCGTCTGAATCCTAAACAAAATCATTAGCAATTACACTTGAATGGAAGAGCGAGTAAGAGGAACACAATGCATTAAACAAAATTGAATTTGGATTAGGTAGCCACAATGGCGAAGATTACAAGTTTGAGCAGAGTAGGTGCTCTTTGTGCGTATAACAATAGTCAATTATCTTCAATAAGATAATGTTCCCTTTCATACTGACCTTAGTGTGTTTTAAACCTAGGGGTTTCTAAAGTGTTTGGCGGCCAATTTTCATGGATCTTTACATACATCATCATAAGAATTACATCTTTGGCTCTGACTCAACATACATAATTGTCAACAGACTTTTACAAAGTTTGATGTATTAAACATCGGAATAATAATGTGACCACATCAAAACTTTGGGCGGTTGACCCAATGGGTGCCTTGGCTAGGCGGGCACATGTGTGCTGTTATCACCTCCAAACACTCCCCCCTTCCTAGCTTGTGTCGTCCCTTGACGCGACCATTTGTAAGCTGAGCTTTGATTGATGAAGCTCCCCCCTTCCTTGAGTGATTTATATCTGGCATGCTTTGCTTGATTTGGTGCTCATTTGCCCTTTGTTAATAAACATGTATTATGTGTGATTTGGATTTTGTGGACGAGGCTTTTGTGCATGTTGCTGTACATCTTGCTTTACCTTTCCATTTGTGCAGGTGAGGTTGATGGTCAATGACACCTTCTTGTCTGGATACTTTGCCTCTGTGTGTGTTTGACTTTTGTTGAAGCTCGTACCTTGAAATGTTGAGCTAATCTTCTTTGCCACTTTGTCAATAGAGCTTTGTTTGGTATCGTTGAAGATAAGAGCTGCTCTTGTTAAAGTGTAGTTGAGACCAGTTTGGCCCCATTATATTTCTTTGATGGTTGGGTAAAAAATTATTTATTGGCTTTATTTGATGGAGAAGAAATATATACAAGAGGATAGTAGGGTCTAGAACCTGAATGACCAAAGAGAAAAACCCAGTGGGAAAAATTGCCTTTGGTATACGCTCTTATTTGAGTTGAGCACGTGGAAGTTGAGTACCCGTTCATGCAAGGTGAGTGCCTGGGAGAAATAAAGAAAGAGTGCCTAATGCAAGTGCCAATTATGGGACACTCTAGATAAACAATAGATTTTTGTCAAGAAAAGCATGCAGTGTGAAAGATGGAGTTGATGGGTGCTTCAAGGAAAAAATGTAGCACATGTGATATCCAAAGACATCTCAATAGTTTCCATATTTCCAAGAAGGGTTTTTGACGTAGAAGCTTCTCCACTCATTCCTCACTGTGCTTAGTGCGTGCGTGTCTTTTGAACTCTCTTCTTCATTTCCTCAGACTTAAAATACATAGACTTGGACTCTTATGCTCACCTATACCAGCATGAGCGACACAATGTAAATATGCTCAACTCTTCCAGCTTGAGAAGTACCTAGAATAGTTAAGACTCTTAGACCACAAAGAATATTACTTGAAGCTTTGGGACTAACACCTTGTTCATTTAGTGGCTCAACTGTCCGACTTTGACTTTTATGCCATTTATTTTTAATGGCGACTTGGACTTACCTGTTCAAGGCCAAAAACCCAATGCCAAAGGTTTTTGAGATGGATGCCTCTATCATTGTTCTGGTCTTTGGATGCCACACCTTTTTGTCCAATAAGTTGGCATACTTGGGCTCTTCTTGATTCTTTTGTTTCATGTGAGGCTCTGCATGGAGGCTACACTGTTGTACCTCTGCTTTGTTTTCTTTCAGAAGAGGTTGTAGATGTGGATTGGTGCATTGTAATTGAATTTCCAACAACGGTTTTAAAACACACTTTGTTTTTGGTCCTTGTGCCGCTCCCTTGACTTGATAGACACTAGGCATTTGTATCCATACTTGGCTATTACCATTGTCGAAGTCTTGACCTTTTAGTAGGAGACGAGGGATCCATCTATAGGTTGTATCTCCCTTGATTGTGCTTGATCTCCATTGGCTCTCTGTTGTGGTTGATTGTCTTTGTGTGGAGCCTTTTGCTACTTGGTTAGTCTCAATGGCTCTAGGTTGAGCAACTACTTTGGGTAACCATATTTGAGTGTTACCTTCATAGAATCCTTGTGCTTCAAGTAGCTTGATAGGAGCCATTCTGTCCTTTGTCTTTATTTGGTGTTGTTGGGTAGTCAATTCCAACTTTGATATCCATATTTGTCGTATTGGTTGCTTTTTTGAGGCTCTTTTCTTCTACTTCTTCTTTCTCCTAGTTGAGTTGGTTGTTTTGCGTTGAATGCTCAGCTTACTCTTTGTGGGGTTTGTTTGCAAGGGTGAGTAGTTCCAAGCCATTACCTTGGGCTCTTTGGCCCAAACATTTATGTTTTCTTGAAAGTAGCCTTGAGCAATGATTGACTCATTTGAGGCCACCCACCCTGTCATGTTTTGTTGTTGATATTGTTCTTGAGAGTGTATCCATATTGGATCTTTGACTTTAATGTGTTCCTTGGATACCAAGACCTGCTTGACTTTTCTTTGCTTCTTTTGGAGGCTTTGCTGCGATGGAGATTTTGGCTGGAAAACCTTTTGTTCAGGGATCCAATGCATTGTTGAAGCTTTGGTTCTTGACGTAGAGACTTTTCTTGAGCCTTGATGTGGGTTTGTTGAAGGTAAAATTGACCTATGAGGATGATCTTCTTCAATGTGTAACTTAGCTTTACCTTTTTTAATCGCAGATGGTGGTGTGTTTTTTGATGATGCTTCGGGGATTGTTCTTGTTGCTATTGTTGACGCCTTTTGTTGTTGCCCAAAGAAGATGTTTTCCTAGCTTCTTGTGAGGACTAGACTCTCTTTGATGTGATGGGAGTCAACTATGTTGAAGGTGTCTTTGAACTCCCCATGACTCAATCTGAGTATGGCTTGTCATACAAGAACTTGGAATTGGCATTTTAGCACTTGTGTACACTGTATCCTCCAACTCCGTGATTGACGGTTTTCCCATCAATATCCATGTGCGATAAGACATTAGGTTCTTAGTAGCTTGAGGATCTATTGTGGCGGCTGAGCATGTAACCTTGAGTTCTATTTCATCGCATAAGCTGAATTTGATTAGTGTAGGCAATGATAGATCTTTGTCTACTTCCTTGTTCATCTTTAGATGACTGAACATCTGTTGGTGTGGAGGTTGGGACAACTGCTTCCTCTGGTGCTTTCAACTTTGCATCCTTTTTGGTATATCTCTCTGTAGTAGCCATTGTTGACTCTTCAAGTATGTTGATGATGAGCTCTACACCTCGTTGCATTGCTCTTCTAGTTTGTGTTTTTGTAGCATCCCCCATGACATAGCTATTTGTCCCCCTACTTTCATGCTCACAATTCTCATTAGTATTTCTCAACACTTTCAACATAAACATGAAACTAGGTCATAGCCTTCTTCATCACAAAACTTGGTAGGTGTTAGCTCATTCACACACACATCCAAGCTTGTCAATATTTGACTCCATGCAAATGGCTCAAATAAATGATCTGGAAAGGGTTCCGGTATGTAAGCTTCATCCTCCATTGATCTTTCTAATATGCAGTTCCTCTTTCACTAAGCTCCCACATTCAGAAGCACCACAGATCCAAAGTTCTTGTTTGGCCTGCAAACCATTTAGGTATCTCTTTTCCATCGACTATAGTAGATTCAATCTCGTCCATAGGAAATCTATTCACATCTCTATAGTAGGATTTTTTGTTGATCACGTACATCAAATTATCTATCTAGTCATCAACAAAAGTAATTCCTTGGTATGTTGCCAATCACTGTGGTTCTCACTCTTTGACTAGTTTTACTAAGTTAGATCATGCAAATTCTATATGTAAGTTAGAGTACAATAGTTTTCTTCATTGATTGACATATAAACATAGATAGGGGCTCAATTTTACAAATATGAGTCGTAAATAGGGGTTTTATGAAAGTTGTCCGTTGGCACGTGGCATCCCCTTTCGTATATACCGTGAATTTCTCGGGTTTGCATGAGATTGTATGATATAAAGAATAATGTGGGGTGACATAAGATCTCTATTGCATAGGCACCGTTCTTGGAAATTCACCTTAATGGAATGAGGACATATGTCCCATTCACATAAATTGCTTTTGCTAGTGTTAATTGACATTTTTCACCAACTCTCAAGTGAAGAAAGTTTATGATGTGGCTCTAGAGTCCCTTATATTGGTGGCTTCTAAGGTTCATAGTTGAGAAAGAAGAAAATAATTTGTTATAGTCTTTTAGAGGACTCCATGTATTTAATAATCTATAAATAAATCTTGCAAGGTATTCATATTAAGAACTTTAAATTATATAGTTTTATGCGATCACCAAGGTGGATTATATAAAGTTGTTAACTGGCAAATTTGTAGTTAAGTCTTTTTATGTGCTAATTAAATTGGTAGCTTGAGTTAGCCCAATAGGCCATAGCAATAACCCAATGGGCCTTGCTAGGCCAAGTAGTTAGTAGCTTGCAATGCAAGTGGATTTGTTTGCTTCCTAGGCAAGCCTTAAAGGGAGATATAAAAGGGCCCCTAGGGACCTATCAATTCCAAGATATTCTTTTCTATTTGAGTGCAAATATCTAGAGAGAAAGCAAAGTGAATACATGATGATTGTTTGCTCTTGTTCTTGCGTGCTTGCCAAGGGATAAATTTTAAACTTATCTTTTTTGTTAAAGTCCTCTTTTGTAATGTTTTAAATTTGAATTGTAGTTGTGTCCCATTACATGATTGTACTATCATATGCACATTCCAGGCATGCATCAAAAAGGGGTTTGACATTTTATTGTGGCATCATTTGCAATGCTTGGTTGGAAACATCAATTTGAAATGTCAAATCCTTGAAGCATTTTGCAACATGTGCTAGAGTGTTTTGTGGTTTGGAACGAGTCATAGTGTGCGGCTAGAGGTGTCACTATTGGGCATGCACTGGCACATTTGTTTTCGAATCACAAAGTTGTTGTTATCTTTTGCATCATTGTTTTGCTTGGCTAGAGGCGTTGCAGCACAAAATGGTGGAGTGCTTTGCTTGATGACAAATACCCATCAATTTGGTTGGTATTACTTGAGTGGAAGTGTGCTCTAGGTGGCTAGAGTACACATGTGCTTGATGTAGTCTTTTTGTAGGAAAGATTTGAGATTACTCATATTTTTGGCTGAAGGGTTTGTCGTCAAATCATAGAAGAGTGCTCGTTTGGTGTGAGAGCATGAGGTGCTTATAACAAGATATGTATGGTATGTTTCAATTGTAACTACTTTGTGCATATATATTTGGCACAAAGATAAGTGTAGGTTGCAATCGTGTCAGTTTTTGTACTGAATCTTGATTGTGTAGCCAACATGATGAAGCCAATAAGAGCTATGCTCTCATCATGGATCACATTATTTAAACTCTAGGTGTAGACTATTATTTGAAATTGCTACAGACCAAAGGTAATGATATTGCAGCACATTCCAAGGGTTATTAGACTCCTTGGGTGTGCATTTATAAGACACATGTATATCAGTGCAATCCAATAGTATAAAAGGACACGTATATTTGAAATTCGAATAGTATAAAGAGACCCTTGTACCAATGTACCCAATTTAATGACAAAACCTTACATCCCATGTCAACCCTATGACAAAACCTTACATCCCATGCAAGGGTTGACAGACCCCTTGGGTGTGCATATATAAGAAAGGGAAAATTACCAAAACACCCCTCTAAGTTGTGGAAATTCCCAAAATACCCCTCAAATTTCAAAAATTCCCAAACTACCCTTGTATCTTTTTTTGGTTGGATTGTTCAAGATTTTCTAATCTTTGTTCCTTTTTGACAATTGATATCCGTTTTTGTAGGTTTAGCATGTATTTTGTCACTTATTACCTCACAAAAAAGGCAATTATGCCTAAAGATAATGACGCAATTCATCTCCAAAGCCTACATAATCAACTCAAATTCTAGGTTTTAACATCTTGTATTGATAAACAATGAGTCTTCTTATGAAAAGCTACAAATTTTTTAATCTTTGGAGAAATTTAATTTTACAACCGGGGGTATTTTGGGAAAATTTGAAAATTTGAAGAGCATTTTGGGAATTTATGACAAAATATTGGGGGTATTCTGAGAATTTTGGAAATTTGAGGGGTATTTTGAGAATTTTCACAAATTAGAGGGGTATTATGGTAATTTTCCCTATAAGAAACCATGTATATCACGTACATTTCAATGGTATAAAAAGACCCTTGTACCTATTTGTCATGAGGCAATAAACAATGATCCCTCTTTCTTGTAAAAATTACGTCTTTATTTTTTTCCATTTAAAATCCCTCCTATAAGCAAAATAAAATTTATGAATAAAATACTCCTTAAGTAAACACTTTTTTTCACAATGGGTTTTTTTGCATGCACCCCTTGAGACTGTTGAGGGCATACACCCTCAACAGGGAAAATTCAGAGACGACTCTCAAAACTACATGCGTCAAGATTTGAGAGAGAAAGAGAGAGAGAACTCGTAATTGACTTGTGATTAGACTCTTACAAAACTGCCCAAGAACATTACAATTTATAGCTTTAACCTCAACTAACTAAGCAACATCTAACTGAGCAGCAAAATTCGATTAAGCAACATCCGACTATCTGACAAACCAACATCCTGAGCAACCTCTAGTGGCTATCTGGCACGTCCTGGTGGTGGATTTCGTAGAAATCCGACTTGGATCCACATATCCCTTGATCTGAGTCAAATGCCTTATTTCATGGCATAGGATTACAAAGATTTGAGAATAAAACATGTGAGGAAAAACATAATGATTTCATTTGGCATTGGTTTATCAAAAGATTCCTCCATAAGCTATCCAAGATTGCACTTCTTGCAAGCTCTGTGTCTCTAGGTAGTACATTCGATCTTGTTTTTGCTGGTATGCCTCCTTTGGTTCACTTCGTTCATGTCAAGAGTCATGTTCTTGAATCCGCTTCAGAAAACCCCCTTGATGTTAATACCTTACTGCAATAGCTGCTTGTTTGATGCTCCACCACATCCTTGATATGTAAGGCTTGCTTACTTTATACAAAGAAGTCTCCAACTCCGATCATGACCACAATAGATAGATGCCCTTTTCAACACGAAGACCCTCTTGAATAATTGAAACAGCAATAGTCATAAGGGAAAACAATAATAATTTCACTGATTGACTCCTCGGCAAATACATGGCAACAATTCTTTCCATCAACAATTTGTAGCCATGCTTCAAGCTTCAGAGCCTTGGGAGGAGCCTTGACCGTTGCCCACAATGACAGAGTTGCCCACCTCCACCTCTTCCATCACTGCAAACTTCATTGTTGTTGCGCTCAGCCCGAGCTGAGAAGATGGAAGGGGAGGGTGGATGCAACAGAGATGCGAGAGGGTAGAGGGGGGCACAATAGAGCTTGTTTGGGCAGAGGGGGGACCGAGGACGTAGGAACGCATATAGATAAAGCGTTAATTTTGTTTTCAAAAAGTCGGGTGGGGTATATTCGCAGGTATCAAGCAAATTAATATTGAGTATGTGGACTTGGAAGTAGGCCACCTTTCAAGATAACAAATTTTTTTTGCCATACTCACAAATGTGAGTTGTAGGTTATATTGATTGATCAAAAGAATACATCAAGTACCTCAAACATAACACGTGTCTTGAGGAGTCATAATTACAAAACATAGTTGAGACATAAGAAGCATTCCCAAGGTGGTGCTTGACTGAAACTAGGGTCCAATTAACTACTTTGAAAGTGCTTGCAATACCTGTGTCCATTCTCTATCTATCTTCTTTCTTGCAACTAGTACGGCCAGCAGCCTTCGGCGGCCTCTCTCTCTCTCTCTCTCTCTCTCTCTCTCTCTCTCTCTCTCTCTCTCTATCGTGCTCAAAGGACTTTTGGACTGTAGCCTTCAGTTCGCAGCTCTTGACACGTGTAAAGGGCACTCTCACTGCCGTTATGAAATACATATAGATACTGCAAATCAAGTGTCTACTTTTTTGGATAATCGTATTGAAGTCTGGTAAAGTCTAACTTTTTTCAAAAACACGGATATTTCTACAACTCCAAACTTGCTTGAAGTAGCAAAACCTGACAATCTGGATGCACAAAAGTAATGTCCTATTTTCGCAATTTTTTGTTCCTAATATTAATTCGTTTCTCCCAAATCAGAGCTTCCACGTCTTTTGTATCCACTTACACAGTTTTCCCACTAGACCAATAATCGTTGGGCATTCCTTAAACATGTGTTAAATCTTCACTTTTTATTTTTTATCACGAGCATGTCTAATCCAATTCCTCTGACAAGAATCTTGTTTCCTATTGGGATAGCCTCCCAGAGAACCTTCCATAGGAAGATTTTCACCATTGGAAACGCTTGGGAAATCCATTGTAATTCTTTCTACAACTTCCAAAAACGTTACTACATACTACAAAATTGCAAAATTGGATTATTTTTTTAGATACCCCTGAATATTCCTGGATATGCTTAGCAAAAGAAAGTTGTAGGTCGTTCGATTCGTGCATACTCTGCAAGCTCGACCGTTCACACAACCGTCATCTGCTCCCCTCCACCCACCCAGCACCACATCGCCACCTGATCTGCTGCCGTGTCGGCATGCTAGGAGCCCCCCGCCCCCACCCCCCCACCCCTCTCTCTCTCTCTCTCTCTCTCTCTCTCTCTCTCTCTCTCTCTCTCTCTCTCTCGGCAGCATCCCAACTGCTCCTCTCTGTGGCTTGCTATCTGTGGCACTTGCTGACAAAGTCTGGCAAGGAACTGGAACCTCCTGTCGCCCAACAACACAATCTAACGAGGTGGTGGGCTTGGCCCCCTCTGTGTACGTCCGTTCGCAACTACGGCTCCATCCTCTGACAGAGCATGGAGCTGCAGCAGCCCCTATAATTAGATGCCACCATGGTCGACAAGCAAACAAGAAACCCTTCTCAAGTCAACTCTGGAGGGGGAGAGAGAGAGAGAGAGAGAGAGAGAGAGAGAGAGAGAGAGAGAGAGAGAGAGAGAGAGAGAGAGAGAGAGAGAGAGATGAAACTAGTATGCCTTGATTGCCAAGCTTTGGAGGAGAAAGGCATGAAGTTGGAGAGTGTTTGAAGGAATACTATTGCAATTAGAGAGAGCAAGGGCACCATTGTAAATACTATTTTGTTCGCATCGAAGCGTTGAAGAAGAGTATACATTAGTAAAAAGAACATAGAAATGAAAGCTGAGAGAGAGAGAGAGAGAGAGAGAGAGAGAGAGAGAGAGAGAGAGAGAGAGAGAGAGAGAGAGAGAGAGAGAGAGAGGGGGGGAGTGTGTGAGTGCGCTTATTTTAATGTCGACAAATTTTGTGAGTGTTAGTTTGCAGTAGTCACTCATATATACAGGAATTTATGTACTGTTTTGTTTTGTGTGTGAGAGAGAGAGAGAGAGAGAGAGAGAGAGAGAGAGAGAGAGAGAGGCAGGCCCTTAAAAAAAAAAGAGAGAACGGAACTAAGCAAACGAGAGTTGGTAAGACTTTGAATGTAGCATGCAATGACTTCTTCATGATGAAACGGACATAACTTCTGTGAAGAAAAGGAGGAGGGCTAGGTAATAACACATATTGGTGGGAGATTTTGATGCACGAAGTAAGGGCTATATCGGTAAGATGATCTTCAAAGTTGCGCGTGTGACTAACTGGTTTACAGGAAAATAGCGCGAAATGAATTGTTTAGCTGACTGAAGGTGGTTGGGGACCACGTTAGAGTAATTCAATTCTATAGTCTCGACTAGGCCGAGCACGTCCGCAATCTGCACGAACAACATACAATGGTGTTTTGTGGAGCAACCACACAGCATGGCGATGTCGATGGTGATTTCTCGATTGAGTGTGTTCCAAGTGATGTAATGTGGATGCCATGGGGTAGGTGGTTAAACTGGCCATGGAATGAACTCAGTCCATTTATGCATGTAGTGTCTGAGCACCCGCTCTTGCAAATGTGGGTAAAGATAGTATTGCAACTTATACATTGTAGTCTCAAAGTCTGGCTGCTGTTCAATCATATCAGCTGGGATCGGCCTACCCATTGTAATCTGAAATGAAAAGAAAAAGCATTTAAATCAAAGAAGCTGATAAGTAGTCAAGTCTGTCATAGTTTGAATGGAAAAAAAAAGACATTGTTGTAGCGAATTATTAACGTTATATGACAAAGACACTGAATACAACAATTAAATAAAGATGGCATAAGTTTGCAACTATATTTTCTTATTTTTTTTCAAAAAATAATATATTCTCAACCTTGGTGGATGTCCAGTATAGTGTTATAACCTAATGCAGTTGTTCTTTTGTGTTGTTTAATATGTTGAAGACAAGGTGCAGCATTTGTAAATTTATAATTTTTTTGTAAAATATATAAGTTGTTGCTACATGATTTGTCTTTTATTAGCTGATAATTTTTTGTAGAAGTATTAGACATGGGGTTGCTAGAATGGATTGTCTGTTTCTCTTGATGTTATTGCAAGACATCTAGGTAACAGTTGAATCCTAAAATTTGAAAGCTGAATGATGTTCATGTAGAGGAAAGCAAGAACATAAGGTAAACATAATATGATATCGAGAAAAAAATTGCAAAACATAACCTGAATAGAATACAGCATAAAGAAAGTCTCACAGATAATAGAGAAGCCGCTATATTTTTCTTTGGTGTTTTAAATAATAGTATTTCTTGCAGTTTGGAGGATGTCCCTTCAAATTATTGTATCCTTTCGTGGATGTTGCATCTTGAGTAATTATCTCGTGTGCTTCCAGTGCAATAGCAGTTCTCCTATCGTGTGTATTGTGCAGTACATGAAACTCAAAGTTTTGACAAAATCTAACCCGTTCACTCCTTGTGATGATTGGAATCTTCAAACAGTTGATTGCTGCCTCTGTCGCAGATATTGGCTTTGATAATACAGAAGCTGCAACTAGTTGAAGCTTTACTTTGTCCAAGCTGTGAAGTCCAAGCCTTGCTGCATCGTCTGTGGAGAGGTTAAGTTTTCCAAGGGGTTCTGGTTTCATTGCATATTTGAGAAGGTAATGCGATATAGATGAATTTGTGGCTCTTTGAATATTCATGTGTGCCTTCCATAGGAGAAAGATTGTGGGATGGTACGGAACAACATTTCGATGGTCATACCCAGGGCGGTAGTAAAGCCATCTAGCAGTACAGGCATCCATAGTTGAAGTCGTGCTGTACTGTGGTTCAAACGGGAATCCGTATTTGCACACTCTAGATGATCCCATGACTCTGTAAGAGTCTCTGCATCTGTGTATCTGTTTTGTGGTAACGAGGGTTCGCAGCTCGGTGGTGAAGGTGTCTTGTGATTCTGCTGGTATGTATGCAGCAATCTCATTTGTAACTCGGCACAAATCCTCGTTAGAGATCCACAGTATGACATGTGCATGTAGTGAGCCTCGATTTTGCACTTCGTAGCGCACCATGTGATGGTCTACATGGCCATTATGCTGCTTCCATTGATGATGTGCTTATTGAGGAAAGCGTGCAAGCGAAGGTGAAACAGTGTTGCACACTCTACAGGGCAATCGTTCCACTTGAAGTCTTGGTTGTAGCATTGAGCAAGTTTTTCAATTGTGATGACTTCTTGCCATCTTGTTTGGGAAACCTCATCAGCAGTGAATGTCAAGAACAGATGTGGTAGTCCCCATGTGTCCACCATTGTTATGAGGTCTCTCAAGTTTCGTCGATGCCACGGTGGAGTACCTGGCATTGTGGCAGGGAGATTGTATCGAATAATATGCTTCACTGCATCATGTGTAGATGCCGCCGTGTGTGCTCGTTTGTAGTTATCAATATCCCTTTGTAAAAATGTACTGTTTGTGGAGTTTTCAATCATGATAGCTTGTTTCAATTGGTACATCATGAGCAAATATGGCTTGTACAATGTGTATACAGAGAAGGAAGTTCCGATTCTCATTCTAATGTATTCACTGTCGAATTCTCCTTGGTAGTTTCCTTTTCCTGTGGAAAAGAGGAAAGGGAATATCCCTAATTCTAATGTAATATCCTGCACTTCAGATTCATGAGACGGAAGTCCATTGTATTGAAAACTGATTATCCGCTCGCTTAGATAAGTGGTATCACGTATTTGTATGGAACCAAACTCGTGTTTGTCTTTAGCAGTAAATGCAGTTCTCTTTGTTGTGCTGAACAAATTTTGCAATATGCTAATTTCACATTGTGCTTCTGCTTGTTGCATAAGTTCAAATGGATTGTACTCTGAGTGGTCCCTTACGATATTCTGTATAGCTGATGCTGATAGAATACAAATAGATGTCTTTTTGTTTGGCTGCTCAGCGATGCACCGGTACTTCTTGAGAATTGGATTATTCTTTATGTTGTATGCTAGCACTGCTGCTAGTGACGTGTTTGCAAGTAACGAAGTTGGCCGAGACATGTTTTGCTTTGTCGACCAACAGATTAGTGGATTGTCGAGTAGCGATCTTCTATCAAACAAGCCTTTTGCAACCGCCGTTGCTGTTTTTATAACGCTGATTGTAACATCGATGACGCTAAGGAGTTGCACAATTAGTTGATTTGTGTTTAGGATGGCTTGTATGTAGTCGGGTTGCAAGATGACAACACTGCTTGCTCGTGAACTTTTCAGGCAAGCAGAACAACAAGTCCAATTCACTTTGAGATCATGCATTGCAGGTGTGTGCAGTAAGGTTGCACTTGCTAGCTTCGTGTGTGTGGTATTAAGACCATCGTTGTGGGTATCTTTTTTTGATAGGTTGCAAATGCCACAACTTCCGCAAATGGAAATGTTGCGAGCTGTGATGTTGCATTATTCTTGCCAAGCCTCATAAATATGTTGCACATTAAACCATGAAGAAGCAATAGGACAGAGTAGAACTTTTCGTCTATTCATAGTTTGGAAAGCGGCGTATTTACGGCGCCTTTTGCGGGTAGCACGTAGCGTAGTAGCGATTGCCATTGAGAAGACCTACACTTAAATGCAACTGTGAACACAATAGATACAAGTTAGTCTGATTCAAATTAGAAGGGACTAATATAATGAAATTGGATGACAAAAAAAGAAGTAGAAGGGATGAATATAATGGAAGTAGGCAACAAATTAATGTTCAAAGAACTATTGCAAACCATAATGGAACTTTCAGCTCAATAAATAAAAAGAGATTGGTAGTTGTGCTAAATTTTCTAGGATTAGTGGAAAAAAGAAATACACATTTCATAGATGGGACGCAAGCATTGTTCGGGGTGCATATGCAAATGTTCCAGATCTTTATCTAAATCAGCGAGCGTCTTTTTTTCAGACGGATTCTCTCGAAGGTAGGCATTGTTGATTATATTCTGTATGGCTTCAACCTCTATAGCAGTACTTGTTTGCATCAAGTCAAGTTTGTAATAGACACAAAATTCGTTGCAGAAAATACCGAGCTGATTGATGACCCATGCAAGTGCATATACATCTGTTGATTTGCTCCAAGGGCATGTAGATCTGGTATTCAGTAGTTCGGCTGCTCGCCAAGGCCTCTTGGCATGCTCTTTTGGCTTACGAATATTTGTTGGTCTTCTCTCATACGGTGGTCGAAGGGCAAGACCCCAATCTATAATGCCTACTCTTGGTATTCCCTCTCTAGTGAAGTCTAGCATAATGTTCCAAGGGTGAAGGTCATTGTGAATAACTCCATTCTCATGTGCAAATGCCAAAGCTTTTATTAGTGCATGAATCAAAGACGAAGCATGATTGATGATAAGCCTGCATTGCTGCAACTCCAGTTCAGTTGGTTTTTTGTGTTTTTGATCACCCAACGCAAGTACAATTTCACTGATGCTTCCAAAAGGTGTAGGCACACACTCCATCAAATCACCAAGGGAAGATCCATTGAAATAAGGAAATATAAGTATCCATGGTGATTGAATTGTATGTGTAAGAGCACGCACAATACCTCGGTGATTGAGGTCAACACTGCTCTCGATTGTGAATGATTTGAATTGTTGTTTTGCTTGACCTTTGAATTCCTTACAGCAGTACACATTGTTGGACGGAAGGAAAGAAATCCCTTCGATCTTGCATTCATAAGTGTCTCCATATGACCGAGATCCTAGTTTCCTTCCTCGTTTTATAGCCTCAAATGGAATGCCCAAGGTGACAGAGCAGAATGAGTTCTGTATAGTTTTTTGAATGTGCAGACTAGACATCGATCATTTGCGATCTTGAAGGGTCTCCTACCGCAATTTCTTGCTGAAGGTGTTCTGTGTGTCAATATTCCTTGCGCGAGAGGATTTTTCCTTTTCAATCTTCCAGCAGTTATACCAATGTTGTAATTTCTCCATTTGTATGCCCTCTGGTAAGTCAGCTCGCAGGTCGATAGCGCATTTTGTTATGTCTCCAACAATACTAAAGAGAAGATGTTGCACGTCACTAATATCTGCGCCCTCAAACTTCGAGGCTGTTGAGCGGACCACTTCAGAGAGCAAGGCTTGCAATCGCCGCTCATCTCGCAAGGTTGTTGTTATCTCGTCTAATGTGAGGGCATCCACTACACGCACTAATTGTGTGCGTAATCTCTTTTTCAATTGCACTGCTTGATCGGGAAGCATTTTACCTACAACCATTCAAACGACATTATGATGTATTGGCGAGAGAATTTATCACTTCATAGCTCAAAAGGGGAGCGACATTTCTTGCATCAATGACCAGTATTGTATTGAATAAATTAGTGTGCATAAATGAATTTTGTAAATGACATCAAATAGTTGATAAAGCAGTGCAATATGTTTGGGCAAGATCGATGCTCGTAACCTAGGACGGGCCCTCCACGTACAAACTAGTAGGAAGTGAAATTGTTTCACATTGGATGGCGTGGTAAGGGTAACAACTAATGGGAATTGTGCTCCTACAATGGGAACTAACAGAAAGTGGCTCGGTTAGGCGGAACGACATGTGGGGGATCAAAACGATAGCCAATGTTGTAGAACGGGATTGGATCTTTGGAGTCGCCAAGTTAAACAATGGAGTTCTATAACTAATTGCAACTTTACAGTTTAAAATGGGGGTTGTGTAAAAAGGACGCAATCACCACAGTGTGTTTGGATGGGAGACAACGACATTTTCAATCGAGAGGACGATTGGTGTCGAAGTAATCATGCTTTTGGTGTGCGGTAAATTTTACAGTTAAAGATGGGGATGTACACAAATGAGCGATGCCGACATTTGCAATCAACAAGATAGTTGATGTTGAAGTGATCATGCTTTTCAAGTGTCATATAGGTCCCTATATTTACGCCACAGCAGAACTAAGCTTAATTTTATAGTTTAAGATGGGGAGGTACACAAATGAGATGGTGACTATAGTGTGTGAATGGGAGAGCACGACATTTGCAACCGAGAGGACGATTGATGTTGAAGTGATCAGGCTTTTGGAGAGTCATACAGTCCTTCAGATTTACCCAAGAACAGAAGTAAAATTCAGTTTTCTTCTTAATACCTTAAATTGATATGTACAAGAAAAAACTCTAAATTGATATGTACAGAAAAATGATCTCTGAACTTGGAAAGGTAAATTGATAACACTAAAAAATATACTAGCAATCAATTGATCCCTGGATTTTCAGCAGCATCATGATAGTATTGCATAATAGATGAGCAACCTTGTTCACTAAATCACCAACCAATGGCAGAGTGTTAAGGAAATATGGTTTTTTCTCAATAAAAAAAAGGCAATGCAGAAGTTTTGCATTAGTTGACAGCATGGAATTATTTGTTGCAGTAAACCGTACAATACATCAACATGCACGTGGACGTACACAAATGGGAGATGACGACATTTGCAATCAATAAGACAATTGATGTCGACGAGATCAGGTTTTTGGAGTGTCATATAGGAATGGGAGAGTACGACATTTGCAATCGAGAGGACGATTGATGTCGAAGTGATCAGGCTTTTGAAGAGTCATACAGTCCTTCACATCTACTCAACAACAGAAATAAAATTCGGTTTTCTTCTTAAGATGCTAAATTGATATGCACAAAAAAAAAGTTCACTCTTTTTCTTCATACCCTAAATTGATATGCACACAAAAAAAACGACCTCTAAACTTGGAACGATAAGTTGATGATAGTAAACAATATACTAGAAATCAATTGATCCCTAGATTTTCATCAACAACATCATAGTACTGCATAATAGATGAGCAACCTTCATCACTAAAGGAAAAAGGTTTCTCAATTAAAAGGCAATGCAGAAGTTTTACGTTAATTGACAACATGAAATTATTTGTTGCAGTAAACCGTACAATTCAGCAACATGCACGTGCAAAATGCTAGTGTTTTTTGTGCAAACATCGTGCACAGAATGTTGGTGTGTTGTGGAAAAAAAAACCATACATAAGTATGGTGTGGAGTTGGCACAATTCTCCACATTTTTTATAATACCGTAAGGAATGTGCTCTTCCCCCGCCACTTTTATCCGCTCCAGTGTTGAAGGGGGGCTTATGCTTTTCCTCTAGTGTTAGAGGGGCTAGTTTTTTTAGTAATTTTTTTTAAAAAAAAATGACGATAGTTTGTTAGCTTTGCTTTCTTACATTTGATTCAAGGAACAAGCATGCACACAGTAATTTTTAAGAACGGACTAGCATGGCCATTAACAATATCATCGTGAAGTACTTCAAAAAAGTAATTGGCAATAGTATAATCGAAAAGCCTTAGACTAACAATATGATCATGAATTATGCAAGATGCACGCAGACTCCCTCTCTCTCTCTCTCTCTCTCTCTCTCTCACTTGAAGGTAGCTAGAAAATCGAAAATCCTTCGACTAACAATATCTTCGTGAATTATACTTCAAAAAAGTAATTGGCTACTACTCAACAGTATAATCGGAAAGCCCTAGACTAACACTACCATTGTGATTTTTCCTTTTTGTCTATATTAGCATTTTGCGATTTTAGACTGCACTCTCTCTCTCTCTCTCTCTCTCTCTCTCTTTCTCTCTCTCTCTCTCTCTCTCTCTCGAGTTCAATAGCTCCTCAGCAGCTAGATGTTTAAGGTCTCTTGGGATAGTTTCTTACGACGTTAACAGTCTCTTAGACTAACAATATCATCGTGAATTTTATTTTTTGTCTATATTAGCATCTTGCGATTTTTTACAGGCTACACTTTGTCTCTCTCTCTCTCTCTCTCTCTCTCTCTCTCTCTCTCTCTCTCTCTCTCTCTCTCTCTCTCTCTCGTTCAACTCCTCGTCGGCTAGGTCTTTAAGGTCTCTTGGGATAGTTTCCTACGATGTTAAAACTCTCTTAGACTAACAATATCACTAATTTTTTATTTTTTTTTGGTCTACAGTAGCATGTCTCTCTCTCTCTCTCTCTCTCTCTCTCTCTCTCTCTCTCTCTCTCTCTCTCTCTCTCTCTTTCAAGAGCTCCTCGGCAGCTAGATGTTTAAGGTCTCTTGGGATAGTCTCTTACGACGTTAGACTACCAATATCATCGTTTTTTTTTTTTGGTCTATCTATATTAGCATCTGGCTCTCTCTCTCTCTCTCTCTCTCAATTGTTCGTCGGCTAGGTCTTTAAGGTCTCTTGGGATAGTTTCCTATGACAATAAAACTCTCTTGTTCTCTCTCTCTCTCTCTCTCTCCCTAGAATTTGGAATGAGCCAAGATGCACGCAAACTCCCTCTCTCTCTCTCTCTCTCTCTCTCTCTCTCTCTCTCTCTCTCTCTCTCTCCCTCTCCGCGACTTGGACGCAGTAGTCCCTTCTCTCTCTCTCTCTCTCTCTCTCTCTCTCTCTCTCTCTCTCTCTCTCTCTCTCTCTCTCTCTCTCTCTCTCTCGGCACTGGGCTTGTTTGACATTGTGATGTTTAAATGAAATGAAAAGTGTTACGAGCACTGGAGGGGAGGAGGGAAGCGGCAACCTGCACGGAACTGAGTACTCAAAGGGGATCAATATGGTTGGTGGTTGCAGAGTTGGAAGGGGTAGGAGTTGTAAGCAGGGCTGTATGCAACAGGAGAGAGGGTCGGGACCTACGGTGAGTGGAGAAGTGCCAAGGGCAGCAGATAAGAGCACTGCTTGGTAGCCAGGTGGGAGAAGACCCGACAGTCAAAGACTAAAGGCGGGCTTGTGCTAGAGAACAAAGGGTTGCATGATGCATGTAGGAGGAGGGAGATGGCAGTGCTATAGCCAGGTTAGTGGGTTGTGCCATGGGGAGGACTTAGCAGGAGTCGGAAGCCTGCAGAGGAAAGCTCTCCAAAGGGTAAAGAGGAGTGGCTGCATGGGAAAGGGGACCCAAAGTGGCATATGTACAGAGCCGAGAGATGCAGGGCCGAGAGGGGATGCAAGGGGTTGGCATCATATGAAGGAAGGGCTGTGAGTCCAATCCCTACCCGATGCAAGAGGGGTTGCGAGAGGCCACTATAGAAGGCCGTAAGCAGCTACATGGCATTGGCAAGAAGGGGGAAGCTATTATTGAGGCTCTCAGTAAGCTGCATCTCTCTCAACAGAGATGCATCGCTCTCTCTCTCTCTCTCTCTCTCTCTCTCTCTCTCTCTCTCTCTCTCTCTCTCTCTCTCTCAGCAGAGACTCTTTATCATTATCACCAAGAAAACTTCATGGAAAATCAGTAACGTAGACTGGAGTATTACCTCTCTGCGCTTCGTCTTATGCACTCTCCGTCAACCTTCTTCTGCACTATGTGTCAATTGCTCTCTCTCTCTCTCTCTCTCTCTCTCTCTCTCTCTCTCTCTCTCTCTCTCTCTCTCTCTCTCTCTCTATGGTGGCTGCGGCTGCTATATAAGCTGGGTCTACGGCTGCTTTTTTGCTTATTTTTAGCAAAGCAACGCGCTGCCCTTTTTATTATCTCCTCTTTAATATTAACTCCGCCAATAGCGATGTGCCAAGTGGCATAGCTCTATAGCCAATATTCCCTAAAATGGTATTGCATAATCAAGGTAATGAAATGAAATGTTATATTTATGTCTTCGATGGGCACTTGTTGACCGTCTCTTCCTCCCCTTCGCTTCATGTGCACCCTCCCTCTCCCTCCCCCCCTCGTTTCCTTCCAAAAGCCAACCACTGGACTTTCACTCCTGTCGAAATAAAAGAAAAAGCTGATTCATTATGAACTAGTATGTGACCCGCGCGTTGCTGTGGCCAAGGAAACATGGCATGTATTCTCATAGGGCTATCTTATGTTTCAATTAGAACACTATCAATACTCTCTTTCTACATGTATAGTCTATTGTATTTCTAAAAATGATACATGACACAACCTCTTGATAGATTTTAATAAACATGCTGCAAAGCATTCTTTACAACCAAGCTTAAGAGATTCTCATAAATATTATCTTTCATGAGGTGCTAGCCTTTGCTCAACAAACTTAGGA